>NW_026734425.1:0-300000 GCF_949786415.1 Peromyscus eremicus
TTATCAGAATTTTTTCAAAGTGCCATGGCACATTCCCATCATTTATGTTGAAGCAGGAAGGAAGGAAGGAAGGAAGGAAGGAAGGAAGGAAGGAAGGAAGGAAGGAAGGAAGTAGACATGGAAACCGCTGCATGAAAGTCAGGAGCTTTTGTTCCCTCTGGGTCATCACTGACTGCAATTGCTCTTTCTTGCTGAGACAACTGTGCTCACACAATTTTGAACAGTAATCAGTGTAGTGTTGCTGTCCACCAACCCCAGCACTTGGAAATGGGAGGCTGGAAGTTTCAAGACCATCTTGAGCTACATCGCCAGTTTGAGGCCAGCCTAGGCTACATGAGACACAGGCTCAACCAAAAGAAAGGGTTTTACAATTAAATTGGGATAAAGACACAGCTGGTTTACCTGAAATCTCATCTCCCTTGTGCCTTCCAACCATAACACACGTGTATCCAGTGTCTGCCATGTGTTCAAGTTTAGTGGGAAAGCAAAAGCATGGTCTGGGTTGATCTAACACAAAGAGACGTACTCATCAAATATAAGAAATCTAGCTAAAGCTGTACAAAATACCCCTCCTTGGCGCACTCATTTGTGAAGAAATTGAAGGGTGTATGGGGCCAAGCACAACATTCTTCTTCTGTCATCTTGCCAAAGTGAAATCTGACCACCGAAGTCTACAGGATGAACAAGACAAATAAATGAGACTCTAAAACCACTGCAGTAATACTTGGGGCCACAAAAGCATGGAGAATATGATTACCTTAAAAACTAAAGTTTCCACAAATTCTCCTAAGAATTCCTCAGCAGGCATTTGGCTATGGTCCAACTTTTCCTTAAAAAAAGAAGAAAAGGCTTTGGATATCTTCCTATCTTGACTTTCTAGAGAGATTCGAGGTTTTGCCAAAAGTCCAGTGGGCATGTGGTGTATTTTTGTTCGTACTTTAAACATTCTTAATTTGCACTCAGTTTTCAGTTTCAAAATCAAGAAAGTCTCAAATTCAACCTCAAGGAAAGAGTTAAATTTCATCCAATGATATGCGTGTGTGTGTGTGTGTGTGTGTGTGTGTGTGTGTGTGTGTGTGTGTGTGCATGTACTCTAGGGAAATATCATAGACTCCCTGGCTTCCCTCCAAAGACTCCACCAAGTCAGTCTCAATGGCTCTGTTCCAGTTCTGTTCTAAAATATCTTTCCAGTTTGCATTTCTTTTGTCTTTTCCATATTTTAACAACATAGATGGTTTACTAGCAATGTTGTGGGGTCTCTCTCTTAACCAGTGACATTAAAAACCAAGGTAAATAATCGCAAAATGGCACTGGAGTGAATGGCCTTCAGAATCGCATCCTTGGTCCCTAAGAACTTGCACAGCCCCACCGCAGACCTGTATTGGTCCAACCTTACCACCCCTCCCAACCCTCCCAACCCTTCCTCCCAGACCTGCACCAGTGACAGGACAAGTTCTTCGACAAAGTGAAAGGTCACCTCAGAATCCTTCCATTCTTTGCCAAAGTGTTTACCTGTAATGCTTAGCGTATCATCCTCCCTCCAGAAAGCTAATTTCTATGCTAGTAACAAATACCACAAGATCTACTAGGAAAGTCCTATGAAACAGAAGCAGACAGACAGACAGAGCATAGGCCTGGCGGGGCTACATTATTCCACACCATTAGGTAAGAAACTGCCTTTGCACTCTTGTCCATAATACCTGTCTACCTAAGATGGATAGACACACACACACACACACACACACACACACACACACACACACACACACAGACTGTTTTCTCCTCTATGATCATCAGTCTATTGCTTCATTATATCTGAGACGACAACCAATACGCAAATAACAACTTTTTTTTTTAAAAAAAAAAAAAGGAAGAAGATCTTTTTAGTTATGTTTCTGTGTGCCTGTGAGTGAAGGTACCCCTGGAAGCCAGAGGACAGTATCAAATACCCTGGGGCTGGAGCTGCAAGTGATTGACAGTTACCAAGGGTAGTTGCTGGGGACCAGACTCCTCCAGTCCTCTTCAAGAGCACTGTGTACGCTTTTCCACTGAACAGTCTCTCCAGCTGCACCAGTCACACCTCTTGGAAAGCTTGCTTATTCCCATCTAGGTGCGCACCTGCATGCACAGCACTCAATGCCTCCCCTGCCATGACGATTTCAGTGTTATTTCTTTGGTTATATTTTGAACTAAAACAGAAATTCCTTTTCCTAATTGGACAATTGCATTTTCCTATTGAGCTATGAGGGCTTCACAACTTTTATATAAGCTAATCAAGTATGCCAAACTAGAAGACGATCCTCCTCTCTGTGGAGGATGCTGTCACAGCTGGATCCCTCCAGGAGAACTTTGTGTGTTTAAGGATGTCTTCTTTTATTTATTTATTTTTTTACTTAATAATCGTTTAATTCAAACAGACAAATACATTCTCTATCAATAGTAATTTTGAATATTTTGCTCATAAACCCATTCTGTACTCATTCATGGAATTGGCTGGACATCTGTCTCTGGAGCCAGCTTCCTAACTGAAGAAAACCTCTGGCCAGGTTTGCATTCGTATATTTTAAAAAAATGTTATCCATTTTCTCCATCTTATCAAATGAGGAACCATTTCTCTTCTAAAATCCACCAAACTTTGGATCTCTCACCCTTGAAATGATATGCCCACTCATGACTTAAGTGATTGGAAAACACAAAAGAACAAGAAGACTCAGTTTTCTATATGGAAAACCTTCTCTGCCCACATCTCACCTCTTCTTCCTTAAATTAAATCTATATTAATATACATCATCTATGATACCACAGACAGAAGAGTCAGGCACGTCAGATCCTGTGCGACCTATCAACAGAGTGAGATGCCCTTTCCCTGGACAGCTTCTGCAGCTACCAATAACTCAAATTTAGTCAAAAAAGAAAAGAAAACTTTATAGTACCCGTTGAGTTACCTGTCCCCTCTGTTTGCATTTCTCTTTAAATTACTTCACAGATGTTGAGTGAGCATGCCAGTTGCTTCCCATATTTCCAACTGCACAGCATCTTTGCTAAGTACACGATGACATTCTATTTCTCCAGCCTCTCCTGACTCTGCTGCAAGAGCAATCCTGCTGATTGTCCAAGGCTGATCTACCCAAGCCATTCCTCAGAGGAAAGTGCCAGGCCCATTCCTTTATTTCTCCTGTGCTTTATGCTTCTGTGGTTTCACCACCCTGAACAGCTTCGTATGTAGCATTTCCCTAGAAGCTTGGCTAAGAATGGACAAAATCCCGAAGAATAAAGACACATTCACCATGCTTGAATTCCCCTCAACACCTGAAAGACAATGACTAACTGAAATGTCCATGCCCTGTGTGCCATGCAAACAGTCCAGATGTCCTTCTTGCTCATCTTCACATATAAATCGTGAAGGAGCTCCTGGAAGACAGGTGCTATCCTTTGGGTCTTTGGACATGACAAGTCTGATTAAATTGCTCCTCAATTCATTATTAGCTGAGAACTCATGACTTCAAAGTGTATTGTAGTGAAGAAGTAAGAACAGCTAATATGCAATCTGCATTCCAAATTCCTTGATAAGGCACTGAGGTCACTACATGGCTTTATATCTCTTCCATCCATACTTTGGAGCAGGAGAAATGGAAGATCAGAGGGAGTTGATGGACAGGGAGTTGACTGAAGTCATGGAGAGAGAGAGAGAGTGGATTATATAGTAAGTGGGATGTGAACCAGACATAGTGACTCAGGACAGGGGAAGGAGGTAAGAACTCCCCAGGCAGTGGGGGAATTGGAGCCAGAGACAGACTAGGAGAAGACTGTGACAAGGCATGTGGCGAACACTCTGGATACAAAGGGACCAAGGTAATGCCAAGATGAAAGGGAGATAGTGGGACCTCAGCACACCTGTGTGAGGTGATGTGAGGAACAGTTGTCTAGTGGAAAGACAGCAATCCTCTCAGGGGAGTCGGATAGAGCACCCCCGTAGACAGGCAGCTCTCCACCCAAGGGGAGCACAGTGCTTTGAGAATGAGAGTAAAAGATCTGAACTTGGAATTGCTCCTTGAAGCTCCAGGTTTGAACCTGTAAGCAGAAGATGGTCATGCAGATTGGGGACTCAGTGAAGTCCTTGCCAACTACACATGAGGACCTGACTTGGTCAGCAGCACCCACGAGACAGCCAGTGCTGGTTGTGTGGAGACAGAAGGATCCCTGGGGCTCTGTGGACAGCAAGACTAGCCTATTGGAGAGTTCCAGGTCAGTAAGAGAACCCATCTCAAAAGGGAACATGGAGGGAGACCGAGAGAAAGGGGGACATCAACCTATGGTTTCCACACACACGTACAAGATAAATGGCAAGGAAATAAAACAAACAGAAACATACAAATAGACAACAAATCCACAGAGCCCTCACCCCCTGAATGCTGATGTGACATTTCATTGTGATTTCAGTTGAGCCTGGTTTTCTGTGACAGTTACTCTCCTGTCTTTCAATTTTCCCTGTGAAGCATCTTCATTTGAGGCTGTATTCATGCCAAAAGGAAGACGGCTCATGCTTTTCATTTGAAAGAAAATGTAAAGGGCTGAAGATATAGCACAGTGACAGAGTGCTTGCCTAGCCAAAAAAAAAGCTCTGTGTTTGGTTCCCAGTTCTACCAAAAAAAAAGGGGGGGGGGACAATCAAACACTGATTAAGTTTTTTTTACAATGGGCTGAAGATACTTTATCACTTTCCAATATTTTTAAGGTATTTTTATGTGTATGAGGGTTTGGTCTATGTGCATGCTTGATGCTACAGAGATCAGAAGAGGGCATCAGAATTCTTGGACCTGGAGTTACAAGCAGTAGTGAGCAGGCAGGTGAGGGCAGGACCACTTGAGTTCCAGAACTCAGGACCTCTGGAAAAATAGTGCTTCTAAGTGCTGACCCATCTCTCCAGTTTAATAGTAAGTGAGCTACATTCTTAAGTGTTATAGATCTTAGATTACCTACCCACCTGTCTAGTAGACTGTTTACACTGGAAGATTTACATTTGAAGTAGATGTGTATGCTAGCATGTGTGCCTATGTGTGTGCATATAAAAGTTCCTTTAGCGGAGATGCCTGGGGGATAACCTGTCTTTAGTATGCATGGCTAACTTAGGGTTCTGTTAATAGGAAACTCATGTACCAGGAAGAATTGACGAGTACCCAGTGAGTACCAGAGTAGGAGTTTCACATTTGGCCTCAGTAACACTGGGTGATTTTCCCCACCTGCCTTTCATTCATTTTTTTTTTTTCTAGGGAAATGGGGAGAACAGAATCCTAGGAGCATGGAGCACACTGTGTGCAGGACAGAAATCCCAGGAGCACGGAGCACATTGTGTGCAGGACAGACTGCAGGAAATGCTTCCTGGCCATCTATGCTGTTTCTATTATGCTTGTTTTTAAGACAAATTATCATAATTTTAATGTTTTCATTTCTATCTTCTGCATGACCATTCAGTGTTTAAAATTCTATCTAAATCTCAGTGTAGTTATCCAGAGTGCAAACTGCAAGGTGAAATGTTTTTATATGTAATATTTTATAAGCAATATTTATTTTGTTAATTTTATTTTTACTAACAATTATATTTACAAAGCTGAATAATTTTTCCATTTTCCTTGTCATTTTAAAGAATGATTTTTTAAATATTTTTATTTATTTTTTGAAGATTTCATGCATTCACCCAATGTACTTTGGTGTACAATGATGGAAGATTCAAAGGATGGATATGACCTGTTATGTCGTGAACACATGAGTCCAACTCTGACAGTAATGCTAATAGAAGCCAATCTGCAATAGTGACCATCTCTGACACTTCGGTTTCCCAATGGAACAGGGTTGGGACTTAGTCATCTTGGTCCATTGGACACTTGAGGATCTGTGATGCCTGGGACACGGAATCTGGAAAGCAGAATCAGCATTTTTTTTCCCTTAAGATGACTTTTCCTTCTCCCTTCCAAAGGGTAGGAGTGTTGGCCCCCAAGCCTGTAATTTATACCCCCAAAACAGGAGACTACAGAAGTTCATGGTAACAGAAGCTAATACCTCTCACATCGTAAAAGGCAACATGCCTTAATTATTGATAGGGACCAAGTTCAAACTAAACACACATTTTTCTCTTCATAAATGATGAATACAGTCAGGGTGAAGGGCCATGCCTTTTCTTAGATGCACCCTGTCATGGTAGGAATACCCCACGCCTAGCTCCCTTAACTCATAAGAAAGGCTGGTTAGGTTTAAGTAAACGGCAAATGACTACAAAGGAAACTAACACCAGGAGTCAAGGGAATCTTCATGAACCCTGGGAAGAAGTGAGGCTTTCCCCTTAGAAGTGGCCATTGCATTATTAAACTACAATAAGCAGGAATGATGCAACCTGGAGCCACTCAGCACAGTGACCAGAATGCTCGACAGTCAGTGACAACTCCCTAAGAGGAAGGACTGAGCCTTTGCACAAACCCTTGAATCAAACATACCACCAGGGCTTTCAATCTGAGCTACAATAAGGAAAGACATCATTTTCTCTCCACTTAGGAGAAAGAGTAAAGTTCTTATTGAAGACTGGTCCAAATGGAGAGACAGTACTGTCAGAACAGCTGAGGTAGGTAACAGATTTCATTTAGCCAATACTACGAACACATTAGTAAAATAACTATCATCAAAATTCTCCTTGATTCTCTTCTTTTTGCTATTGGTACTGTTAGGGCCAAATCATCTACATATTTTCTGGGCTAAGAAACATTTATTCTAAACTTTGCTGAGCAAATCCTTTGCTCATATGAATCTTATCAATGTGAGAGAACAGATGACGATTTTGACTCTGGGTCAAGAAGCTGAGTCTTTGCCTAAAGTCATCACAAAATTAGAAGACCTTATTCAGATATTTTCATTCTCTGGAAACAATTTTGGCACTTCAGTCTATGATCTTATGGCTTATAAGATGATCTTAATAATTATTTTGTGTTGCATATGTCCAGAGACACAGTTATTTGTAGCTGAGCATAAGTAAGTTCAATTTTGTTCATAAAAAATGTATTGTTGTTTTATAAACATCATGGGATACATTCACCTTTTACTTATTCATTAAGAGGCATCTATGATGAAATAAAATAGAAGAAACACACAGACATAGTCATGTCCACAGAAAATCTAATTCCACAGTGTCACATTCATGAATGTCTGTCATAAAACTCCTGTATGTATAAGGTAATGTCACCATCTATCAGAATGTCTTATCACTTAATTGGCAAATGTCTGCACTGCAGCTATCACAGTATCAATCAGATTATTGTGATATATTATATGATTATTACAATTTCTCTGTATCTATGGTGTCAATAGAAATAAATGATAGACATGTATTCCTATTTACCCAAACAATATTAATCTAATGTGCCTGACATTTGACTAAACTATTAGAATATTGCATGACTCAATATTTGACTAAATTATTAGAATATTCTGTGACTCAATTATATCCAACTTTTTTATAGTATCAGTCTAGTCACCTGTACTACAAAAGAATGTGTGTGCCTGAACATATATATGTCACCACATGCATGCAGGTGTCTGCGGAGGCCAGAAGAGGCAGTTTGATCCCCTATAACTGGAGTTACAGAGTTGTGAGCCTCTGCGTGGTGCTGAGAACCAAGCACAGGTCCTCTTCAAGAACAGTGAGTACTCCTAACCAGTAAGCCATCCCTCAAACCACCCAAATCACTTTTTCACTTGATTTGTATAGCATCTGTTGAAATGCATAAGTTTACTTCACAACCCATAAAAGGCATGGAGAAATAAGCAGACCTAGATCTCCAAGTAGAGCAGCATCCCTGTCAGGCCCCTCTGCTTGAGTAGCAAAACAAAGAAACTTCAGCTGCTTCTGTAAATACCAACATTATATATGATTCATTCAAGTGACTGTGTAAAATAAATATTGGCTCAGGCATGTCATAAATCTGTAGAGTATCCGTCTAGCCTGCCTTTGAAGACAAAGTCCCTAAGGAATTAGAGATGTCAGTCCCTCTATCTCAGATCCAGCTTGAAGACATGCCAGCATTTTGAGGCTGTATGGCTGTTGGGTGACTTTGCTCTCTGAGCTGGGGAATGTGAGCCAGGAGACACTGTTAAGTGATGAGACCACCTGAGTGATTCCCATGAACAAGATCAGGGTTGTGTCTTTGCTCTTTGAAGTTGCTCAGTATGTTGCTTTGCGCAGACTCCCACTCAGGGGCGGTTCTGACTGCTGCAGGGAAAACATTCTGCTGACAGAAAACCAAACAAGGTCCTAGCAGCGGGTGCTCCTCCGAGATGTAATAATGCCAATCAAAGAGCACAGCTGCCATAGCTGAAGGCCCTGGTGCAGACAGCCTAGAGGGAGGGAGGTGTCGTGGGTCTGTGGATTGTATCTAAGCTGACCCTACAGGAAGATAATGCTTTGAAAATCACTAGAAATCACCTTTGCTGTCCTCACTGTAATTGTTCATGTTTTTCTCTTCCACAAGGCACCCCTGGTTCTACTTCTTTTGAGTTCATTGATTAGCTGGGAGAGGAGGAACCAGATTTGAAATGCTGTCTCCACATCGTGGAACAAATGAGATAAATGTAAGGTATTTCACCTGTATAATGAAAGTTGTATAGCAACATGCTGGCCATGGAAAATCCTGAACACAGGTGTTTCCCACATGCAGATTTTTAAAAAAGTTGAAAAATCACACCAAAAAGAGGCTTAAACGAAGTTTGTGTATCATTCTTCCCAGTTGGTACAGGGCCACTTGCATTCCAACTTTTGAACACATTTGTGGTCTCATCTGAAATGTACTCTGAGAAAAGGCAGAATAATTTGCACTTTAAAAAATAGAGAATATCAATATACTAAGTGTACCCTCCAAATCTACTGTTATGATTGGGCAGCAGTAATACATTCCTCAAAAGAGACTTCATTTTTCCTGTAGAGAAGCAAGCACCTTTTAGAATTAGTTTTAAAAATAATTTATAAGCTATTTGCCTGGAAATGAATATTTCTTTTCTTCTTCTTCTTCTTTTTTTTTTGTTTTTTGTTTTTTTGTTTTTTGAGACAAGGTTTCTTTGTGTAGTTTTGGTTCCTGTCCTGGATCTCGCTCTGTAGACCAGGCTGGCGTCGAACTCACAGAGATCGACCTGGCTCTGCTTCCCCAGTACTCAGACTAAAGGCATGCGCCACCACCACCCAGCAGAAATGAATATTTCTTCAAAATTTCATTAACTTTCCTATCTAGTATCACTGACATGTCATAAGCTGACTGGATAGATGGGTGGCATCACTGAGCTCTAGATTCAAGTGAGAGACTCTGCCTCCATATGTAAGGCAAACAGCAAGAAAGGGAGACAGTTACAGTCAACCTCTGGCCTCTGTATGAGAACAAAAGCACATAAGTGTTCACACACATGCAAACATGCGTAAACGTATACACCACACAGACAGCTACACAAGAAAATAGAAGAGAGAAGACTGAGCTTTTAGATTCATCCTTTAGCTCCCACAGCGGTCAGGCAGTAGCTGTCTTTGAACTTGGCATGGCTGACTTGACAGCTTGTATTCAACAGTCCGCTGTCTTCGGTTTCCACAGATTTTTCCGGTTGGGTTTGAGGCTTGGTGTGGTTTCCTAGGCACTGAGTTTGGCCTTGAAAAGATGGTTTAGTTTCTCTTCCTGGATAAATTTGTTGGCCTAGAAGTTGTGTTAGGTATGTAGCTATTGACTGTGTTGTACACCACATGAGAAAGAAAAATAATTCTCTCATAGCCCACCATCAAGAGATAATCCAGCCCATTTTCAGCCAACCACATTTAAAAAGTTATGAAAATCATGAAAGTTGACTTCATTTGCAAAGACAACCTGGAGAATCCTAAATATTCCTTTCTTCATAACGAGAACAGAAGTCCCAAACCCAATCAATATGAACTCAGTATCACAAATAAAAATGTCCATTATTCACAAATACCTTAAAATAAAGTGCAGTTAATTTTGACGTCAGTTGATGAGATTAAACTGGTCATTTCCCACTTATCACAAATCTTATAAAACCTCTTAGTAATAACACTCTGAGATTCTTTTTCTAACCTAAACTATAATCTCATTTCTCGCCTTTATCTTATAAGCATACCCTATTTTGAAGACTTCCTTGTTTATCTTGTGAATTTTACTCATTTTGGAAAGTTTTAGTAATTGCAGATATGAAGATTAAGTGTTAATCTGTCCTGGGGAGCAACGCTTGATGATGGGATATTTATAAGGCCTTTGGGTAGATAAAGTCTGTAATGATGGCTTTGTAAATTTTCAAACACAATGGTCCACCCAATGCATGCATATTCTGCCTAATCTTCATTTTGAATTTTGAGACCATACAGTTTACTCTAAACAGTAAGACAAACATCTATTTTTAATAGAGTAAAGCTGGATTAACCACACAATAGAATCAACAGGCCTCCTTTATGACCATAGCAGCACTGAGACTCTCCATAATTCTAAGATCTGACACAGCATTGCTGTATTATAATAGGCCAATTTCAGCCTTAAACCTGGTGCCAAGCCTTAAATTAACCAAGATTGACAAAGGATTGTAAATATATCTGAAAAGAGTTTGCTTTAAAGCACAATTATCTCACTTCAGAGTCAATTCCAATCTGGGACATAGTTGTAAACTGGAGGGTAAATAAAGAAATGTTTTAATTCATAACATCTTCTTAAACAACATCAAACCAGGCAAATCAACAGGGGACAGATGTGTGATGATGCCTGAGGGGCAGGAACAGCATCTTCATGTTGGATTTGAGTTGGTATGGCTTCTGTAGATGACTGTCACTAGACCCCACTGGGTTTCATTTTGAATTGCTGTAAAACTGCTTGAAGAAAAAAATGTCATTTTGACTAAATGTCAAACTTTATATGGAACTAGACATTTCTTGAGAAATAAAATCTGGTTTGGTTCATTTGAAATCTTTATTAGTCATTAAGAATTCACCCTTGAGTCCTTCTAAGATCTTAGAAGGATTGGAAAACACCTTCAAGTTAGAGTGGACTCATATTTTAACAATTCGGTATGAAGACAGTGAATTGGAATTAAAAACATATTCTTTGGCTGTGTGCAGGGCACTCTGCCTGGGGGTAGAGCAATATGGAAAAGAAACTTTCTTCTAATTCTGCTACAACAGCATAAGCTTTCACATAGTTGTATTTCCTAGACCTCAGAGCTGGCATTTTGTCCTTCTGTACCAAGATTGGGGGAATAAAAGGCAGACAACCCCAATTTCATTTCAGAAAATGGCTTGTGTGGTGGTTTGAGTGATAATGGCCCCTATAGACTGATTTACTTGAAAACTTTGTCCTTGTTTGGTAGGAACAGTTTGGGAAGGCTTAGGAGTGTGGCCTTGTTAGAGGAGGTGTGTCACTTGGGGTAGGCTTTGAGTTTTCAAAAGACACACCATTTCCACCATCATGAGTTAACTTTCTCTGCTGCCTGCTTGTGAATGGGGATGTGAGCTCTCAGATATTGTTCCAACACCATGCCTGTCTGCCTGCTGCCATGCTCCCTACCATGATGGTGATGGACTCTGTCCCTCTGGAATTGTAAGCCTCAAATAAACTCTTCATTTATTAGAAGGCAGAAGATTTGGATTGTAGCAAATCTAAAAGCTGAAACACCTGTTGCTTGTGGAAATGCCACTGCAAAAAAATGTTGCATATGGACTAACTGTCCCCTTTTCTGAAATGAGAGACATTGCAGTGTTAATTCTGGTCCATAAAGCCTGGGTTCCTTAAAGCCAATTTTACCCCAAGTTAGGAAAGTCCAGACTTTAGTAACAAATGGTGAAATTCTGAAGAATCTAGCTTAGAACAGAGAACACATAATGATCAGAAGAGTTCGACTATGAGAATGTGGTTAATGGGGTCATACTCAAATGGAAGAGTTTAAAACCAATTCAACATCCATTAATAAAAATTGCAAAGTCACAGCAGATTCCTCACTCCATCTGTGATATGCCTAACCCCACGATCATATGCACTTCAGTCAGATAGACCCAGCCAAGGAATCAGTACTACCCAAGAAGCTCGAACTTTGAACAGCATTCTTTAGCACACACTAAGATCAAATTTCTCTTAATAAAGAAAATGAAAAGGTAGATCCACAGTGTAGCAAATATGCTGAAGCAATCTCAATGGTAATGAAACAGGAATTGACAGACAAAGAGAACTCTTGGTGCACCAGCAGAGGACAGCCAAGGGAAGCATACTATGACACTCATGGTTACAAAGGATAGCCGAGCGCTGTCTGCTGATCTATGAGCAATAGATACTTCTGGAACTAACTGCTCTGCAACTAAATGGACAAAAGTGTACTGATCAAACTCCACACCAAAGTGAAACTTGTGACACTTTTCAAAGTGAGCCCTGGTGACTGGTAAGAGACGGTCGGTTCTTGGACTTAATAAGTGCATTAATTCTAAGTCAGTGGCATGAAATTTACAGTCATGCAGATTTAAATCCTAAAATTCAGACAGTCTTAAGATCCAGTGCCTTAAAATGTAACTTCGTTGTGTAAAGACAAAACGGCACAGAATTTAGAAAACTAGAGATGAGGTTTTAGGCAACCTGACCAGCCACAGTTTAACCCCTGGAGTGGATCTAGACTACATGATGCAGGACTAAGTCGGAAGTCCTGTAGGGACATTCTATTGCCTTTAATCCAACAGCCATGATAACGTGGGATTCTTTCCTTCCATAATATCCAGAGGGAATGCAACAAGACAGCAACCTTGGAGGTTGGACACTTAGCAAATGCAATGGGGGATGTGACTGGCAAGGCTGAGGGGCCAGCTCAGCAACCTTTCTGCTCAGTCCTTCCCCCACCTCTCCATTAACACTAAATGGTTCTCTGCAGGGCTGGGGACTTTCAAGGAAAGCAGCAGGAGATCTGTAAAGCTGTTTTCCTGTGGATGGCAGCCAGGACTCATTCTCCCAGCTTGTGAGGTTCCAAGCCTTCCTGGAGGCCAGCGCTGGACAAAGGTGCTGCTCCAAACTCATTAGAGATAGGAACATTCGACCTGAATGAGGAACACAGTAAACAAAGCCAAAACTCCCAACTGGAAATGCTGGCTGCACAAGGCACACTTCCTTCCTACGCTTTCATACTTACAAAGCTCAAACTGCATTCTTCCTGCTGGACACAAAAAACCCAAGTCAGGGAGACACACTTTGGGTAAATCAGTGTTAAAGGACAGGACTTTAAAATGGTCATCAAGCATGGACAATGGAGTTTGGGTTTTTATATTTGGGAAACAAAAATAAAATGTCATTAGTAAAGTCAAGTCCAACTCTATGACTTTCCCATGTTTTTATTAATTGGCCTGACCCACACAGAGATAAAACTCCAAATGTCTCATCATAGTGAAGTTAAAGAAAGAAAACACCAATTGACCACAGAGAAACATTACCAAGCTACACATGCATTTAATGGACTGTAAAGTACCAGAAACTGCTAGAATCCAAATTTATGATCCTTTGTGTTTCTGCAAAAAGCTGCCCTCCTCTTCTCTCCCCCAAAAAAAATCTTAAAGAAAATTTTCACTCACTATGCAAAACGCACAATTTTTTTCCTTAAACACCAAGTAATCAAGCTTTACTGGATAGAAGTCTCTGCATTCACATTTAACTGAAATTAATCAGTCTACACACACACACACACACACACACACACACACACACACACACACACACACACAAATTGATAACAGTTTTAATGGCGTCAGCAAGTTTAGACGTCGGATCTGTCTTTGGTTTCCCATTGAGCTCGTGCCCTGAACAGTGTCTAGTCAGACTAGAGTGGTGATCGCACCAATCATTTAATGACACTTAATGAAAGCTCTGTTTGTGGAATACCTCAGGGCATCTTTATAATGTGTAAGTCTAGCCAATGTTACATAAAAGGCAAGCAAAATCATAATCCAAATTATTTCATTGTTGAACTCCAGAAAGCAATTGTGGTAGATGCCCCAGAGGATGCCTGTGTGTATGCATGCATACATACAAATACACACACAGGAAACATGTAGCACATGCTATAAATATAATGTATAATTCCACTGTGCTGTTTCCCTGTGTAAGTCACTGTAATTCTCTCGAAGTATGGACTTTGACATTGGGACAGAAGAACTTCAGATTTCATAAGACATTTGCTTCAGTATTCATCCACTGATTGGGGAAACATGTTGCCATTTGTAGATGGCTGTCAAAACCATTCACAACTAAGTTAAACCTCCTGTAAACTTAGATTTTCAACACATTTCATCTCTTATAACAAAGACATAAATGTGCTACACTTCTACCACATCTGTTACAAGCTACAAGGTATAGCCACTATGTATAATTTGCTCATCATTTTAGTAACATAAAACAATATTTAAAAGATCTTCAGTGACTTTGTCATTTATATTTCCATCTGCAGAATTAAGAATCCAAATTTTTATTTATCTTACTTTATTTTTATTTATCATTATTGTTTATGTGTTTTTGTGAGTGTGGTCACACACATGCCATGCTACACACATGTGGAAGTCATAAGACAGCTTTCAGGAGTTGGCCCCCTCTTACTGCTTTGGAAGCCAGAGATCCAACTTTAGTCATCAAGCTTAATGCCAACTGCCTTTAGTTCCCATTACATAGAGTCCTTACTGTTAGTTGATTTATTCAGTTTCTAATCTTTCTGCTTTGGTTGGATATTGGAGAAGTAACCGCTCACTCTCTTTAGAGAATTGCCTACCAACTCCTACATTCCTCCACCCTCTTTTGGCAATTTCTGGACATCCCAAATGGTGGATAGATAAGTTCCTAAACATCAGAAGTGAGTACACTGAAAATCCCTAGTGCAGCAATGAACAAGTGAATCAGTCATGCACCACATCCAAATGTCCAATAATATCCAATCACATGACCTCAAATCAAAACTATGAAGTCTCAGTCTTTTCAAAGGTCAAAATTTTAGGAAATGTGTACTCAGATCCACAGTGATATCAAAAAACTGGTTCTTACATGGTTCTGATGAACAATGGGTTTTCCTCAACAGGAATTCAATATAATTACAAGTTACAGTGTGCTGTATATCGATATACGTACCCAAGGATTGTATTTAGTCTATGCATTTTGTATATATAGTCCAAATTATATATTGAAAATGCATCCAAACATACCAATTATGTTTTTTTTCTTTTCTGAAATGACTGTTATTGCTTTAGTATTGACAACTATTGTTCATAAATACCAACAAACTATAGAATTACCAACAAAAAAAGTTTTCCAGACATTCTTTTGACATTTGCTTAACTATTTAATAACATTTTTATCTATTTTATTGAGGGGTGGCACTCCTGCTATAGTGTATATGTAGAGGTTGCAGGAGTCAGTTCTCTCCTTCTAACAGGTGGGTCGTGGGGACGAAACTAAGAGTGTCAGCTTGGTAGCAAGTTCCTTTACCCTCTGAGCCATCCTAATGGTCCCTTGATGTTTGCTTTTAAAGAACCCTGTGGATGGCACGATTTTGTTTTTTCTTCCTTTTTTTGCCATCATTCCATTTTTCAGTAGCATCCATTGTACAGCTATGTCTCTCTATAAATTTTCTGAATTAGTCTTAAGATTGAAGGAGACATAGAAATAAAATATACACAATACTATTGTGGTGGTGTGAATGAAAACGGCCCCCATAGGCTCATAGGGAGTGGCACTATTAGGAGGTGTGGCCTTGTTGGAGTAGTCATGGCCTCGTTGGGGGAAGTGTGTCACTGGGGGTGGGCTTTGCAGTTTCAAGCTCTCAAGCCAGGCCGAGTGGCTCTTTCTTCCTGCTGCCCAAAGATCCAGATGTAGAATTCTCAGCTACATCTCCAGCACCATGTCTGCCTGCATACCACCATGCTTCCTGCCATGACAATAATGAACTAAACCTCTGAGCCTGTAAGCCAGCCCCAGTTAAACGCTTTCTTTTATAAGAGTTGCTGAGGTCATGGTGTCTCTTCACAGCAAAAGAAGCTCAAACTATGACAACTGCATATCATGATAATAAAGAGTTTATACAATATTGTTGATAATGCATACCATTGGTTGATCATTAATTAAAACCATGGAAACCAAAAATGAAGAATTTCTTATACAGCTATTCCTCACAATGAATCTTAACAATTAATAATGTAAGGCAAACATATTGACGCTTACCTATAATTACAACATTTGGGAAGCTGAGGCAGAAGTATTGCATTGAATTTGAGGCCAGAGTGATCTATAACATGAGACTCTTTCTCAAAAGAAACAAGAAAATAAGAATTTAGTATTGATTACAAGAAAATGGTAAAGGTTTAAGGGGCTAGAGTTATCATTTGCCCTGATTAACCAGTGACTCATAAAACAAACCACTCCATTGTGCTTCATGAATACATACAAATATTATTTGATGCAAAAAAATTCTAAAAATTCAAAAAAAATATTTTTGCTTTTGCCAGCTTTCAGAAGGCCATTAATTACAAATACTCATTTCCATCATTGCCTAATATCTCCTATTATTTATTGAAAATACAGCGCAGCTCCCAAGAGCCACTGTCCTCCACCATTGCCCCATCATAATTCACTGACATTCCCACTCAGGGAAGCAAAGGCTACAGATCCCCAGTGATTCCACTGATACTGCTGCCAAGATCCTGTCTATGATAACATTGATTTTGTTTCTATTAAATTAATCTATACAGAATATCAGAGATTAACAGAGCTCTCTAAAATTGATGGAGGCAATAACTAAATGTTGACTTGTCTTTTCTATGTGATTAAATGCATAAATTTACTATGAGTTAGAAAAGATAACATGCTCAAGGTCCATTATTCATTTAGTTAGATCTGCTGTCTTCTGTCTTTGCCTGGCTCTGAGACACCCTCTCAGGCTCACACTCTGGGACATCTGTAGTCCATAACTTCCAACTTACTTTTTCCTTTTGTAGTGTTTGCTCCGACTCTGACAGATCACTGGATTATATCTGAAATATTCCTCTTACTACAGTGTGGCCTTATTTAGAGAAAGAGGGGGCACTTGCATGAAACAGCACCAAGGAAAAGTCAGTCAGCTGCAAGACACAGGCCTACTGTTCCTGTTCACGGCTTTGTTTTAAATCTTGCCTTGTTTCTCCTCAACAAACCCTAGCACAATGCTGCCACCTGCTCCCTCCCAAACTCAATACAGGTTGCTGGGACCCTGAATATGCGAGCAGGGCAGAGCTAGGCTTCCCATGAAAATCAAGTCAATGACCTGACTCGCTGGTTTCTTGGGAACCAAAAAACAACCATAATTTTTCATCCATTCCGTTCTCAAGTGTTGTCAGTGTTCACTCAGGTTGTAATGCAATACAAAACGCGTCAATTCCCCCAAAGCCAGTTCACCATGCATGATTTAATTACAGCCATCGGACAAAATTCTCTTTACCTCTTCGACCAAAAATTCATTGACCTGACTCCGAGAAATATTTCCTTCAATAGCATGCATTACCAGGATTATCCAATCAAGGGGAAGAAAATGAGGTGGTGTCAACATTGGTTTGTTAAGAAAACCTAAAGTATGACCATAAAAGTCTTTATCAGCAGACTGCTGATCCTGAAAGACCCAAATTCAGACAGCTGACAGCAAATTGACAGCCGCTCTATTTCCCAGCCCGCTGCACCCCAACTGGAGAAACAACAAAGGCAGGAAGCATTGCAGCTACTTTTATTCAAATCCCTCATACTCTGCAGTTGGGTGGAAGTCAGATATACAAAATTATGTATGGTTTTGCAAAATTTGCATGTAAAAGATTGCACACAGGCTTCAATGCAGGTCGCTTTGCTGTGACCATAGAAACATCAGAAAAGTTAGAAAATTCAGTCCACTGAACTTCAATGACTTTATTAAAGTGTCACTAATCAGAGTTTAAAGACAGAAGGTTTTAGTGTCTGAGCCAACAAAGTGAGTAACTCCCGAAGTCTAATGACCAACTAAGAAGCATTACTTCAAATATAAGAAAAGGGGTGAGGGGAGCTCGCTGGAAGCAAATTAAATAAGAAAACCCCCTTTGCCTTCTTCCAAAAACTGATCTCATTGAGCAAGACAGACCAGAGAGTGCCATAGACCAGAGAGTGCCTGCAGTCTGGCACCTCCAGCAGAGAAAAATCTACCTGGTTAACATCAGAGGCCTGGTCTCTAGAGGTTTGCTCAGCACACACAGGGCAGACTTTGGAGAAAAAACTATAGCTAAATGTCTAGGTCAGGTCTATACACCCTATTGGAGCTGAACCAGAGGCTGAACCAATCCCAGCATGCAAATGTGAAGGCAAGCTCATAAATAATGCAAGGAAGAGAGGAGGTACACAGGCTGAGAAAGCTGAGAGGTGCCACCAGGAGTAATGAGAAAAATGACCTTTATTTAAGTGCTAGCTTTGGGGACAGTTCTGAATCCCAGAAAGAAAAAGTGAAAGGAAAACAATTTACTTAAAAGAAAATACTACATATCACCACCATCTTCCTCCTTCCTTCTCAGTCATTCGCAAGTACTCCTGGTATATTTCTCTCTGGCCTAAAATTGTGGATCAGCAGGGGAAGAAACAGGAAATGTCCCAAACTGCAATCTCAGACAGGGCAAATTCAGCACCTGAAATGCCCGGTATTTTTCTTCTTAGTTTTTTTTTTTTTTTTTTTTTTTTTTTCATTCTTCACCACAGTCAGTTACATACGCACAATTAAGCAGAAGACGGTTCATACATCTGATGTTCCCTCCAGGACTTTTTTTTCAGCTCAGCAACTGTAAACACGTACTGGTCACCCATAAAATGTTAGGCAAGAGCCTGCTACTCCTGAGCACAGTGTGGTGCTCCTTGCTGCGAGCAATCTGCACCATGACCAAATTGCATGCAGACCTCACAGGAGAAATGCCTATCCATACATACACACAACATGGGTCTTCTACAGGCTGCAGAAAGACAGCAAGGCCTGCTCACATGTACACAATTGACTTCAATGTGTTTGTCTCTTTGCATCTATTTGGCAGTCAACACTGTGGATGGATGTGAAGGACCCAGGGATGGAGAAGGACACTAGGTCAAAGAGACCGTAATCTGGAGGGTGGGGTGGTAAAGACAGATAGTGTAATTCACAACATTTGTGGTGCTAACAAAATGATTTGAACTGAGGAGATTTGAATTGAGGGGCAAATGATTCGATCTAAATGGCAACCAAGGACACTTTCCCCCAAAGCAGCACCCTTGACCTACACAAAGAGTAGAAGGAATCCTCCAGACAGGAAGGTTAATGAGATTGGCCATCATGAGCAAGGGAAAAGTAAAAATTACCCATGAAACATCTGTTTGGGGCATGTTCTGGGATTTTCTAGTAAATGAAAACTTGGGGTCTACTGACCAGTCTCCCTCAGCAAGCTCACAGGAGGAGGGCTTAGACAGCAAGAGGCTCCTTCTCACTAAACTGTTGGTGTATTGCCCCTCCTGCAGGGCTTCAACAGGTTCTTGACCACCCTAAGGATGGAATAATAGGGACAGGAGATACAAGGAAACACACCAAGTCTGGATTCTGATCAAGGTGCAACTTTATTTTTCTCCAAGAGGGTTTATATAGTTTCTGCAGGGTGGGGGGAGCAAGAAGCTGTCATCTGCATAAGGTGGGGCAAGCTAAGGATGTTTGTATAGGATGTTTACAGGGTGAAAGGGTCAAGGGCTCTGCCTCAATGTCCTGTTGCTAGGCAACCTGACTGTAAGATGATCTAGTTCCCTGTCTTATGGGGGTCTGTATTTTTCCACTAACTAGAGATTCTATCCTTGTCCCTGACAGTGTGTGGCTGAGTACTTTATGAAAGTCCTTTACCTAACCAATTTTCACCTACATTTTCCCCAAGTGCTTCAGAAATCCATTCAGCACAGGAAACAGAACCAAGGATGCACACAGTGCAATGAAAGGATAACCCTCCAAAGCAGCTCACCTTACTCCAGGGCAGTGTGTCACATCTTTGGGGCATATTCTGCCCAAACTTACAGCACTGCTAGATAGCTGTCAGAAAAATTTACATTATAGCAGTTGAGCTACAAGTTCCCAGAACTGCAAAAATTTAAGTTGATCAGTTTTTCAAGGAAACCCACCCAAAAACCTTTTTCTGGCACTCCTAATTCATATAACGAACTAAGTCTTTGCCAGTTCTGTTTCAGGGCGTGACTGGAGGACTGACCAGCTCAGTTTCTGGTGGTTGGTTTTGTCTTGCCTGCTTTTGCTTTCTTTTACAATATTTTGGGCTGAGTTCACCTTTAAAGATGCCTCATACTTTGTCTCTTTACATGACATTGATATTATCACAGACAAAACTTCTTAGTAGGAGATTTTCAATTTAATAGACTTTAGAGTCTATCTAACTTGTTGTTCTTCATATATTCACTCACTGGCCTTAATCACATGCACCGGATGTGTCTTTCTGTACTGTAGGAGCTTCTCTCCACATATTTGACACTTTCAATTCTATCACAGAGCACGAAAGTTCCTCTAGCAGACAACAAACTCAGATTTTAATCCTTCAGGTCTACCCTACCAGGAACGCACCTCAAAAAGGTTCTACAATCTTCCAAACAGCAACACTAGCTGGTGAAAAACCTTCTCTGTGTGTGTGTGTGTGTGTCTGTGTGTGTGTGTGTGTGTGTGTGTGTGTGTGTGTGTCCGTCCACATGTTTTTGAACTATGGGATAGATGTGATGTGTGTCTGCGTTTATGTACACAATTGTATCTGCTAGATAGATGCAGGGAAACAGCTCTCCTAGCAGATCTGGACACTGCTCTTGCTAGTGAGAACAGCAGCCCAAGCCCCAAGTCTTAGGAAAAAAAATATTTTGCAAGTATAATGAGGTATTTTATCATGCTGAACAGAGTGTGCTGTCTGATAGAGAATGTAGAAAATCAAACCAGGTAATGTGGCCATCTTTCCCTTCCAATGAGGACGTTTCAAATTCCAACAAAGAGAAGTAATCCTTAGCATCCCAAAATAGGAGGCCACTTAGAAAGCATGAGCTCTGACATTTGACTCCAATATGAAGAAAACCGCAAAGCAACATTTCATACATTAGGAACAGAGTGCCACAGAGCACTAAAGAGCACTGCTTTGAGTATATACAACACACCTCAGACTCAATTACACACATTCCTATCACAACTACTAAAATGTTATAAAAGTAAAGAAAATACATCATGTACAAATGTACTCACTTACATAAATACAACCTTCAAACCATGCCCTTACAATTTACTTACTCTCCTAAGAATGAGTTAAAATTGTGCATTTTTGGTTATTTTCAAAAATAATTTTTGCTACTCTAGCAAATCAATATGCTTACCATACAACATAAAAAAGGAGATTAAAGTCTTGTAGTGTCTTGTTTTAGTTATGAATAAACAAATAAAACAATTAGCTGTAAATTCTAAAATAAATGTAATTATTGATTCAGATTATTTTAATATTGGTAATTGAGATTGATGATGAACAATAACAACAACAACAATTGTTTTAAAGAGATGAGTAAATTCAGTCACCCTGAAGTGAGTTTTCTGGGAATTGGTGTCTTTAAATTATTCTCCCTATTTTTCTGGTGCTGATCTTATCTTACGTTGATGGTGCCATAGGAAGCCACATCAATTTAAACATGGAGGTTCATGTGTTTTTAAGAAGAAATAACAAAATCTTACTTCTACATGTAGAGTAACTACATGTAAATTTTGAATAATAGTGGACCACTGAAGAAGTGGCCAGGTTTCTACTTTGACTTAAGTAAAACATGTAAATAATACATTTGTAATTTCAGTAATGAAACTCTGCTGCAAATTAAAATAACTCAATAATTGAAAAGACTAGGATAATGACACCTCCAGATAATCATATTCTATAAAATTTAGTTTAGAATCATTGGGAATGTGATTCAGAATTGTTTGAGCCTAGAAAAATTTTTACTCGTGAAATGTCTTACTGAAATGGATTCATTCACATAAAATCATGTCAACTCTATGCCTTAAGTTCTTCAACTCCAGTTACCATTATGAAATTGTTGAAGTTCATAGACTAATCATTAGATTTACTAAAAACTCTGTCTCGAAAAACAACAAAAGAAATTTATTTCATAAAATCAGTATAATATTGACAAATTATAAATCTATTTATTCATTATTTGGCCAACATTCACAATACCCAGGATTTTTTGGTTTTTAGGATTTTTTGTTTTGTTTTTCTAGAGAAAAACTTATATTTTATACCATTTAGTGAATTCTTGGAACAAAATATTTTGGATATTTCCTGTCTCTTTGGTTTACACACCCTCAGAGACTTGGTTTTGCTTAACTGTATTGAACATTTTATAAACTGAATGAAAGGAATTTAGAACACCATTAATCTTTCATGTATGATGGGAAGCCAGGCATTGTCTCAATAAATCAATGCTCTTGAAAGACACAAAAGAACTCAGCTTTAATTCTAAATCCTCTACTTAAAACACCAAATGTCTTTGTATTGCACCGAGTGCTCCAGATGGCTAACCACGTTTCAATTATGCTGAATTCTGCTTCTCCTCACGTGTTCTTTTCCCCTGCACACATAGACTTTACATTAAAAACCACTGCTTGTGCATTGACGGTTACAGGCTACTATATTCTTATATGTAAATGTGGGTATTCTTTAGATAAGGAAGAACATAAGGGAACCCAAAGCCTTAACAACACATTGGTACAGACTTTAAAACACATCTGAGGATGTGATCGATTCTGATAAGGTCTTATTAAGTTCTCGTCCATCATCAACCAACTTCCTTTTGAATGGACCTTACTGTCTTCTCACGGCTTTGCTAGTTCAGTCCTCCATCTACCACGTCCATTTCCAATTGTAATCTTAGAAAAAAATCCAGATAGTGACTTTCTCAGGGCACCTCATGTGCTTTTTAAAACAATTCGTACATCCCACACAGTGAAACCATTTGCATACATTAGCTCGTTCCGAAAGGAGTTAAAGTGACATTTTTAATGAGTGCTAAGAAAGTTCTGATTTCAGTCCATCTTACATGCTTACCTCAGGCATCTTACAGGGCCTTGTTCCCTGTACTTGAAACAAAGCACTCTCCTCACCTCTTCATTTCTCCTTTCATCAGCTAAGCTCACCTTAGACATCAAAAACAATTGTGACAACAGACACTTGTAATAGCTGGTCAGCTAATGCCGAAATAATGCAGGAGTTGTGAAAAGCATTTATATCAGAAAAAGCAACTTCCCACTGATATCTTCATGCTTATGCTCTCTGTGCTCCTGCCATGGTTAAGCTTCCTGCCTGCCTCCCTGTGGAAGCTTCTGCAAACCCTGCTCCAGGCCCCAGTGCTTCTGCTTTGGCTGTTCTTCATGTGCTGGAGCACCTGCTGCAATTGCTGCTGCCATATCCCTAATGGTACTGGAGCTGCTCCTTCTGCAGTAGCTCCGAGTATTATTACTGCTCCGGCACCACTGGAATTCCTCTGCCACACAGCTGTGCAGCTGTTGCTGTTGCCCCACACTGCTGGTGCAGCTGTTGCTGTTGCCCCACACCGCTGGTGCAGCTGTTGATGCTGCCCCCACACCACTGGTTCAGCTGGTGTTGCTGCCCCACACCGCTGGTGCAGATGTTACTGGTGCCCCAACCGCTTCCATTTCTACCCCAAATGCTATTTCAGAGCCAGGCTGGCTGCTCTCTGAGCTGCTCTTCCAAATATGCAAACGTGTGCTTTCCTCCTGTTTAATAAGCAGGAGTCCTTTCCTAAGAGGATCTTTGCTAAGATGCCCTGGGTGCTACTTCATCATCACTGCTTAAGTTCTGATTCACATTTTTCCACCAAGGATTTTCCTTAAACTTTTGAGAATAATTTGCATTATAAGTGGATGTCCACGTAAGGGATTCTCATGTATAGTAACATTTGAGAATGAATCAAATTAAAACATTTGCACACAAACGTCAAATATTTTTATAAACCTCAAATTTGGCTTTGTTTAAATTGAATATATCTACTGAAAACCATATAGATTAAAGAATAAGAGGCCTTGACTTAAAAAAAATTGGAGAAAAATATTTTGTTAAGTTTCAGTACTTTTTATAAGTCAGTATTTTAGCAATTGCGTTCCTCATACACTTGTCTAAAATCATACTTCTGTGTTTAAATCATTTTTGATTGTAACTCATTCTAAAAGAACTTCAAGTGATATTTGTAATCTATGCTACAAACACATACAATAAAAAGTAATAGCAATGTATGACAAATAAATGAAAATAGCAGTTAAGCATTTTCCTGACATAGTTATTAAAAAGAAAAAAAAACCAAAAAATTGCAGTCAGAATGTGCAGTTGTCTAGAGTGATGGCTCAAGCCTACCCCTGCCCCTTTCTAGCGTATGCTCAAGGCAGTTACTTTTTTCTCTCTGTGTCTCCATTTCACCATCTGCAAGATGATGCCAGCAACAGAACTTATTTCTAAGCATCACTTTAAGTTTGAATGAAAGAGCATAAGTAGCCATCTGTTGTTACTGAATGCTAGTTTTTATTTTCTCAGGAATAGTAGCATATTTTTGCTCAATGATCTTGTTCAATAAGTGCATAGTAACTGCTTACTAACTACTAGTATAACTAGAAACGATGTTAAAAATCAGTGACTAATTGCATTTCCTGAGTGAGCTCTACAAATATGGTATCTAAGTGGGCAAATGGCCAGGGCCTCTAGAGGAAGGAGAGTTTCTGGAGAGCAGAGATTATAGTCTCATGGGGTAGACCTGGTTTCAAACAGGAAGGAAAGGAAAAAAGGCAGTGATCACAGTAGCACAGTGTGGGCCTGGACCCAAGCAAGAAGGAAACACAGGCATTCGAAATGACTGCAACCTAGACCTGGGTGCAGGAGAGAACCTCTTGAATGAAGCTGGTGTCCGCTTAATTACACAATGATGTTGCATATTAAATTACTGAAAAACAGGAAAGAACAAAGATAGGCATCTTCTAGCAGATGTCACATTATGGAGTCCAAGAAATCAATTTCATTTCACTCAGGTCAAATAATCCAAAATCTCTCTAAATCTAACACTGCCCTAGTTTGCTTTCTGCTTCTGTGATCTCAAATAAAAGCAACTTGGGAAGAAAGGGTTTATTTGGTTTACACTTGCAGGAACAGGTCATCACTGAGGCAGGTCAGCAGTAGCTGAAGCAGAGACTATGTAGGAAAAATTCTGACTGGCTTGCTCCCTCCTGCTTGCTCAGCTGCCTTTTTTACACAGGCCAGGATGTCCTGGCTAGGGGTTAGCACCTCCCACAGTGGGCTGGGCCCTCCTACATAGGTTAGCAGTTAAGAAAATGACCCACAGATATACCCAAGGGCCAATCTGATGAAGGTAGTTGTGGTATTGTGTTCCCCAAAATATTGTGCATGCTAATAAACTTATCTGAGGTCAGAGAACAGTCACAATACTAAACATAGAGGATAGGCAGTGGTAGCACACACCTTTAATCCTGGCATTCCAGAGGCAGAAATCCCTCTGGATCTCTGTAAGTTCAAGGCCACATTGGAAACAGCCAGGCATGGTGATTCACGCCTTTAATCCCAGAAAGTGAGCATTTAATCCCAGGGAGTGATGGCAGAAGGCAAAAAGATATATAAGAGTGAGGACCAGAAACTAGAAGCATTTTGGCTGGTTAAGCTTTCAGGCTTTAGAGCAGCAGTTCAGCTGAGATTCATTCTGGATGAGGACTCAGAGGCATCCAGTCTGAGGAAACAGAATCAGCTGAGGAATTGGCAAGATGAGGTGGCTGTGGCTTGTTCTGCTTCTCTGATCTTCCAGCATTCACCCAAATAACTGGCCTCAGGTTTCATTTTATTGATAAGAACTTTTAAGATTCATGCTACAGGTAGTTCCTCAGGAAAGGTCCCTCTTCCCACTTGGGTCAAGTTGACAACTAAGATTATCTACCATAAACACTAAAAGCCTGTGTAAGATAAATAATGAGTCAGTGAAATCAACTGGAAACACTGCTCAATGTGCAGTCTTCTAGGTTTTCTGACAAGATCTTTACAATAGACTTACTGTATGCTGCAGGTGTGGATTTGAAGTGGGGCTGATTGATGCCACAGTACTCAATAGTATTCCAGGGAGTGAAAATGAGGTAAGATTGAGGACCAGGAGGTTACAGCAAACTGTTCACAATAAAAATGAGAATAAGACTCTAATGCAACCCCTCTGGTTCTGAAGTCTCTGGCTATTGCTTACAGACAAGCAGACTCCAACCTAAGGCCAGGGTCGGGAGTATAGCCAGTATCCTCCTGTCTCTGTCTTCCATCTCACTATGAAACTGGAAATGCTAAGTGGTTTCCACCCTTGGCTGAAACAATCCAAGGAAACTCTTCAACACTGGCTCTGTCTAAAGGCTGAGATGATGAAATCTGTTTCAGGTGACTCCCATGGCTGTGCTCACCTTTTATCTCAAAGCAGCAATATGGAACAAACTTCCAAAAGGAACCAACTGATAAGTTATGGACTGCACAAAGGCATCCCTGCCCAGATGCAAAAAGATACCAACACTTCCTTTCCTCATTATTCTGCGTAGCCTCAGACAGTCTTTGTTTCTCATCAAGATTTCCCAGGTCTGAAGTCAACCATCTAATTTTTGGTCCTCAGCTCGAGGATATGAGAAAGTAGAGGAAAGTGTAAGAAATAAGCCCAGTAGGGAGTCTCAGGTATTGACTGAGTGTCCTAAGGGAATATGGGGAAATAGGCCCACCTCTTCTCTCTGTTTGTTCCCTGGTCACTATGAGGGGAAGTGGTCCCCTCATCCCTGTCTTTGTTCCCTGGTCACTATGAGGGGACATGGTCCCCTCATCCCTTGCTTTGTTACCTGGTCACTATGAGGGGAAGTGGTCCCCTCATGCCTTGCTTTGTTACCTGGTCACTATGAGGGGACATGGTCCCGTCATGCCTTGATTTGTTCCCTGGTCACTATGAGGGGAAGTGGTCCCCTCATCCCCGTCTTTGTTCCCTGGTGACTATGAGGGGACGTGGTCCCCTCATCCCCGTCTTTGTTCCCTGGTGACTATGAGGGGACGTGGTCCCTTCTTCCTTCTATCCATTTCTTGGTCGCTCTGAGGTGAGCATTCCACTACACTCTGTGCTTCCTGCTGCCATGCCTACCAAGCATACCCAAAAGCTACTGACCAATCATCCATAGGCAGGCCTCTCTACAGCTACATGTTTGTGCCTTCACAGTGTCTGGGTTCGTTGCCACAGGCCTTTGTTGGTGTGATGGGCATGTGCCTCTGCAATGTGTCTGCATGATACAAATCCCAGTTACAGTTAGGCTCCTTATCATCTCTTCTACCACTAACAGGTCTGTGTTCATTAACAGTTAGCCTACAGAAGGTGAATTTTTCTTCCCCACAACCACTACTAGAAAGCAAAAAACAACTCATTCATGTCTGAGCATTTGATTAGGAGACATACTTAGTTATATTCATGGTAGAGATGGCCCCTTCAAAGTCAGCTTCACATCCAAATTTAATTTAGCTAGCTATAAATGCGACCCAGAGAAAAGATACATTTTCTGTTCCCTAAGCATGTCCTTCCTCTTCTCCCTTTGTTTTTCTTTGTTCCCACAGTCTCCCTTTGAAGCCCAGGCAAGCCTTGAGCTGGCCATCCTCCCTCATCGTGTTGATTTATACTTTATACTTCCCTTTGCAACTAATTAATGCTTCATTGAATGTGATATATTCACGTTCTCTGAAAGTGAGCACTATTAACTCTTTCACAGAAATGTTGGTTGAATATATTTTCTGACTTAAAAATGGGCGAATCTTCACTCAACTACAAATGAAATGGGAAGGTGGATTTACAACATGGGCCAGTCCGAGTGCTGTCAATCACATTCCTTGAAGCTTCATCTTTTCATCTTATTGTCATGTAATGACTTAAGACGATGTATAGTAATTAAGAGCAGAGGGGTGTATTAGAAAGCAAAAGCTTTGGAAACAAATGAACTTGAATCCAAGTCTATCCAAAACAATGTGCTCCTGTGGTCATGGTGCTCACAACCTCTGTGTGAAGTAGGATACATTAGTTCCTTTTTTATTGGTGTGATAAAACACCATAAACAAAAGCAACATTGAAAGGGAAAGGTTTATTCATCTTACACTTCCAGGTCCCAGTCTATTATTGAGTGAAGAATACTGAGTGAGTCATAGCAGGAATTCAAACAGAAGCCATGGAGGAAAAGTACCTACTGCCTTGGTTCCTGGCTCATCCTCAGCTAGCTGACTCTCTTACATAACCCAAGACCTTCTGCCTAAGGATGGTGCCACCCACAGTGGACTGGGCCCTCCCCCATCAATCATCAACCAAGACAGTGCCCTCCAGACAGGCCCATAGGCCAATCTCATAAACTCTTCAGGAAAGGTTCCCTTTACCCTGGTGACTCCAGGTTGTGTCAAGCCAGCCATAAAGTCTGTTCAGGACAGTAGGCGTCCAGCTCTGCCTTCAGGGCCACTGCAAATGTAACATTTTTATTTCGAGAGACATTGTTTGGACAACAAAATAAGCAAATAAAAAAGAAGACCCTTGCTTCATTTCTTTCACTACAGCACCAAAAAAGAGCACGGGAGTGAGACAACTGTAAACAGAATGGGCACTTTCCACCATAATTCTTCATAGATACATAACTCAGAAATTGCAGTGTGCAGCCATCAGGCGAGGGTGTTCAAAGGTTACCATTAGGAAATATTCCCTATAAGTGATTAAATTAAAGCAAAGGTCCTTACAGCCTGAACATGGCCTGATGTCTCCTTTATGACATAGTCGCTGAAATTTCAATGTCCCTTTCAGTATTTCATAGCAACCCCTAGATGGAATATAACTTAAAAATGGCTTCAGTGCCAAACAGGTATCCACACAGACTATGAACTAAAGAATGCCCATCTGGGTTTGCATTACAAAAAATACAAGACAAATTTTGTTAATTACCTAAAGTAAATGTTTGCAAAAAATAATATTTCAAAACCAGGAGTCATTTCCCTCTCTTAGCTAAAATCCTTTCTGTTCTGAGCTTTACCTTCCAGCTCGCTGGACATTTGCTGTCATTTAAATTGTATTTTTTTTGTGCTAGATTTCAAGTAGTGAAGAAACTTACCATGAAAATGCTCTGATGTGCATCCTTAATAATTCCCTTACCTTTAAATGCTCGGTTTATTCCCATCCACACAGTGTCCTTAGATGTGTCGCCACCATCCCTGTGTGAACAGTAGCTATTTCCTTGACCAGTAGTTGTTTACATTTTTGTGAAATCATTGCCTTCTGGACCACATAAGGAGTAAATAGTCGAATGCAGGAGCCTCAACTGTGGGCCGAGCAACCTTCAAGCCCAGTCTATACTGCTGTGCGGCACATTCTCCTCTCAAGCCTCACTGAAAGGCTACATTGTCTTCTCTTTATCAGACTAAGGCACAAGGCTTAAAGAGGCTGGGCATCAGCCTGAAGTTCCTGCGGCAGGTTGGGCTTTGAACAAGCTACTCCCCTTTTTAAATATGTTGACCAGGAAACTGGAGAGATAGCTCAAAGGTTAAGAGCATTGATTTCTCCCCTAGAAGTTCATGAATTCAAATCCCAGCAACCATATGGTGGCTTAGAACTATCTATAATGGGATCCAAAGCCCTCTTGGGGCATGTAGATGTATGTAAAAACAGAGTACTCATGTATATATAGAATACATAAAGAAATAAACCTCAAATTCTGTTGACTATAACACTTCACCATGCAGTGTGCCTCCGTACCTAATATAAAAAACAATAGAGAGGCTCCCCCCAAAATTGAAATGTATATCAAGTTCATTAATGGAGAATGGAAAAATTGACTTTAGGAAATCCCAAACTTAAAGAGATAAAATTTAAATTGTATTTTATTTCTCCAGTTATTTACACTTTGTCTCATGTTATATCAACCAATAGAATGTGTTTAGAGCACTTTTTAAAAATACTTTTCATTTATGTGTATGTGTGTGTGTGTGTGTGTGTGTGTGTGTGTGTGTGTGTTTATGGGTGCCCATTCATACTTAAGAGTTATGGAGGTCAGAGGTCAATTTCAGCTTTGTTTCTCAGTTGCTATCCACTTTGAGTTTTTGAGATAGACTTTCATATTTAGGCTGGAGTTAGGAGGCTGGGAAGCCTGGCTGGTGACCTCCAGGGGTCTGCTTGGGGTGTCTCCTTCAGACAATGCCTAAGATAGGAGGATGAAATGCCCTAAGAAATAAGTGTGTAACGTGATGAAGTTAACCCCAAGCAAGCATGCCAAAGTCCTGTCCCACACAATCATTCTTTCCTGTGTTGCTACAGCTCACTCCCAGCACCACCCCCCAATCCAGCATTCACCACCGTTCTTAAACAAAGAGGATTCATTTAGTGTGTCTAATGTGTATCTTGGATGCTCAGTGACAAATATTCTTCATGGGTATAAAGGCATCGATGGGCCCGGCGGTGGTGGTGCACGCCTTTAATCCCAGCACTCGGGAGGCAGAGCCAGGCGGATCTCTGTGAGTTTGAGGCCAGCCTGGGCTACCAAGTGAGTTCCAGGAAAAGGCGCAAAGCTACCCAGAGAAACCCTGTCTCGAAAAACCAAAAAAAAAAAAAAAAAAAAAAAAAAAAAAAAAAAAAAAGCATCGATGGACCCCCACAGATACGCAGAGCAGAGGACACAGGATCTCTATCGCATCGGCTGTCTGTGCTTATGAAGAGAGCAGAGGACACAGGGATGGCCACCTCTATCTCATCAGCTGTCTGTGCTTATACACAGAGCAGAGGACACAGGGATAGCCACCTCTTTCTCATCAGCTGTCTGTGCTTATACATAGAGAAGAGAACACAGGGATGGCCACCTCTATCTCATCAGCCATCTGTGCTGGTTTGACCCAAGTTCTTGGAAAGCCAGATTGACCCTCCTGTCCAAAGCCATCTTACCCCACAAAGGAAAACTCCTCTCCCACATCCTTCATTTCTCAATAAGTCAGAGGTCAAGTGGTGCTCTCAGTTTGCCCGGCCCTGGGCTCAGGACACTAAAGATTCATTACTTACTTCCAACTAATTCCAGCCTCAACAGAAAGATAATTTCTGTCTTTTATTATGCAGAGTAATAAAACAGTAAGCTGGCTTTGCAACACTGGCAGCCCTGGCCCACATAGACACAAACATGAGCAGCTATTTTAATGACTTTAGTGGGTGATTTAGACAATGATTCAACTTTTTGTAGCAATAGCAGGACTCTGAGTGGCTCCTACTGAGAAGAAAAATCACTCTGACAGAGAAACAGAAGCAGTTCAGTAACAGTTAGTGGCAATTATGGTTCAAAGCTCCATTACTACACAGTTTGACATAATCACACTTAAAACTATCATTAAAGCAACGGATAAAGTACAGGACTCATTTTATATACTACCTCTCGTAAGAATGTCACAAATCTAAAAATTGCTATAAATTTAAAATAATCAGGACAATATTTAATATACTTTTAAATTTGAAGACACACAGCTTCTCCAGAACACGAAACGTAAATTTCTGAGGATTCTTTGGAAAATTCAGAGGTGTTATCGTGTACAAAGAGGGTTACATCCATTTTTTTTTCAGTGTAAATGATGTCTTGAGAGCAGCGATCTGGTTGGAACCGTGACAGTTTCATAGAGTGGGGAGAGATGACGAGAAGTATTGTCTGTGAGCCGAATTTTCACAGCCAAACTTCCAGCTTCAAGTTCAACTCAGTGTTCATTTGAGACGTCTTTCTGGGGCTCATTGGCCTGCTGGAGTCTCAGGCTGAAGCTTGGGGTCAGCCCTGAGTGGAGGCTGGGAAGTGGGTGATTTCCACTCTGTGACATCTCTGCCACTGACATCTGTCAGGTGAGCAGACTGCCAATCACTGCCCGTCTTGCTATCGTTTCCAACTGAGGCTGCAAAGTCCTGGTAGCACTCAAAGCCTGGGCCTCGCTCCCATCCTCAGCCCCTGTCTCTAAACTGTCCCTCTGCCCCGGTAGGTCAGACGTTCTCCAGGGGATGAGTGGATATAACAGTCATTCTGAGTCATTTGTAATGTTTGAAACCGTGTCACCTGTCTAAAGCAGCATCCTCTTTTCAGTGGTTCTCTTAGCTTACAGCTCTAGCAGTTTCTATTTCTTAATGAGTGGAGACACTCTAGGCCACAGATGACTAGAGACAATAGCAAGTATTTTAACCACTGCCTAATGCTTTACAAAAAAGTAACAGTCCCCTGTAGGTTAAGCTACAGTTTTTCTGAAAAGCTCCTTAGTCAGGTTCCCTGTGACAATCTGGAGAGGCACTGAAAAACACCAACAGGACCTTCTCCAGGTACAGAGAGAGAATTCCCCCAGGAGAGCCCCTGGGAATCTCTTCCCATTCACAAACCGGCTGCCAGATTTCACTTCCATAATTTACCATGTTCGTGGTGTGGGAAGATGGAGAGAAGCTGCGGGGGAGGGGGGTAGTCTAAGAAATAAAAAGGGGATAAAATAAAAAGTCACAGGTATCAGTGACATGGAAGCTGAGTGAAGGAGGCATTTAACAGATGTGAATGACTAGGACTATATACTTTGAGGAGATTAAATCTGACAAGCATCTGCAATGCCAACGTGAAAAATGGCATGCTCATCATGGCTGCCTAGGTGAGAACAATTTCATCAGAGCTTGTTCACTGTTTAGGTCCCGTAGAAATGACATTGGAGGTAGACAGAACACAAGTGGGCAGTATAGATAACTCATTCAAAGCGTGTTCTCAAAAGGACATTTAAGAGATGAGTCAGCAGACATTGAGATGTCTCAGTGGGTAAAGGCATTTGTTGCCAAGACTAGTGATCTGAATTCAAACTTGGAATCCACATAATTAAAAAAAAAAAAAAGAGTGAGTAACATCTGAAGATTGTCCACTGATATACAGACTATACAGACAGAGATGCATATGGATGGACACACACACACACACACACACACACACACAGAGAGAGAGAGAGAGAGAGAGAGAGAGAGAGAGAGAGAGAGAGAGAGAGAGACAGAGACAGAGACAGAGACAGAGAGACAGAGACAGAGAGACAGACACACACACACACATGAGTAAATATAATCTAATAAAAATGTGTAAGGAGTCATAGGCCTGCAGATGTAGCTTAGCTGTTACTTGCTCCTCTCATGGAGATCCTTTGTTCAGTCCCCAGCTCCCACATGGAGGTTCACAGTCACCTATAACTCTTGTTCTAGGGGATCCTTTGTCCTCTCTGGCCTCCATATGTACTACATGCACTTTTTACAAACACATGTCTGCAGGCAAAATACTTACATATATAAAATAAAAACAAGTGATTCCTTTGGAAAACTGAGTGTGTAAACCGGAAGCACAGAAGTCACTCCTGCTTGAGTTTAATAAGACCGGAAGAGGTCATGATGAACCTTAGCAAGACTGTCAGATCCTTGCATCCCTGCCCCTGGAGCAGCACCCAGGTGCAACCCTGTGATTTTTCTCCTTCAGCAGTGTGGAAACCTTTAGAACAATGGAAATGGTTTACACAGTTAGAACCCTATATCTACAAAAGTGAGAAAGAATATGTCATTCTTAAAACAAGTAGCAGGGATGAGGGCTGCTGGGAACAAATGCCTATGTGGCTGCAGTCACACCAGCATGTTCCTAAGTGGCTCCTGACATCTCCTTAAACCAGAAACTTCTTTGATTTTCACTCAGTGTGTTTCTTAAATTTGTGAAGAAGACTTAGAGCCAGTTCTCGGCCTTATGTAAATTATCTGCCAATCAGATCCCTGTTTATCAACATGACTTCATTGTCTAATCTGTCATGTGTGTGGGGCGGGGGGAGTCCACCCTTTTTACAATAGGAGCATATTGCTAATAGATTATTACATATATATTATCGTTGTTATTATTGTAATTATTATTATTAATTGGGAGCGAGCCACAGTGTGTGTAGGAGTCAAGACAACCTTGGAGCTGGTTCTCTTTACCTTTCGTGGGATCTAATTCAGGTCACGGGGTAAGGAGCAAGGACTTTAACCTACTGAGTCACCCTAATGTCTCACTGTGTCTATCTTATAATGGAGATTGATGTAATAATTAATTTCCCCTTGTCTTTTGTATCCCACTCTCCTTCCGTGGGATGCTCTTATACAGACTTCTGAAAGTCTGGCATTAGGAAATACCATCATGGGTGGTGGTAGCGCACACCTTTAATCCCAGCACTCAGGAGGCATAGGCAGGCAGATCTCAGTGAGTTCCAGTCCAACATTGTCTACAGAGTGTGTTCCAGAACAGCCAGAGCTACACAGAGAACCCTTGTCTTGAAACGACTCTCCAAACATGGAAATATCATCATATTCTATTTTATGGATACTTTAAGGAACATTCAAATCTACATTGGCCTCAGTCATTTGCCAGTTATTACTGTCCTGAATGAGGATTCTACATCTGTTAGTCACTAAAACTCAGAAAAGCCAGACTGTAACACCTCCCCCATTAATACACTGTCTAGCTACCTTAGTTCTTAGGCAAGTCCATGCCCAGCAAATTCAGCCATCTCATCTAACACTAACCAACTCTAATTCTAAAGTGCCTGGAATAAAATCATTTTTTAACTTACTGTCCAGCACCCAGCATCTCCACCTTCTCTTGGTAATCAGTATGGCTTTGTTGTGAAAATTAATAGATTATCCAATTGCTAAAGCTCCTTCTAGTCTTAATTAAACACAGTCCAACCATGTACATAGGTGTTTATCAGGATATTTTCACCTGTGTGAGGTCAGAGGTCAACATCAGGTTCATACCAGTACTCACAGTAAACCTGAATGCTAGTTTCACTAAAAATTGAAAAATGTTCTTTAGAATACAGTACAATTATCCATTGTGTCTCAATGTCTTATCAGTGTTCTGTGTTACACGGGATTACACATGCACAGAGAATCAGTGCTCTGCACCCCGATAAGGACTGTCTGACTGTGCCATGAGCCTCAGAAGCTGCTGTCTAGGGAAGCCCATTTCCACCACAAAGAGCCACTAAATGAAGCTGCTCACTTGTATAATGAGTGAAGGGAGCCTGGCACTTCAGGCAAAATAACTGATGATGTTAGTGGTAAGATTTGAGCTAACAAGTAAAACTTTGAATTGTGAATAATTTTTAATCATCCCCGGGGAGTTGAGAGTCAATACATATAAAGAGTTTTCTGAAAGCCAAATGTCATGTGTCACCATAAAAACAGATGCACATATCACTGAAGGAGGACAGCAAGTGCAGAGGCAAAGTCACAGGCTACTGGTGGACTGATGTTCAGTAACAAATGTCTGCAAGAACACACCATGGGGAAGGACAAGTCGATGGTGCTGGGGGAAGCCTTGTTCATATGCAGTGTGAATCAGGCGAGACCATCATTCTTTGTCATGTAAAAGCGGACTAAAGACGAAAGGCCAGACCTCAAGGTGAGCATTAGAATAAATCCCTTCGCCTGGTGCACTTCCTTCCAAAATAGTGATTGTCCATTTTTTTTTTTTAATTAAAAGCTCAAAAATACTGACAATGAAATAAAACAACAAATAGGCAAATACAAATCAGACTAAGAAAGCTTCAGAATGACAGAAACAACCAACACAGTGAGAGAAAGACCTATCGATTAGAAAACAGCCACAAAGGATGGATCTGACAGGGGTTAGTGACGAAAATATATGAGGAACTGAAACACATCAATAGCATCAAAATGAGCAACAGAGTTAAATCGTGGGCAGAAGACCGGACAGTTCTAGAAGAAGATGCACAAATAGATGGCCAAGTCTGTAAAGAATGTTTAACATCGAAGAGCTCCAGGCAAACATGAGCCCAGGCTATGACACTCCACTTCAGTGACACTCCACTCCAATTAGAATGGCCGCCATCTAAAGACAAGATTAGAGCTGCAGGCTGTAAGAATTTACTCACATGACCATTGGTTTGTAGGTTAGACAGCTTCCCCATGATTATAATGAAATCCCTTGATCAATTTATGAGGATAAAGGGTTGATTGTGGATTACAGTTTTGGAGGCTTTGGTTTATGACCCATTGGCATCCTCGATTTGGGCCAGTGGTGAGGCAACAGATCGGGTTAGAAGTGCATGATAGAGTGAACTGGCTATACCATGAGCCGGAGAACAAAAAGGAAGTGGAAGGAATCATGGGCACTGGCCTCCTCTAAGGACATCCTGAATATCCTAAATGACCCCCACAAAGCTGCAGCTCTCCAGGGTTCCACCATACCTCAGTAGTGACACCACAGGGACCAAGCTAACAAAATCTGAACTGCAGCAGTAGAATGTGAACTAGTGGCTCCATTATGGAAAACACGAGAATTTATGTACAAACATTAAAGAGAGAAGTGCCATGGGTTACAGTAACCCATCACTGGATGTGTCCAGACAGAGGAAATGCAGACCTTGGAGAGACAAGTCCACGTCCCTGTTGACTGAGCACTGTATAGCAGCCAGGATACAAAGCCAACCAGCCCCTGTGAGCATCAGTAGCTAAGTGGGTAAGATACACATGACACATGTACAGTGATACTACATGGTTGTCAGAACAGTGAGACCTGAAATCTGCAGTTCCATGGATGAGCCTTGAGGGTGTGCGGCTGAGTGAACTCACCAAGCACATGCTGATGCCACATGATCTGTGTGCCTCACTCAGACCTGAGAGTTGATGGCATAAGACGAGAGTACAGTGGGATTCACGGAGTCTGGTGTACTTGGAGGGGAGATGGTCAGATCTGTGTCACAACTACACCACTGCCATTAAGAGGAAAGTATTTCAAGAGACTTAACACACAGCAAGGCAACCACAACGGCTGATGATACAGTGTATTTGTGAAACATGTAAAGGAGGTGTGAGCTATGGACTCTCATAACAAAATAACTGTGTTATGTAATAAAGTGACAGAGTAGCAAGGTTTGACTACATCATAATAAACATACATACACACATACGTGCATGCATACATATAAAGATACATACATACATGCATACACACATACATACATAAATCACACACTATCACATATATAAACACACGCACATACAGGTACATGCATGCACACACACAAACACACTCATACACATACAAACATAGTCTTCAGAACCTTCATTTATCCATCATTTAAAACAACCATATTTGAAATTTATGAAATAAACTACCAAAAAAAAAATCCTGTCTGAGAGAGTCTCCATCATTTATACCAGTATTTTCTGAATTACCAAAGTCTGACAGATACATCTTAAAGAGGCAGAGACCCACTTGGAAGGCAGCACAGACCATAGATTTTCACATAACTACATGGGTACAACTGCTGATCAATATCCTGCTGTGTTGCCCGTAAGTCCCAAGGCAATGTCCTTCCTGGGTTGGTAAAATCAATAATTACCTGACAGGACCAAACCAAAATGCTTTTCTAGTACTCTACTCCACCTACCCATTTGAGAATGGAGTAATCTCAGATATTTTAACTGAAAAATAAAATGAAACAAAACACCACTGTGCAATCTACCAGGAAAAAAAGGTTTGAGATGCCTACTGTATTCTGTAAGTCATGAGTCAAAGAGAGTTTTTAAATTCAAGATATCATTACTTCAGATTTTCAAGTTTGAACATGTAGCATCCTTAGACAAAAAAGAACATTATGTCCCATGTGATATTAACAAGCCAGTATCCTCTATTTTTCTGTTGTTTTGGTAAAACTAGCACTTCAGTTACTTCTCTGTGCCCGAGATATAATACCAAGACTGAAAGCAACTTACAGACAAAAGCATCTGCCTTGGCTTATGGATCTAGAGGGATCAAAGTCTACCATAATGGACAAGCATGGCAGCGAGCCGCAGGAGCAGCAAGCTGAGAGATCACATCTCTACTGCAAACAGGAAGTGGAGATGCACACTAGAAGTGGGTCAGGGCTACAAACTCTCTAAGCCTTCCCCAAAGACTCTTCTACCAAAGCCCCACCTCCTAAAATTTCCAAAGTACAGAAGCCTGTGGGGGACATTTCTCATGCAAATCACCACAACTAATAAAGAAAACTAGTTAAGGTGCACCCTTAACCAGGAGGCCCTGAAGGAGTCTCAGAGGAACATAAGGGGATCCAGAAGCCAGTGGCCTGGAAAGCAGCCTATGTGACCCTGGTTGGGTGCAGTCCCCCTTCCACTCACACAGTCACCCTATGTCAGACCACCCTTTATTCCCTCTGTTCCTTCCAATTTCTGACAATCCTCATTTCATTTGTAGAGCAGAAGTAATTACTATTCTCTGTCCTTATTCAACTGATGGGTCATCAAATTTACCAACATCCTCCCTTCCCACAGCTTTTCTTGGACTCACTCCTCAAAGGGGGAGCTGTGTTCTGATCTTGGTTCGTCTACCATGCTACTCAGCATAACAAGTTTGCAGCACCTACTGCATGCTGGGTAATAAATGAGACTGAAATAAAAAGGACCAATATAACCAAGTCCCTGGTCATCATAAGGTCTAACTGAGGCCCTACACTGAAAGTTTGCAAATAAAACAGATTTCTAAATTTTAATTAAAATTCATTAATTAATTGACATATTACAGAAGACAGCCTTTGGAGGCATTCCTGCCCTGTCAAGCTTTAGTTTTGACAGGCAGATTGAGAGAATATGTCCTTTGGGCAAATGTCCAGAGTGACCAATATCAAAGGTACATCTCCCATGCCCATCCCAAAAGAATGCAGACCAATCGTCCAACCCTCTCATCACATAGAATGCGTGACATTGTGACACTGGCCTGAGTCCCAAGCAAGCAGCCCAGACCCCTATCAGGTCAGACAAATGCATGTTTTCAAATACTTTCAGAAGTCTGAACCTGGAATGGAACAATGTACAAGTCACCTCTGCCGTCGACGCTTTATGTCTTCTCATTGCAGAATCATAATAAACCAACTGAGCAAAAGAAAAAAAACTAGCTTATTTTACATATTGGAAAAACACAATCAAGAATAACATGGAATTTTACCTCCAAACTACTGCTTTCAGTATTCTTTGGGCATAACAAATAAAATATTTGCTTTTAAATTTCAGGAGTGGCTGTAACTTGGGAACTCAAAGTTGGTTTACAATTTCTACACTTTAGTATACAGAGGGTATCCTGATCCATGGGTGAGTGTGCTCTCTCGCTCTCTCTGTCTCTATGTCTCTCTCTGTCTCTGTCTTTCCATCTCTGTCTCTGTCTCTGTCTCTCTCTCTCTCTCTCTCTCTCTGTGTGTGTGTGTGTGTGTGTGTGTGTGTGTACAAGAGAGAGAGAAACAAGTACAGTCATACAGGTATACACACACACACACACACACACACACACATACACACACAATTCTTCAGATCAATTCTCCCTTGGTTTGTCAATACAGAGGACTCTAGAAATCGGAAAGAATATGTTTCATACTGATATTAACTGAGGTTAGAGTAAAGACATAGGGGGCATATTGCTCCCATCCCTAACAAAAGTTATTTGTAATAATAATTATTTTTAGTCTTCATGCCTGTTTCAGAGACATCACTGTCCGGCACATTTATGGCAAGCCAATCTTCCCCTATTGAATGGATAAATCACAGGCGTAATGGATCTTCTAATGGCACCCATGAGCATTCCTTCCCATGCTCTGCACTCCTCTAATAAAAGCAGTTTAGTGAAATAAACACCTAATCAGGTCATCTGCTTAACAAATTCAGCCATTATCCAGAGAGACTTAATTGCCAGCCTTCAGTAAATATTTTGGTTTTCAAACTAATCAAAGCTGTTCATCTCAGAAATAACTACAGAGAAGAAAGTGAAAGATGGAATAAGCTCTAATCAAATAATGATTTAGGCATAAATCATGACCTGATCCAAGCCAAAGACCTCTCATGTCAAGACCTCTAAAGAAGTAAGTAGACATAAGGAGATAATTTAACTCTGAAGCCTCTCGGGCAAAGATGTGCAAGGAAAAATTGAAATCCTTTACAATGACATCACCATTGGGAATTATATTTCTAATGAGCACTAATGCCCTCTGATCCCATCCACAGGATACAACAGCTAGCGATCAGAAAAAATAAATAATCATGGAGAATTTCAAAAGATAACAATAAAAAGAAGCCCTCAAAATGAAAGCATCCTTGGTCTCCCCCGAGGAGAAAGCAAGCAAATAAACATAGCAGCCCCCATTTCACCACCGTGTTGTGTTTGGACCTCTGCCAGGCATCAGAAACCACACTTGATCTTTTGAGTTTTTGGCTGAGGGGCAGAAGCTAGGACATCTCTGAGGGGAGCGGGAAGCAGGAGGGAAGACTCAGAAAACATCCATCAAGCATTCTAGAAGATAGCCAAATCAGTTCTTGGCGATTTTCACACAGCCCAGGAAGGGAGGAGCCTAACCTAGAAGATGTCAATCAGGGATAGTAAGATGGGCGAGGCCACAATCCAGCCTGTGCCTTCTGGGGGATGGGCGTGGGACTGATTTGTGTCCAGAGTAGCCTTTCCCACCTGGAGACAGGACAAGCGCCTGCATCATCGCATAACAGCACACTTTCATCCCAAGAGTCGGAGTGGAACTTCAGATCTAAATGTTCACAGCTACCTGAGTTAGTTTAGGAAGAAAGAGAAGCATTTGCTCCATGCCAGGAGATAGTTCGTAAGCTCCTCAGGCAGAAGAAATCAGGAAACTCCACAAACTTGGCTCACCACGTTGAGATTACTCGCTGTCTATAAAGAATCTGCCAAGCTTGCTGAGGATGGGGAGGTCAATGCCATTCTGACGTAAACTGCCACGCAGGCTCCAGCACAACCCAGCTCAGAAATCTAACCCACTCAGGGATCTAGCAAAACTCTTCACCTTGGAACGGGGATCTCCTAACTCCGAGACCACCCATCCCCCAGCTGATTTCCTTACTGAGAGGTCTATGTGAGTACAGTGCCTCTGCTCACACAAATGGGCTTTAATTACTTCTGCAAATGGCAAATGCTCTGTCAGTAGCCTAACACTCATGGTTGCAATTAAGGAACATTCATTTTTTTTTAAAGTTCATTATTTATTGTAACCTGGATTATAGCTGCATTTTTCTGAAACTGTCAGTGTGTGACAATGTTTTCTAAGTTGTCCCTGTTTATAAACATAGCCATGAAAACACAGTTAAATCATAGAGAGTAATCACAATGTCAAAGACATTTAGAAAAAGCCCACCCAGAGCAGATAATAAAGGAAATCAAGCTCTCACCTCTGCTCTCTGTGTCCTGGGAAAGGCAGATGACTTCTCTATGGCATAAACATCCACCAGGTAGAGACATGCTCCCTGCTCCTGGTCCAAAATGGCTGCAGTTTGAATGACTCCAGTCTGCCGTCCAATGGTAAAGAGACGTCCAACAGTCTTTTCTTCACAGTGAATGGAAACGATGTAATATTCCACTGGAGCTTCTGACCCTCTGGGGCTAGCTGCTTCTATGGATATGACATTGGTACCAATGGGCTCCCCTTCTTTCAAGATGGTTATGTATTTGTTCTGTGTGAAAACAGGCCCATCAAGGCCCTGGAGGATGACGGTCAACTTCGTGGTTGACTTCCTCCTCTCTGGGCCCAGGTCTGTGGTTGATACTATGAGGTTATAGATGAGCTGTGAAGGCACTAATGCAGAAGCCACACGAAGGTCTCCACTGTAGCGATCCACAGTGAATGTTTCTGTGTCTCTATTGACTATTTCATACTCCACCTCTCCATTGGCACCTTCATCGGGGTCTGCAGCCATTATGGTAGTCAAGACAGAACCGATCACGGCTGAAGGATCTGCAGCCAGGGTGTTTTGTGATATAAACATTGGGACATTGTCATTGAGGTCTGTTACCAAAATGGTCACATTTTTCAAAGCATACCTCCTAGTTTCTATCGGCACAGCTTGATCATTGGCTTTCACTGTTAACTCAAAGAGATTGGCAAATTCCCGGTCGATCTCAGTACTGGTGTAGATGGTTCCTTTGACTTCATCTATGCTGAAGTGGTTGCCTCGGGGCACCTGTTGGATGATGGTGTAAGACAGCTGCCCATTGATATCCGCATCTGGGTCATGCGCTGTCACAGAAATGACAGATGTACCAAGAGGGATGTTCTCCACTATAGACTTAAAAATGTCTCCCAGAGGAAAGCTTGGGGGGTTGTCATTGAAGTCCCTCACATGAATCACCACTGACGTTGTGGATGACTGAGGAGGTCGCCCTTGGTCTTTTGCTGTGATGTTTAATTTATATAAAGACTGTGTCTCAAAGTCCAACTTCTTGGCAAGAAAGATACTCCCAGTGTTTGGACTAATACTAAAAGTCCCATGGTTGTTTGATCCTGTGATGGTGTAGTGTAAGTCTGCATTGACACCTGAGTCAGAATCAGTGGCAGTAACAGAGGACACCAGTTCACCAATCCTCATGTTTTCCAAGACATCCACAAATAGTGTTGACTTCGGGAACCAGGGTATGTTGTCATTTTCATCCAAAATGTCAATACTTAGAGTTCAGGTTGAGTTGAGGGAGATGGCCCCTGAATCCACTGCCTGGATGAGGAGGCAATAGGCCGGGGTCGCCTCATAGTCTAACTTACCTATAAGAGTCACCTGACCAGAGAACTTGTCTATGGTGAACTGTCTTTCTTCGTTTCCTTTGAGGATAGAGTAGTGAATGAGGCCGTATTTCCTTCATCCACATCGGAGGCAGACACTCGTAAGACCTGGGTCAGATTGGTCGCCGTCTCTGACACTGTAGCTTGGTAAAAGTCTTTTAGAAACTTGGGGGCATTGTCATTGATGTCTTTCATGTAGACATGCACGGTGGCCTGGTCCTTGAGAGGCTGAGGGAGGCCCTGATCTGTGGCTATCACTGTGAAGCTGAAGACTGCTGTCCCCCGTCTCCTCATGAGTGACTCCCTGTCAAACTTGTGAGTGTTGGTGATTTCCCCAGTGACAGCATGCAACTCAAAATCAGGCTGTGCCACCTCAAAAGCATACCTTACTTCCCCATTAGGCCCGAAGTCTTTGTCCACCGCACTGACCTTGCCTATGAATGACCCGGCCCTCTGCTCCTCTTCGAAGTAGAATGTGTAATTGGTACTATTAAACAAAAGCCTACTGTCATTCACATCTTCTAAAATCACAGTGACATTCATAGTAGCACTTAGGGGCTCCACTGCCCGGTCAGAGGCAACAACCAATAACACATATCTCTCCTGAAGTTCACGGTCCAATTCACTTTTGATGTACAACTGGCCATCTGGGAATATGCCAAAGGCAACCCCAGTGTTCCCATCTGTGATAGTGTACGCTATTTCCCCATTTGCCCCAGAATCTTTATCAGAAGCTTGCACTTTAAAGAATCGAGAATTCACAGGCTCCGACTCAGAAAGTGTGACCTCATAGGAAATCTGGTCAAACACTGGAGGGTTGTCATTTACGTCATGGACATAAACTGTCAAAATGATGCTGGAGGAGAGCTGGGGGACACCCATATCAGAGGCCAAGATTTCTACCTGGTGTGAGCCAGCGTGGACATCCAGTGGAGCCAGCAGACTGATGTTACCATTCTGCTCATTGATAGCAAACAGGTTCTTGGGGTTCTGCTTCAGGCTGTAGAGCACCCTGCCATTAACACCCTCATCAGGGTCCATGGCTTTGGCCTGGAAGATGCTATGCCCTGCCTGCCAGTTCTCCACTGCGTTTATGCTTTCTACTGCCTGGAGGAAGTAGGGAGCGTTATCATTCAAGTCTTTCACTGTAATGTTAACCACAGTGTCTCCTGTTACTGCTCCCCCACTGGCCACGACTCTGAGCTGATAAAAAGACTGCTTTTCCCTATCAATCACACTTGCTGTGGTCAGCTGCCCTGTGAGAGGATTCATAACAAACATACCTCTCTGGTCCCCAGTAGTGATGAGATAGGTAATGTTAGCATTGAGGTCCATGGTGGTGGCAGAAACACTGCCCACGTGGTAACCTAGAGCCACATTCTCAAAGACCACGAAGCTGTAAGCAGCCTGGCTGAATACAGGTGGGTTGTCTTGTGTATCTAACACTGTGACTGTTACTATGGCCTGGTTAGGAGACTGTAAATTGCCCCCATCAGTGGCCACTATTTGCAGCTGGTAGGCTGTTTTCTCTTCTCTGTCTAGGGCCATTCTTGTAGAAATAACCCCGCTCTTAGCATTAATCTGAAACCTCGACCTGTCCCCAGCTGACATACTATACTGAACAGTCCCATTGGGACCCATGTCTGGGTCAGTAGTAGGCACTGTGGTGACATAGCTACCTCCAGGCTCATTCTCCTGAATATAAGCAAAGTATTGGACTGGGTAGAACACAGGACTGTTGTCATTGATGTCCAGAAGACTGACATTCACCTGAGCTGTGGATGACTGGGGAGGGGAGCCCAAGTCTGTCGCTAGAACCAATAGACAGTTGAAAGCTTGTTCCTCTCTGTCTAGGGAGGAGATAGTACTCAGCTTCCCAGATACAGGATCCAGGCGGAAGAGCCTTTGGTAACTCTCAGCCTCTTGCAGGGAGAAGCGCACTGTCCCGTTGTCACTCAGATCCCCATCGGTTGCCCCTAGAATCAACAGCTCCATCCCAGCTGGAGCGTTCTCAACTACAGACACCTCATAGCCTTCAGGCTGGCTAAACACGGGCTTTTCATCATTGACATCCAAGACAGTTACCACAAGCTGGGCATAGGACACCTTGGGGTGGACCCCCTGGTCTCGGACACTGATATTCAGTACAATCTGGGAGGCGAGTTCACGGTCAAGCCCCCCCCCCGCCCCCCCCCCCCCCCCCCCCCCGCAGCACTGGTGGTCACTAGACCACTGAGCTCACTAATGTGGAACCAGCCCAACCCATTTCCAGAGATGATGCTGTAGCGCAGGTTAGCATTGAGACCAGAGTCACCGTTGGTGGCAGACACCCCACTCACATAGCTCCCCGGAGGCGCCTCCTCGCTCAGGTTCACTCTGTACACTTGCCGGTGATCATTGATGTCATTGACAAAAATCACCAAGCTGGCCACAGACGAGCGCGCCTGAACCTCGGCGGTAGGGAGCGCCCCGGAGTTATCCGAGACGGGGACTGTGAGGTTGTAGGAAGGAATTCGCTAGCGGTCCAGGGCGCTGGCCATCTTGATGAGACTCAGGTTGGGCACCTTGCTCCTCTGTACGTCAAAGTGGCGTTGCTCATTGCCCCCAAGAATCTGCACTGAGATGTTTCCATTGGCTGCCGGAGAGTCCGCGTCGGTCACGGTGAGCAGAGCCACCACTGTACCCACCTGCGCGTTCTCATCCACCGAAGCGTAGCGCGAGGTGGCGGGAAATAGCGAAACTTCACTACATGGTCATTGTCATTCACATCCAGCAGCTGGATGATCACTTCCGCGCGCCCGGTGAGCGAGGGCACGCCCCGGTCCGTGGCCTGCACTGTCAGCGAATACTGTCACCGGGCCTCAAAGTCTAGCGGCTCTCGCACGGTGATGAGCCCCGTCTCCGGGTCCATCTGGAAGGGGGTTCCCTCGTCCTGCAGCCGGTAACGGATGTCCGCGTTGGTGCCCTCGTCTGCGTCCGCCGCCGCCACCTGCAGGACACTCGAGCCCACAGCCGCGTCCTCAGGCACCCCCGCCTGGTAATGGGAACTGCCAAACACCGGGGGATTGTCGTTAATGTCCTGTACAGTCACATTGACCTGAAGGTAACCCCGCCGCTTTGGCTCATCCTTGTCCTCCACCTCCACCAGGAGCTGGTACTAAGGCGTGACCTCGCGGTCCAGCCCGCCCTTGGAGACCAGGTGCAGAAAAGCTCCCTCGCCACTGGGGTTCAAGGTAATGTCCAGGCGAAAGCGACCCGCCTTGTTGCCGCGGATGATGCGGTAGGAGCGGTGGTCCACGCCGTTGTAGCCGATGTCAGAGTCCGTGGCGGTGTCCAGAATGACCTGACGCCCGCTGCCACTGTCCTCCTTGAAGGTGACCACGATCGAGGGATCTGGGAAGACTGGGGCATTGTCGTTGAGGTTACGCACCAACACCTGCACCTCGGTAGGGTAGGTGGGCGCGCTGGAAAGGACCACCAGGTTGACCATGTCGCTGGGCAGGCTCTCGTGGTCGATGATGGCTGTGGTGTACAGTGCTCCTGTGCTGCTGTTAATAGCGAACAGGGTATGCCTTTCGCTGAGCCAGTAGGTGAAGCCGGGGCGCGTTGGGATGGTGCCCACCAGAGTCCCTGGGGGCTGCTCTTCCATCACCTGGAACACCTGACACTGTTCGGCCTCTTGGACCCAGGCCGGCCCGGGAGCAGAGACAACAACCCCCAGAACTCAGCAGCTGGCACAGGGATGGAGAGAGTAGCGGGAGCCGCCTGCGGCCGGGAGCCGGGTCTGTGGCCAAGTTCATAGTCCTGGTTTCCAGGAACCGCGAGAGGAAGAGAAACAAGGTGAAGGAACCGGGCTGATCCGGAGGGCTTCTGAGTGGCACCAGTAAAAAGCCAGTTTGGCCGGAGATCTCTGCAGTTTAGAAGAGTGAGCAAGGGGCAGTTGCCCAGGAGAAGGCTCCTGGTGGCCAGGGAGACGCGCAGCGCAGGGGAGGATGAGGCGACAAGCGGCGGGGCATCCCTGGGCTCTCCCGAGAAAGTTTCCAGGTCTCCAGACACTTGGATTGGAATCCCGAGTCTGAGCGTCCTGACCACGGATAGGAGTTGCGGGAGGCGGGCTTGATTTCAGGGACCTGAGGAGTCACTCACTGCACGCAGGTCTCTCCAAAAACTTTAGAACTTACCCAGAGCGTGACGCCGAACAGGACAGAGCCAAGGGCCTCAAAGCCCCTGCACCCCGGAGACAGAGCAGGGACGCCGGGAGAACCTGAAACTGGAGGTGCAGACTCTTCTCGAATTTCGCTCCGGGGGAGCTGGGGAGGTCCTCTCTGGATCGGGCACTCTCGCGGAGGCAGCAGGGGCACCGCGTCTCCAACAGCCCTCAGCTCCGTCCCCTCGCTGGTATCCCAGGCTGCCCAGGCTGCCTTTGCGCCAGCCGCTGCTTGGAGCCCGAGGTCCAGCCCAAGCTGCTGCAGGCGCTGCTCCGCATCCTTCACCTCCGCGCCGGCATGGATTGTACATCCACAGAGCGCGGGTTCCCCTTCCTCCTCCGCGTCGCGGGGGTCGGGCAGCAGCAGCGGCGGCAGCAGCAGCGCAGGTTCCCCGAGTCCCCTACCCTCACCATGCCAGGGGCTCTTCCCCGGGAGTTAGCGGGCACCAGCGCCCCCGGGAGCGCCTCGCCCTTGTCCTGGGATCTGTGCTTTTATTGTCCCGGGTCAGTTTCACTTTGTAATCCGCTAGGCTTTGTGTTTGGGGAGGGGTGGGTCCCTCCTTCGCGGTCCCCGAGGACGACGGGGACTCGGAGGTGCGGTGCAGCTGCATGGGGCGCCGGGTGGGCGCGCTCCTTCACAGCCAGGGCTCAGAGGTGGCACCACGGCGGATCTGGAGTCCCGCGAGTCCCCCGCTGCCTCTCCGGGTCCCTCGCACTCTCCCCGCCCCTTCCCCGCTGCGCGCACACACGCACTCACACACACGCGCGCACATACGGAGGGGGGAGGGCTGTCCGCGATCGCGAGCAAGACTGAGAAACTTTGCTCGCCCCTCGATGCTCCCGGACTCCAGTGGCCGCCATTCCCCTGTTCTGGTCCTGTCACCCGCGGGCCCTGCCCCGCTACAGCCCATTGGCCACAGCCCCGCCCAGCGTCCCTGCCGCCATCGCCTCCTGCCGCCACTGGCTAGGGCGACGCTCGTCACCGCGGCCTCCGAGGCTGTGGGCAGGCGGTGGGCGAGCCCCGCGGCAGAGGCGCAAAGAAGGGGCGACCACCCCCCAACTCCTTTCTATTTATTTATTTTCCCTTTTGGTCAAACCTTGGCTGGTGTCGGCTCAATCACAGCAAGAGTCAGCCGGGGAATAGATGGGGGTGGGGTCAGGTTTGGAAATAAATAAGTTTAGTGGCTGGAGCTGGGGGTGCCATTAGGCTGTTAGGCTGGTAATAACTCGGTGGAGGGGGTCGAGGGAAATGAAAGAAAGGCTGGGGGCGAGGGTCTGTTAACGCGGGAGGAAGGATTAGGCAAAGCCTGTCTGGGAATGCGCGCCGCTGCTGAGCTTTAACCATTTCGTGCCCTAGCCAGGGGCAGTGCCCGAGCGAGCTTCTGCCCACGGGACCCCGCAGAACCCCAGCTCTTCCCTACTCGTGAATCTGGGCCCCAAGCTGCTGTCCCTTGAGACTAGGAGACATCGATGCCTCGGTGCCTGCAGCCCTCCAAGTTCTCAAAGGAAGAGAGAGGCACGCCTGTACCCGCAGCTTGGTTAGTCTCACAGCTGGAATCCGGTCCACAGATCAGTCCTGAGGCTTCAGCTGAAACAACGGCAGCTTCTGCGGGGACAGTCTCCTCTTACAAACCCAGTTTGGAATTTTGACCCCCGGTGGGCTCCCACCCCCGCCCCCCGCGCCCGACATTTTCTAGCCAAAGGAAATCTAATAACGTTTGGTTTCGGTTTTGGTCTGGGGGGCGGGAGGAGGGGGGAGAATAGCTGTAAGAAAATAGAAATAAATGAAATGAAGTTTAAATTTAATTTTTTTAAGTGTCACACATCACCGACTGTGCTCAGATGATTCCCCTGCCTCATCTTATTTGTGTGGTGCGCCCGAGGTTTCTTTAAAAGAAAAATAAAACGTGACTAGGAATCGGGTCAATAATTTTCCCCTTTAAGGGAACCAACTTGCAAAATATGAATTGAAGCCAAACAATGCAAATACAAGGCATATGTCATACAATTTTGCCACAGGAATCCCTCCAAACCTCAAACTTTCCGTGTCAGGAGATTGTTTAAGCGAGGGCCAACACTGCCCCCTGCTGGTTACAGCTAGTTTTGCAGCGACAGTCGCTGGTTTCATGCTTTAAATTAAACGCAGACTGGGAGGATCTGGTTACAAAGCTAATTCCTCCTTCTTGCCAAGGGATGGGGGCAAAGAAAAAGATCTGCAAGGATCCCCTACTGCCTTTCCTTGTGTGAGGTCAGAAAACAATCAAAAGCGATAGAGAAGACAGCACACTCAAGTCTTGAATGCAAACCGCCTGAAACCTAAACGGAGGAAGGATGCAGCCTGATTCTAAAACCATCGCGAATTCCTTTGTTTAGTTAGAACATTCGCTCCTGCCTCTTCCACACCTATAGCGTGAAGGGTGAATTGGACGCAGACCAGAGAGTTAGTTATCTCTATTGCTGCATTTTTCAGACTACATAACTATTGAACGCCTATCACTAACCTCCACTAAAAAAAAAAAAAACCGCTTTTAAGCCCCGTCAAAATTATTTTATCACTGCCAACTACTTACCTCTTAATGACATTATTTTGTTGTAATTCAGCCAAGAGATATTTGTAGATTAAAGTTGGATCTACAAGTTAATACAAGTCGTGGCTGTGAGTGCGAAGATTGTAGAAGACTTTTTTGTTTTGTTTTCTAATCCTGCGCGGTTCAATACTTGGACACAAAAGAACGGGAAGAAAGCACGCGGATATATTTAGGGGAGATGGTAGGGTTTTGCTGGTTTGCCTGGTATCTGTTTGGAGAACATGTGAGATGCCTTCACAGCTCGACAGGATGGAATTAACATCTTTTGCCGGTGAATTTAGTTTGGGAAAACAGGTAATTTAATTCATTCTGTGAAATGAACTGTTTAATCTGCGAAATAAGTGTATAGTCTTCATTTTACAAAATAAAGCAATAAAAAAAAGGGTCATATTCAGACCCAAAATATTTGTTTGGAAAATTCCGAGAGAAAATTTCCACAAATTATTTAAGCAACGATATGGTTAGTTAAACTAACGTTGCGTAATGATATAATCTACTCATTTGTAGATAATTCTACACAAAACTACAATTTTGTATGCTTAGTATGTAATTTAAAAAGAAATGTAGAGAATGTCTAGTATAAAACATGAAATGAAGCTTTTGTTACGTTTTATTTTCATTGTCTCCCTTAGATTTCTAGAGCTGTGTTAACATAGTACACTATCATTAATATATGTGTACAATTTTTCTTCCTCCTGGTGGGAAGATGGCTCACTGGGTAAAGGCATTGCCAGGGACACTTGACCACCTCCATTCTATCCCCAGAACCCATTTAAAAGCCAGGCCGAGCAGCACAGTTGTCTGTAACCCTGGCGACCCCTAGTGGGAGATAGGAGGCATACATAGGAGAATCCGTGGAAACCAGGCCAAGCACCTTGAAGGATGCAGTGTTTAAAAGAAGCAGGCTGGAACAAGGTGGGAAGAGTGGACAGGCACCCAGGATGATATTCTCTGACCTCCCAAGGAGGGAAGAGTAGGCAGGCACCCCAGGACATTCTCTGACTTCCCAAGGTGGGAGGAGTAGGCAGGCACCCCAGGACGTCCTCTGACCTCCCAAGGTGGGAAGAGTGGACAGGCACCCAGGATGATATTCTCTGACCTCCCAAGGTGGGAAGAGTGGACAGGCACCCCAGGATGTCCTCTGACCTCCCAAGGTGGGAAGAGTGGACAGGCACCCCAGGACGTCCTCTGACCTCCCAAGGTGGGAAGAGTGGACAGGCACCCCAGGATGTCCTCTGACCTCCCAAGGTGGGAAGAGTGGACAGACACCCCAGGACATCCTCTGACCTCCCAAGGTGGGAAGAGTGGACAGGCACCCCAGGACGTCCTCTGACCTCCCAAGGTGGGAAGAGTGGACAGGCACCCAGGATGATATTCTCTGACCTCCCAAGGTGGGAAGAGTGGACAGGCACCCCAGGATGTCCTCTGACCTCCCAAGGTGGGAAGAGTGGACAGGCACCCCAGGACGTCCTCTGACCTCCCAAGGTGGGAAGAGTGGACAGGCACCCCAGGATGTCCTCTGACCTCCCAAGGTGGGAAGAGTGGACAGACACCCCAGGACATCCTCTGACCTCCCAAGGTGGGAAGAGTGGACAGGCACCCACATGTCCTATGACCTCCTGCATCCATACACAAGCACACACAAGCACATCGCTCTAACATACATACATACAAAAGAAACATTCTTCTTGTAAAAGTGAAAGAAAGACACAAGGTCATTGTATACATGAAATATATTTTAAAACCATGGAACACACTCATAAGTAGCTGTCAAATGTAATGCAGCCAGAGAAGGAAGATATAAGGAATATTCCTAGCTGTACATTTTCTCTTGTATTCCAGCAAACCCAAACAAATGTAGTTTATTTTTTCTACCCACCTTAATTATTTTTCCTACCTTAATTATTTATGAAAATGGTGTTCTACTCTTCTACCTTAATTATTTATGAAAATGGTGTTAAAGTTGGAGTTTTAAACAAAAATGAAATTAGAAGCCAACTAGGAACCATGCTGGTTAGCTTTTGTCAACTGGACACAAGCTTGAGTTGCTGAGGAAGGAGGGTTGCCTCCTTCGAGTGGGTCTATGTCATGTCTGTGGGTCAGTTTCTCGATAAATATTTGATGCATAAGTTGGGCCACCCCTGGGCAGGTGGTCCTGGGCTATGTAAGGAAGTAGGCTGAGCAAGCTGTGGGAACAAGCTGTTAAGCAGCATCCCCCACTGATTCCTATCCGTGGTCCTGTTTAGGTTCCTGCCCTAACCTGTATCAGTGATGGACTGTGATGGGGATGTGCAAACCAAATAAACACTTTCCTCCGCAATTCAGTTTTGGTCTGTGTTTCATCAGAATAAGTGACTAGAACATATGGTTCTCGGGGAGAAGTCATTCACCAATGTCAGTGGGTAATAAGGACATACATTTGTGCCCAAACATGCGAGGAATCAGAGAATACAAGTCATTGAACTTCATAGATATATTGAGACAAGTGATTTTGTGGTGCTCTGCTATGCTATGAACACACTCTTGCAACTATTTAATTCAGTATCAAAAATGTTTTTCTATGTTTTTTGGCCAGAAGTGACAACAATTAGTTGGACCATGTTCCTCAGTTTCTAACACATCTGTAGCTGGGGCTAAATCTCTTCCTAGCTTCCTCCAATTACCTTTCTCCTCTTCTCATCCCTTCTTTTAGATTTCCTCTCTGAATCCAGTCTTCCTCTGGTGAAGACCATCAACTAGGCTGGATCTAGAATTATTGGTGAGAGAAACCTCTGAGCATGTCTGTGAGAAATTTCTGGTTTAACTGAGGTGGGAAAACCCACCCTGAGTGTGGGGGGCACCATCTCATGAGCTGGGCTTCTGGACCAAATAGAATGAAGAACTCAGCTGAACATCATCCCTCGCTGCTCTGCTGTCTGGCTGCAGATGTGGTGTGACCTGCTGCCTCCTACTCCTGTGGCTGTGATGAGTCTGATCCTCAGACTGGGAGCCAAATTAAACTCTCCCTTAACAGCATTATCCCACAGCAACAAGCCAGTTTCCCACAGCAACAAGAAAAGTGACTAAGATGAAGCCCCCCCCCCATCATTTCTTCTCTTTCTCTCCTCTAATTTCTGTTCTTTTCTATTCTGGTTTAAATATCCAAAATGTGCCCAAGTGTTCGAACACATGGTGCTCCCTCTGTTTGAGAAAGATGTGGAAATTTAGGAAGTGGAGTCTTGATGGATGAAGTGGGTCACTAGGGGCGGTCCATGGGGCTTTATAACCCCCTGCACATATTCCCTCTCAGCTTCCCGAGTGTGGATGCAGCCAGTCTCTGGCTCCTACTGTCACATCTTCCCACCTTCATTGAGCAATCACCTCGTTACTCCTTGTCAAACGTTTGGTCACAGCAACATGAAAAGTAACCAACACACTGACTGCCCGTCTGCTCTCAACCTCCAGGCCCACCGTGCTCTCTCTCCCCTTCCCTCCACAGTGGCCACTGCAATCCTTACTCTGCTCATTCACTCTGCACTCCTCCTTATCGCCTTCATGCTCACCACACCTCACTCCCCAGAGGCAGCCACCTCAGTGGAAGACGATTCCTGAGTGCAAAAGTGGTCCTGCAAAAGTCCACTTTAGCTATGCTGCATTTTAGCTGAGGCACGTGACATTCACCCTGCTGCCTGTTGTACCACACCCCCACATTTCTATTCATTCCTTCGCTGCTGCTCTGACTTTGGCACTTTGCTCTGTCTGTACCTACAGTGGCCAAGCCACCCCATTGTGCAGTCAGACAACAGCTCACCTCCAGGTCCCTAGCATCACAAAGAACTCTGTATTTTTTTTTGTCTGTGTTTGTTTCCTTTTTGGTATGTTCTCAATGTTTAGTTCAGTTTTTCATGATTTTTTTACATTTTCTCATATGCACATTGAAAGCTATTAATTTTCCTCAAGGTGCTGCATTGGCTTACCCATAATTAGACAAGCACTTTATGCAAATGAGAACAAAGAAACTAACACAGCTGAAGACAAAAATCGTGTCCACCTGCGCAGATATGACTAAGAACTAATTATTAAAGGAGTTTAAATATCTTCTAGATCAAATTTGAGTTCAAGATCTACTAAATTTAATTCTGTGAAACTTAAATTCCCCAGGAAGAAGTTAGCAAAGCTACTTCTACTTCTGAAAGGCTTCCCCCCCAAAAAATCTCATTTCCCAACAACACAGCTCTTACCTAGCAAGCCTCTTACTCAGCTATGAGCTTCCTGCATTGATAAGGAGTCCCTCCCTATGACACCTTATTCTGCAGAGATGTCCCCATCCACTTCCATATCTGGTTTATAAGGATATCCAAAGCCTTTTTAAGACTCTCTTGTTCCCAAACAGTGTGTTTGTCCTGGAAATTGGCTCCTACACACAAAGTCAGTCTTCTTGAATCCATCATGGTGGAGTTTTCTCCTGTCTTTTTTTCCCCATCTTTTTTCTGCATCCTGACAATTTAATATTCTGTTTGTCATGGTGTTATCATTTGCCTTTGTTTGTTCGATTTTTCAACTGCTTAAAAAATAATTATATCTTACCTAGAACTTTCAGTCTGTTCCTATTTAGTATGGTCAGTTATGTTTGTGTTTGTATACTGTGTACAATGCTTTTCTGACTCTGAGATAAATACTATGATCAAGGCAACTTAGAAAAGAGTCTATTTTGACTTGTAGCTTCTGAGAGAGTCTATAATGGCAAGGAGGCATGGTGTCAGAAGCTGGAAGCCAGCTGATGACTTCTTTAACTACACATGGGAAGCTGAGAACAGGAAATGGAGCCAGTTATAAACTCTCCAAGCCCACCTTCTGTGACACACTTCCGTCAGCACAGCCACACCTCCTAAAGGCTCCATATCCTCCCCAAACTGCACCATGAGCTGGGGCTCAAGTGTTCAAATACATGAACCTTTGAGTATAGTTTTCATTCAAACTGCCATGTGTCCTTCAAGGTTCTAGCTCTTCTGTTTTATTTTATTTACTTTATTTTTTCAGAAGTTTTACATTGCAGCTGGCAAGATTACTCAGTAGTAGGGCATTTGCTGCCAAACCTGACAATTTGAATTTGATCCACGAAGGACCCACAAGTTGGAAAGATCACACAAACTTCTGGAAACAGTTCTCTGACATGCACATAAGGGCTGTGGCATGTGAGAATACACACACACACACACACACACACACACACACACACACACCCCCCACAGAATAAATAAAAATGCAATAACATATATGAGAGCTGGTGGGATGGCTCAGTGAATAAGTGCACTTGCCACCTAACCCAAGGATCTGAGTTTGATTCCTGAGATCAGCACGGTGGGAGGAGACATGCAGCTTCCACGGGTTGCTGTCTTACCTCCATGTGGCACATGTGTGCTCCCCCCCCACACACCATAGCCACACAAATGTACAATTTTTTATTTTAAAAAGTGGTATGTAACATAATGTTCATTTTTCTATGTCTCATGGTATCATCTTAATAATTTTAATTTTATTTTTTCTCTGTTTAATTCTGAATATTTTTGACTCATCTTTCAGTTTAAAAACCTTATCTTCAGCTCTGTCTAATGTACTTCTAAATATGTCCACTTAGTTTTGGGTTAAATTGGTAACTGTTTCCATGTGACTACTCTGCTGTGCTGTTTCACAGATGCCGGGACTCTAACAACACTGGCAGGACTGTTTGCTACTTCTGTGAACAAACTAAGCACAGTTTTGATGTTCCGCTAAAGTTGTGCCTGACAATGTCAATATCACAAATATTTAGCTTTCTCTGCTTTCCCAATACTATTTTATAGTAAGTTATTTGGTCATGTAGCCGGTCTTGCTGGGACAGAGATGCTCACTTTCATTTAAAACCTTTAGTGGCTGATATTTGAGTCCTGGGATTTTCTTGCTTTTGTGAAGAAAATCTGATAATTCTTTGATTAGGTGTCACTGGTTGTCTTAGCTTTGTTTTCTGTTTTTTTGTCTTTAAAAAAATACCCTGACAAAAGCAAAGAATTTGTTTTTGATTAGAGTTCCAAGTCACAGCTCATCACTGCAGAGAAGTGAGGGTAGCAGGAACCGGAAGCAGCTGGCCACACCACAACCATAGCCAGGAACAGAGAGAATGAATGCCTGCTTGGTTTGCCCAGCTAGCTCTCTCCACTTACACAGTTCAGGATCTCCTGCCTAGGGAATTGTGCCACCCACAGTAGGTGAGTTTTCCCACCTCAGTGAACCTAACCAAGACAAACCTCCATAAACAGGCCCACAGGGTACCTGGTCTAGACAATCCCTCACTGAGACTCTCTTTCCAGGTTAGTCTAGGCTGTATCAAGTTGACAATTAAATACAACCATCCTGTTGGGTTATCATTTTATCTGAAACCACTTGTTTCCTTGAAACTGAAATATTCACTATGACAAAACAGGACTTTATGAAATGCTATATAATTCAAAAAAACTACAAACATACTTATTCTCATGCTGACCTTGTGGTTCACGCCTCTAACTCTAGCACTTGGGAAGTTGAGACAGGACAATCAAGAGTACAAGGCCAACCACAGACACAAGAGGATCTGTAAAAAAATGTGCAGGCAGGATGATGGGGAGTTTGTAGCCAGCCTGGGCTACATGAGACACTGGGAGGTGAGGGAGTGGGGGGCAGAGCAAAATCTAATTTTCCTCCATTTAAATTTTATTTCAAAACCTTTTAAACTGTCATTTAAAATAGTGTTATGCTTTTTTATTTACAGAAAGAAAACTGTAAACCAGGGTAATTAGATTTTCTTATCACAAAATATCCCACCAGGTTTCCTGCTTTTCTCTAACACACTGACACTGTTTATCTGATAACCATTTTCTGTTATTACTGAGTCATAAGGACCATGTGACATTCAGCAAATATAATATATATCTGGACTGTAAACATTATTAGCAAGATGGAGTCAAAAGTAAATGAGTCTTTACCATAAAGTGATTTTTATTTAATAAAAAAAGCAAAAAACATGGTAATTTGTGACTTGAATCTGCTTTTATTTCTACCATACCATCCCAGTAATGTGGTCTTCAGAACCATTTGTGACTTCAACTGTTCACTGCTGCCCCCCCACCCCCAGCCACCCACCCACCCACCCACACACACACAAAAAAAAACCCTCTCCCAGCCTAGTCCTGCATGACCATCTGTTTCTCTCCCCGTGGAGAAGGCAGGGTGAGTAAGTCGGTGTGTCTAGTTATCTAAGGACTTAGGGCTGGGCTGTGGTAGAAAGAGGCCTTTCCTTTCCTACTAGGGTCCATTCCTATGTGGAGCTCTTTGCTCTCACATCCAAAGGCACCTTGAAGGGAGGACCAGGTTTGCCAGTTGAAAAGAAAGCATCCCTGCAGGACTACCTTGGAACTCAGCTAACCTCTCTGAGGCCTCATTCTTTTCCAGACTTCATACAGTAAATGCTGGTATGGAGCCAGCTCTTGGATCTTTTAAGAAATATTATAAAACTGTAATTTTAGTTAAGTGATAAAATAACAGCTCGATGTGTTCCTGGCCAGGAAGGGCTATCACTATTGTTTCTTCAAATCCTTTCCTTTTTTTGACTTTCTTTTCTTCAGGCATGACTGTACCCTTTGGTATTGATCTGTCATCCACAGCTGTCTAGCGTTCCCTCTGTCTTTGGGAAAATTTCCTCTGTCTTAGGGAGAATCCCTTAATTCCTTTGCTCAGGTGGCTAGCTCATTCCTGAGGAATATCCAGCTAAACACTGACTAATGTTTCATTTCAACTCATTTTTTTCATAACTGTCCTGGCTACTTTTACATCAACTTGACACAAGCTAAAGTCATCTGAGAGGAGGGGACCTCAAATGAGAAAACACTTCCATAAGGTCTTGAGCATTTTCTTAATCAGTGAGTGACAGGGAAGAGTCCAGCCCATTGTTGGTGGGGCCATACCTGGACTGGTGGCTGTGGGTTCTATAAGAAAACAGGTTGAGCAAGCCATGAGGAGCAAGCCAGTAAGCAGCACCCATCCATGGCCTCTGCATCAGCTTCTGCCTCTGGGATCCAGCCCTGTTTGAGTTCCTGCCCTGACTTCCTTCAGTGATGAACAGGGATGTGGAAGTATAAAGCAAATGCATCATTTCCTCCCTTAGTTGCTTTGGGCATGGTGTTTTGTCACAGCAACAGTAACTCTAACTAAGCCAGTAACAAATGTTTCAACTATATAACTTGTACATGAATTTTGTTTTTGTCTTTTCTGATGTCTATATATCACATCAACCTGCCTATTGGTACCCATCTCAGAACACGCACATTCTTGTTTGTCAAGTTGAGATTCATACTTTCTGTGGCCCATGTTATTAATCTTGCTTTTTATAAAGTGTTATTTTTCTTAAGATTCTAGTAAGTTTGTCAGATGAGTCAAAGTAAGCTGCTTCTTTAATTTGTGTTGAGAAGAGGCCCATGGTCAGGCTGTAGTCTGAGAATAAACATAATATTTTTGTATAAGCAACAAGATATTAATATTTTGGAATTTGAAATTTGATTATATTGATTATTGTTGCTTTCATGGTGCAACAAAAAAATGTGACCAACTGATGTTCCGATAAAACTTTATTTATAAAGACAGGAAGAAGGAACCAATCTCTCCACATATTATCCCTTGGTGGCTCTTGCTACAGAACACAGGAAGTTCCTTACAGAGAATTCTATCCAGAAGTGCAGCTGCATGTCTTTTGTAAGCTTAATTTAAAATAAATATTTTTTGTAATTTTTATGAAATGTTTGCCTACATGTATGTATGTGTATTATGTGTACCATGTGAATGTAGTGCCCAGGAAGGCAAGAAGAGAGCATCAGATCCCCTGGAACTAGAGCTGCAAACAGTTGTGCTCCACAGTTTTGCTGGGAACCAAATGCGGGTCTCAGCATGAGCCTTAACCACTGAGACATCTCTCCAGCCCCTGAAAGCTTAATTTTAAGTTGTTTTCACTCCCCTAAGATATTCATCCTTTCTCGTCTTTTATATAAACCTCTTGTTTTTAGTTTTTCACTTGTATTATCTATGATCATCTTCATGTATATATACATAATCATGTTTATAACACACACACACGTATATGTGCCTTTGCCTAGATAAACAATAAGCAATGTTATGTATGTGCACCCCTCTTAGTCAAGCTAACGTTTAATTTAAAAAAAAAAAAACCATGAAGCTGTCATTTTCTGTAAATAAATATAAAACTACATGATGGAAACTAGAATCTTATTTTATAATGTCACACTTATGGGAAAAAACAAATGAAGGGTTTGCTTCAAAATTCTTCATAATACCATATGAGTGATGGCGTGAGCAAACCCACTGCCATGGAAATTCCTTACACTGAATGTGAGCCTCTTTCTCTAAGTGTTGTGGCAGTCACCACAAGCTAGTGATTACTACCCAGAATGTGGAGAAACTTCTCAGTTCAACAATTGTTTGGAAAATTCCACCATTTTGTTGAAACACACATCATAACTGGTCATGTTTTTGTCTTTATTATCTAGAAGCCTCCTTCCTGTCTTCAATCTCAAATAATTAATGCATGTGACAAGCCTGTGTCTTCTAGCACGAACATTAAGATGAACAGCACAGTGGATATCTTACTGGGCTAGAGAACAAAAAATGTGCGTGTAATTAATTCAGTCAATGTGAGTGTTTGTGATAACAGGTAAGTGATGTGATCAGCTGAACATGTGGCCATATCAGAAATATAGAAAAACATTACTGAGACTTTTATCAACATGAGAATGGACAACTGGGAGAACCCAGTAGGAGAGTTCATCTGAGAGAGTGGAGAGCCCCTGTCCACCACCGAGAGTCCATCTGAGAGGGCGGAGAACCCCTGTCCACCACCGAGGGTCCATCTGAGAGGATGCAGAGTCCTTGCCCACCGCCCACAGCTGGAGTACCATTTTAAATTAAGGTGATGGATGGGAGCTGCTGCGAGATAACCTGCTTTAGGTTTTCATTGAAGAAAATGTTCCTGGTTGTAACAATAATTCAGCATACATGGTTCCCCACTGAGCAGCATCTCATTATGTGAAAGGGCCAGAAATCATAACTTGTTCCTTTTATGCTCATTAAAGAAATTTTTAAGCCGGGCAGTGGTGGCGCACGTCTTTAATCCCAGCACTTGGGAGGCAGAGCCATGAGGATCTCTGTGAGTTCGAGGACAGCCTGGGCTACCAAGTGAGTTCCAGGAAAGGCACAAAGCTACACAGAGAAACCCTGTCTTGAAAAAAAAAAACCAAAAAAAAAAGAAGAAATTTCTAGGCTCCCTTGTTGTTGCAGATGAGGTATCCTCATTCATGCTCCTAAGACTGGTGCTCCAAAGTCAACATGCATTTGGGTGTTTGAAAAAGACATGGAGACACAGCAGAGAATAAAAAACAGACCACTTCTGGGTTTGTTTAGCCAAAATAAAGAAATTTCTTTTAAAGAATGCGTATATCAAAATCACTCAATTATTAAAAAATGAAATCACTCAATGATTGAAATAAATTCCAATTTATTACCGCTTGCTTAGTGATTTTGTAAAATTATATATATATCTATGTACAATAGAAACTGAAGTGTATCAGAGCTCTCTCAGAAAGAGAACCAAATGCATTAGTGGGCAGATTGTCTTAACTCCTGAGCCATCTGAAGAGACCAAAGAGGTGGCTTTATGGTTATGTTATTTATATTTTATTCTCTCATGAATTATTTGTGGTGTTCACCAATGGAAGCAATTGGGGTCTCAAAGATACATTCTTGGTTATTTTGCTATTGCTGTTAAATCTATGTGTTAAATATACATTTCTTCTAAATTTGTAATTCAGTTTGCCACTACCCAGAGGCTGAAGGAGGACACAGAAAACTATAATTATAGGTTGTTAGGTTGTTTTTGTTTGGTTGGTTTCTTTTCCCCTGCTTGTCTTAAATGAGCGGCACTAGTTGGCACCGCACCACAGGAAAGAGACAATTCTGTTTTCTCCATATCTAACACAATGCTTGGAATTCAGATAGTATTAAGTAAAAGTCTCCCTTCCTTCCAGGAGAGCTAAAGTTTTACAAAGCCTGGCTAGAAAAGATAAGTGAAACCAAGACTTCCACCCGCCAATTTAAAGCAGTGTCTTTCAAAGTAGCTGGCAGTCACTACTGCTCAGGGATGCTTCCAGACGGCTTGGAGGAGGGTTTCAGAAAGTCTGTTTGTAAGTTCAAAGCACTGTGGTGGGTTACTGTGGCTTGACATTTGCCATCTGTTCACGTCTTGCATTTCTAGACGCTGTTTTCCGACACTCTCACCCCCGTGCCTCTTTGTGAGTAGTTCTACTTACAGCCACTCACACGGATTTGTCAGGAAAATTGCATGAGAAGCCATAAGTCATCTCCCTCTGCCACTTGGCAGAGCTGTGGATGCTGGACCACCATGCTTAGGGCCCAGCTTGCGTCTGCTGTCAGCAACCCTGGAGCCTTGTGCTCTTGAGTCATGTTACTTTCCTAAGCCCAGTGGGACTTCAGTTCCTCACCTGGATGATTTGGACTCACAGAACCAGATAAAGGAGAGGTTTACGCAACCAGACATTTAAGAATGATTCCATTTTTATTTCTTTTGGGAGGAGAATCGTCTGTCCTGTAGCAGAACCTTCTATGTCCTCCCATAACACTGCATCCTCCTTCCACCGAAAGAGGTCCGAGGGTGCTGTGTGACAAGCATAATTCATAAAAATCGATCCTAAACGATAGTGCTTGATCAAGACACGATTCTCTTTAGTAAAGAATAATAATAGCTCATATGCATCCAAGCATTTAGCACAATGCACTGAAATAAAAAATAAAAATAAAAAAGCTCAGAGCTTGGTGTGTTGGGAGAGGTCATTCCCAGGGCTGAACCATTTCTGGGAGCTCATGCTGTTCAGCCTTTGTACAGGAAAGAGTGTATTAGCTGAAGGACTTCTCCAGAACAGTCCAGAGGGCTCTTGTCTTACTGAACCTAACGTGTCTTAATTCTTTGTTTATTGGAAGTGCTTCTTGGCCCCCTTCTTTTCACTGCATTCTTCATCACCGAGTCTGTGATTAAAAGCAACAAATATGCATTTTGAGAAGAAAATGAGCTGTGATTTTGGTTGGAAGCAGTAATTTCTCAATGGCAGAGCATATTAACCCTTTCTTCTGCCCTGTTCATAAACTCATAAGAAAACCTAATCCAAGCCTGCTGTGTATCCCACACTATAGGGACCCAAGAGCATCACCCTTCATTCTCATTGCACCAGGGAGAGAGAAAGAGACAAAGAGACAGAGAGACAGAGGGGTGTGCTGTGGGATGGTCTGTATGTCAAGTATGTTGCTGATTGGTCAGTAAATAAATCATTGATTGGCCATTGGCTAGGCAGGAAGTATAGGCGGGACAAGGAGAAGAATTCTGGGAAGTGGAAGGCTGAGAGAGAGACACTGCCAGCCGCCACCATGACAAGCCACATGGGAAGATCCCAGTAAGCCACGAGCCATGTGGCAAGGTATAGATTAATGGAAATGGATTAATTTAAGATATAAGAATAGTTAGCAAGAAGCCTGCCACGGCCATACAGTTTGTAACTAATATAAGTCTCTGTGTTTACTTGATCGGGTCTGAGTGGCTGTGGGACTGGCGGGTGAGAGAGATTTGCCCTGACCGTGGGCCAGGCAGGAAAACTCTAGCTACAAATGGCGCCCAACGTGGGGCAAGAGTTTCCACCTAAAACCTGAATAAAAAGATTCTAAAGAGGAGCTAAAAACAGCTCCTAGTTGTCTCTTTCAAGCTAGCGGCAGCCTGCATGTTTGAGCTACTATGGCGGGTTCCTGGCGTGCATGCTCGACCTGCAGTATGACGGGAATGAGGCCTCTGCAAATGGCACATTAAGCTATGTGATGGATTTAGCCTTTGCTAGTACAAAACAAAACAAAACAACAAAAAAAAAAGGTTTCTGGGCTACACGCTGCTTTGATAGAAACATAGACCCACTATTTCTGAAAGTTGATGGCTCCCAGAGCTGGCGGAAAACGTACTACTGCCATGTTGGGAAGCTGAAGTGAGTGGAACCAGCAGCCACAGCGCCAGGGCGTTTCAGGCTTAGAAGGCTACAGTTTAAAGCAATAGGCTCAAGCTAATATAAAAAAAATAAGCCACGTAAAGATGGCTACCACACAGAAAATCTGGATTATATTCTCTTTGATATTCGTAACTGAAGAAAAACATTTGATTACAAAAGCTGTTGAGTTATGCCAAAATGTATATTTTAAAGGTACCTTGACTTCAAAATTTGGATATAAAGATATGTTGCTTTGGAAAGGAGGCTCTGATTTTGTTTCCACAGAAAGCCAGAGGCTATGGATTTGTTCAAGATTAAGATACATCAGGTTTGACCAGCCAAGACCCCCTGAAAGGTCTCCGATGACACCATGGCCCTGATGATCCAACATCCAGAATGGTTTCAAGGCAACTGGCTCAGACGACATACACTGATGGACTATTCCATAATTCTAAAATTTTCTTTATATCCCCATAAGATACAGCTCCCCCCTCCAGCAGGAAGTAATAAGAAAAACTACGCCCAAATTCCCAAATATACCAAGCTGACTTTGGAAATATGTAAAGATTAAAACCTTCCTTTTTAAGAAAAGAAAAGGGGAAGTGCTGTGGGATGGTCTGTATGTCAAGTATGTTGCTGATTGGTCAGTAAATAAATCACTGATTGGCCATTGGCTAGGCAGGAAGTATAGGCGGGACAAGGAGAAGAATTCTGGGAAGTGGAAGGCTGGGGAGAGAGACACTGCCAGCCGCCACCATGACAAGCCACATGGGAAGATCCCAGTAAGCCACGAGCCATGTGGCAAGGTATAGATTAATGGAAATGGATTAATTTAAGATATAAGAATAGTTAGCAAGAAGCCTGCCACGGCCATACAGTTTGTAACTAATATAAGTCTCTGTGTTTACTTGATCGGGTCTGAGTGGCTGTGGGACTGGCGGGTGAGAGAGATTTGCCCTGACTGTGGGCCAGGCAGGAAAACTCTAGCTACAGGGGTGGAGATTTTGAAAATGAATCAAGTAGAAATCCCGGAAATAAAGATTTCAACAAATCAAACTAAAACAAAAACTGTTTGGCGATTGGCTTCAGCCTTTAAAAAAAAAAAAAAAGAAAAGAAAAGAAAGAAAGAAAAAGAAAAGAGAAAAGAAGTATAATAAAAAAAGAAAACTGACCTTCAAGAGAATGTGGGGAGGCTGGAAAGATGGATCAGGGGTTAAGAGCACTGGCTGCTCTTCCAAAGATGCTGAGATTGATTCCCAGAACCCACATGGTGACTCCCAACCATCTATAAAGAGATCAGGTGCCCTCTTCTGGCCTGTAGACATACATGCAGGCAGAACACTGTATAAATAATAAATAAATATATTTCTAAAAAGAGAGAGAGAGAGAAAGAGAGCATGTAAGGGCTTAAGAATACAGTCAACAACAATCATACAAAGTCATGGAATGCCCAAAGGAGAAGGGGCAAATGTTGGAAGGAAAGGCCAGGTAATCCGTTGGATGTCATAATAGCAAGGTTTCTTCTAAGCCAGGAAAAGATGCTGCAGTCAAACCATGAATATGCAAAAAAGAATGAATCTTCAGAGCTTTGTGAATTACTAAGCTCCATTAAAACAAAACCAAATGGAACTTCTCAAGAGAAACAAGAACAGAAGGAAATATGGGCCACCAAACAAGCTTGAAAATTAACACTTGTGGGAGTCTGTGTCCAGAAGTGAGAGACAGGGAACCAGTGTCATGAAAGCATGGATTCTACGATGAAGGCAGCTACACAGAGAAGACACTGTGAAAATTAAGATAGTAGAGTGTTGAGGCTTGAATGAGAATGGACCCCGTAGGCTCATAGATTTGAATGCTTAGCCATCAGAGAGGAAATTTGTTTGGGAAGGATAAAGAGATGTGGCTTTGTTGGAGGAACTATGTCACTAGAGGTGGGCTTTGAGGTTTCAAAAACCCATACTAGGTCCAATGTCTCTGTCTCTTATCTCTCCCTGTCTCTCTCTGCCTCTCTTTATCTCTCTCTGCCTCTGCCCATCCTCTGCCTGCTGCCTGTGGATCAGGATGGTAAAGCTCTCAGCTACTGATTTAGCACCATGCCTGTCTACTTCCTGCCATGATGATAATGGACTAACCCTCTAAAACTGTAAGAAAGCCCCCACTTAATTACTTTCTTTTATAAGAGTTGCCTTGGTAGTGGTGTCTTTTCACATCAATACAACAGTAACTAAACATACAGTACGCCATTAAATGTAAAGGAATACAAAAGATGGCAAAGGCCAATGTAGCTTTATTTATTAGCCAATGGGAGCAACACATATTCACAGTACACAGAAAGACATCCCACAGTGCTCCACTTTTTCTGTCTAATCAAAAAGGAAGGTTTTCATTTTAATACAGTAAACTAATATGTAACAAAATAGTTATCAAGCAAGAATTACAGTTACAATATCTAGTCTATTTGTATTTGGCAAAATTAAAGAAAATATTTTATCATCTATTCTGTATTTGTGAGTCTGAAATTTCATAGCTAATTTACCTCTTATCATAACCAAGAAAAAGTATAATTATAACTATCTAGTCTTCAGCTCCATCTGAGACCCCAGAAGGATATAATATTACCTGAATAAACAAGAAGTACATTATAAGCAACTTCCAAAATTCTGGAAATAACAAGAGATGTCTGGTTGCCTGGACAGTCACCCAAAGTTTCTCTGCAATGTTGGGGCATCCATTTTCAGCCTATAGGCCTAGAGTCTCTCCCACAGCAATAAATGGAATAAATTCTCCAATTAAACAATACAGATTATGTTGATGAGTTACTAAGCATGGCCTACCTCACCAATAAAAATGCACACAGGCTGGAAATAAAGAGCAGATATCAGGTTTTGATTGACAGGAACCCCAAGGTAACCAGGAACTGCTATGGTCACAAGGACAAATGGAAGACAAAAACTGCAAGAAAAAGAGAGCTTTCCTCTAGAGGCCAAGGCATTAGTTAACCATGAAGATATGAATGAGAGTATCTGTGTCTCACATTGCTATAGGAGTTTTACAGGACCAACACCATTAGGCTAAAGGGAGGAGTGGACTCAGACATCATCATGATGTGCTGTTCATTACCCATTTTCACCAATAGACAGGTCATCCAAGTGAAGAGTAATAAGGAAATATCAACCTCAAACTACCACAGGCTCGTCAGATGTCTACAGGACAATCTGTGTACCAGCTGAGAGACATCTCTAGAGAGAGTCATATGTTAGCCCACAAATCTTAATAAACTTTGAAACTTGAAATCATGTCCTGTATCTTTTCTGACTGTAATAAAATAGAATGAGAAGTCAACAACAAAAGGTATTTTATGAATCACATGATGTCGGGGACCGAGACTACACACTGTGAAGTCAGAGGAGATTTCAATGTTCTCAGAACATCAAGAGGAAAAGGGAAGCAAAGCATACCGGAGCTGTGGGTGCAGAAGCAGCAGTGCCCTGCGAGGGACCAGCGCCTGTGTACACAGTGAAGAAGTAGAAACGGACCCGGTGAGCGGCTTGCTGACGCATTTCAAGGAATTAGAAAAAGCAAGAACCGAATCCAAAATCAGCAGGCGGGAAGAGGTAGGACAGATCAAACAGGGGACAGAGTGAGAAGAGCCTTCACTGTGTGTGAAAAGAACAAGAAAATAAAGTCAGCTTTTCAAAAAGATAAAGAAGAGAAGTACACTTTTAGTAGACCAATAAAGACTGAGAGGAAAAACGCAAACCAATAAAACTAAAGACGGGAATGGAGACCCTGTCACAGAACCACAAATGCTATGTTTGTCGTTACAGCATTTATATGATAACAAATGAGGAGAACCAGCTTAGGAAGATGGATCATGTGTGAAGTACTTGCCGCATTGATCTGAGTTCAGTCCTTAGACAGGTCATAGTGGTGTTCATTCACAATCCAGCTGTGGGGATGTGGAATCAAACAGATTCCTGGGGCTCACTGATCGTACAGCCCAGCCCCTTGGTGAGGCCCAGGCCAGTGAACAGTGTTCAAAACTAATTATTTCAAAGGTGGATATTACCTAAGGAATGACACCCAGCCTGGTCTCTGACTTCCTATGCACATACACAGCACACGTGAACACCGCAAGTGTTCATCCACACATATCTGCATATGTGCACACACACACACAAATTAGAAAGTCAGAAAAAAGAAAGAACTTTAGAATGTGTATGGCCTACCAAAATTGAATCATCAGGACATAAATAGACCAGTAATGGATAAACAGATTGAACAAATAGTGGAAAGTCTCCCTAGAAAAGCTGCGGTCCAGACGACTTCACAGGTGATTGATATCAAACTCTTAAAGAGCTAATGACATTTAAGGCTTTAAGGCTGCACCACAGAGCTAAGAGTAAAGAAAATTTATCAAAAACATTCTGTGATGCCCATATTACCCTGGCCAAGTCCAGACAAGGAAACAAAGTCTGAAAACTACAGGACCATGTCCCTGATGGACTCAGATGCAAATGTTCTCAGTGAAAGAGCAGCAAACAGCAAGCCTGGTGGCTACACCTTTAACTCCAGCATTCAGGAGGCAGAGACAGGCAGAGCTCTTGGAGTTCAAAGCCAGCCTGGTGTACAAGGAGAGTTCCAGGCCAGCCAGGGCTACCTAGCAAAAGCCTGTCTACAAAACAAAACAACAACAAAGAAAGAAAAACCAAAACCAAGAGGGTTGGAGACATGGCTCCATGGTTAAGAGCACCTGTTGCTCTTTCAGGGGACCAGGCTTCAGTTCCCAGTAGCCACATGGAGACTTACAACCTTCTCTAACTCTAGTTCCATGAGAATCAATGCCCACTCCTGGCTTCTTTGGGCACTGGGCATGCACATGGTGCACATACAGACATGCAGGCAAACGCACAAACACATACAATAAAAATGAACCTTTAACACATCAAGAAAAGAGACCAAACAATAACAATGGTAACAAAGTTTGACAAACAGAACCCGCTGTGCTTTTGTGCTGTTGTCCAGCTGTCCCCATTTGCTGTTCCTAATTAATCTTAAATCTTCTGTGTCTCTTAGCATTTCAACTGAGCACGTACGTGCTTCCATTTTCTCTCCTTGCATGTGTTCCATGTTTTATTCTAGAGTTTACAGTTTTCACTATAGATAATACAAATCCACTTTCAAATAGCACCAGGATGTTTTCTTGAGAGCATAATTTTTTCACATAAAAATCTTCCTAGTCCTTTTGTTTTGTGATGCAGCCATTTCCTTTTTCAATTTTAAGTACAGACCTAAGCATATGTGCATGCATACTTACATTCCTTTTATTATTGTGCATAAACATGTATCATAGCTAAGAATAAAAGCAACAAGTACTTATTTTACCTTCATGCAATCTACATTTCTGTCCTGTGTAGGTGCACATGTGTACAGCGTTGAGGAGGCCAGAAGAGAACATCAGATCCACTGGAGCTGGGGTCACAGTGGTTGTGAGCCACCATGTGGGTGTTTGGATTTAAACTCTAGTCCTCACCAAGGACAGCTGGTGCCCCTAACCATGAAACCATCTTTGCAGCATGACAATCTGCATTTCTGACCTACATCCTTTTCGTTTTTTCCTAACAAATTTTTAAATAAAGTTTTCAATTTATTCTTGGAACACTTCGTACACATACATAATATATCTTAATGTTACTTCCTTCATTTCTTCCCTTCAATTCCTGCCCTCTCTTGGACCCACCAACCTGTCTCCTTCTAAACTGCCTGTCTACTTTTTATGTTTAATGTAGTAATAGCCTCTGTGGTGGCTTGCATAAAATGACCCGCATAGGTCCATAGTGAGTAGCACTATTAGGAGGTATGATCTTGTTAGAGTAGATGTGGCCTTGTTGGAGGAAGTGTGTCACTGGGGATGGGCTTTGAGGTTTCAGAAGCTCAAGCCAGGTCTAGTGGCTCACTCTCTCTTCCTGCTGCCTGCCAATCCAGATATAGAGCTGGATTGGCTCCTTCTCCAAACTCTTGGCTCCTTCTCCAGCACCATGTCTGCCTGTATACCACCATGCTTCCGGCCATGGTGGCAGTGGACTGAACCTCTGAACTGTAAGCCAGCCTCAATTAAAGAGTTGCCTTCTGTGGTCACGGTGTCTCTCCATGGCAATAGAAACCCTAACTAAGACAGCCTGCCAGGACCACTCAGTGCTGACAATATGGGCATGGTCGTCGGGCTGTCCACTGGGCAGGAGAACTGGTGAAGAAATGACCTTCCCTCCCTGGGCAGCCATCACCTGCAGAGAACTCCACAACTAGGGATGGCTCTCTAAACAATTCAATGAACACTTCTTACATGGCAGGCTACTGGAAACAAACTTTCAGGGTTTGTTTTTGTTGTTGTTGTTTTCATTTGCTTGTTTGGGGTCTGAGAAAGCCCTACTTTTTTCATTAGGAGGGACAGTCTAGCTGGCGAATTCACTCACGTTGTGTATCCTCCTTCCTGGCTTTCTCCTGTGTTTGTAAGGAGATCTTGGAGAAAATTCTTTTCCTTGTTCTTTCATATGTGAGGCATTCTTGTTTCCTCGGGGTTATTGCTGGATGTTTCCTCTTTTATATTTTAATTTCTAGAATATGATTTTTTTTTCTTACTATATGCCCAGGATTTCCTTTTAAGTCTCCAATCATCACCCACACTCCCAACTTCCGGGATCCGTGGTTCAGTGTCTGAAGCAAACCAGCTCTAAATACTTCCTTTCTTTTGGGTTCTTTTTTCTCTTCTGATATTCTGATTACATAAAAACTGCACACTGTTCAGTTGCCCACAGTTCTTGAATATTCTGTTTCCTTTCCTGATAATCACATCTGGTTCTATTGTGGTTTAGATTTATTTATTTTCTCAGGCTCTCTTCACCATGTTATGTCTACCAAGGAGCATGTCAGATGCCTTCCCAGTTGGTAGAGCATTTTATTCCACAGAGGACAAAGTGTTTATTTCATCTTATGTAGTGTAGTCCATTTTCTTGGAAATCAGGGCATGAACTCAAAGCAGAAACTAATGACTAAAGATTTTGCTGGATATAGTAACCTGGGCTGGCATCTGTGGTCTCTTATACTCTGTAGCACCTGTGCTCAGGCTCTTCTGACTTAAGAGTTTCCATTAAGAGGCCAGGTTTATATTCTAATGGGTCTTCCTTAATCTGATACTTGTTTTTTCCCTTGCAGCTTTTAATATTTTTTCATTATACTATATTTTTAGTGTTTTGATTAAATTTGATTTAATTATTCTTACATATATACGGAAAATATGTAGATGCAACTTGCTGTGTCCATTATGCATTGCTTATATGTATATGTTTTAGGTCTAAATACATGGTATTGAATAAACTATCAGGGTGCACATCTCTGGAAAAACTAATTTTTTCTCATTAGTCATGAAACATTTCTTAAACAACATGTAGCGATGATTCTGCATGAGATTTTCCTCATCCAAAATAGCACATCAATGATGTTTTTATTGCTCAGGTCTTGTTTAAGAAGCCATAGTGCTGAGACTTCATGGACGTAACTTCCCTGTTATAGCTGGAAGACATAATCCTTTAGCAGATTTCTGGATACTCCAACCCTTATCTTTCCACCTCTTTTCTAGCTATATTCACTGAAATGCAGGTGTAGGAGTTGTGTTGTAGATGTTTCAAGTGGAGTTATGTAAACATGTAAATGAGGCTGCAATTTATGAATACTCCATCTCCTTATACATCAGTGTGTACCGACCTATAAAGAGCTATTTATTACACATTAAATACACCTTTCTTTCTCTAGATGAAAATTCATCATAAAGTTTCTCCCACAAAATAGAAAGTTTTCTAATTTGTTTCATCTCTGTTATTGCACTTGAGAAATATATTCTCCTTTCCACCAAATCAAGTAGTCACAAGTAGATATAGAGAATATAAGTATACACATAAGGGGGATCTGTTTCTCCTAGGTTAGTAATGCATAATACAAATTGTTGTCTAATGGAAAGGGGCTGGGAATCAAGGTGGGCATATTATTATATTAAGGCATTAATAAATGCACATTCTTACCCACCTGTATAATAACTGCATTTTATAAATTCTAAACTAAAGTATTTTTTAATAAAATACACATATAACTATAATGAGCAATAGAAATAACTACCTGTAAAATGGAATACTGCTGAATTATTCATTATAGACTTTCTCTCATGTATTTAAAGAATGCCGAATCCTTACAACTTCTGTTAAGGAATCATCTCTAAGTCTTCTTGCAGAAAGGAATTTGGTTGATAATCATGTATGGGTAGTATGTGCTTGAAAAAAGATCTCTTTGTTCTGGATAAGCAATATTCAAATATAATTTTCTCAAATTGAATGTACAGTTCTTCCTTACTTTCTTCTGTATAAAAAACAGAAGAGAACCTAAGATCTTGTCCATAACACTTACATACCTATACTGAGTCAGAGGCCATATGAACTTGTAAAATAGAATTTGCTTGTTGTAGAAGAAATGTTGATGATATAAACTTTCATTGTGGATTGGAGGAATTAGCCACTTTTTCACCCAGCTACATAATTTAAATGCTCTGATATGCATTTTACATAACTTTACCAGCATGTCAATATTGTACAGTAGTGACGATGTGCTTACAGAATGCAATGATAACATAAACAGCTGAATATATAAGAAAAAGAACACAGATTGTGCATGTGAAACTCAGGCAAAAGAATGTGAAAACGACTTCACTCTCTGCATGGATATCTCTATGCAATACGTATAGAAACTTTAAAATGCATCAGCAATAGAGAGAATCAAACAGAAGAACATCAGGGCTGAGAATCAAGGTGGGCATATTATTATATTAAGGCATTAATAAATTAAATGTAATGGACACATCATTCAAGATCTCTGGGATGCTGCTATTCAGATATTGTACTTGTTAATTTTCTGTTTCTGTGATAAAACACCATGACCAGAAGCATCTTGCAGAATGAAGAGTGTATTTGGGCTTCCAGATCCAAAGGCATAGGAGTCTATCATGGTAGGGAGACTTAGCACAAATGGCCCACATGGGGGCAGGAAAAGGAAGCTTAGAGGTTCCATCTCAACCACACTCAGGAAGCAGAGAGCAAACACAAGGGCAGAGACTATGACCATTCAAGGCCTGTCTCCAGGGATAGATGTCATCTATTAAGGCTCCATCTCCCAGATGTTCCACATCCCCCAATTAGTACTACCATCTGGGACCAAGTGTTCAATTATCTAAACCTGTGGGGGACATTCTTGTTCAAAAACACCTCAGAGACTAAATATAAATATCTGGCATTGCAGACAGAGTGGAGATAATCAGAGCATAAAAATCAAGTTCTGTGAAACAATAGCAGAAATTTCCTCATATCTAAGGAAATTTATGAACCAGCTCTACAGAAGACATTTAGAACCACAACAGCCATGGCTGGATAATAACTTCTCCACATTGTATTGTAAAGACATTAAGCAGGGAAGAGGAGCTTGGACCTGCCTCATCTGAACATACCAGGTTCTACTGACTCCCCAGGGGAGACTTTGCTTTGGAGGAGGTGGGAATGGGAGAGGGGGTTGTGAGGGAAGGCTCGGGGAGTGGGAGGAGGGAGGACAGGGGAATCCCTGGTGGATATGTAAAATGAATAGAAAAATCTCTTAATGAAAGAAAGAAAGAAAGAAAGAAAGAAAGAAAGAAAGAAAGAAAGAAAGAAAGACAGAAAGAAAATTTGCCATTTTTGAGGAGGTTCTCACTATGCAGCTCTGGCTCACTTGTCCAGGCTGACCTCAAACTCATAGAAATCCGTTTGTCTCTGTCTCCTGCCAAGGATTGGGATTAAAGGTGTGTACCATCACTCCCAAGCACACAAAAATCGTTATTTTACAGCTTTTCACCTCACTGAAAATTGCAAAAACACAGAACCAAAAACACCAGAGAGAAGTTTCAAGAAATTCCATGTCCTTACGAAAGCAATCCATCCATGAATTCTTAGTAAAAATGTAAATAAAAACAAGCCACAAACCCAAGAAGAAATTTTATAATGATTAATTGCAGTCCCAAAAGAAAAGAAGCACCAAGCAAGATTACAGTGGGGAGGAAAGGATCCACCAAACCTGAGGAAGAGATTGAGGATATGTGCAAACGAGTGCAGGAGACCGCCACACTTACATTGCACATGCGCAGTGAGCACTATTTGCTCCATAAACTGTCAGTTATGCCTGAGGAAGAACGAGCATGCTTTTGTTTACCAGTGTTGCTTAGCAATGACTGTTCTATAACTGGATGCTTCAGTTTGACTGGTCAAACCATAGCCTCGCACTTGTGAGAGTTGCAGAGTTAGGCTCTGGTTGTTAGATGGTCAGTGGTTAAAAGTTCATCATTTCCTAAAATTACTTAGTGTTGAGTTGATAGAAAGGTGGTCACAGCTATGTTGTCCACCCTGAGGAAGCTCTTCTGCTTTAAGAAGGAGCCGAAAACCCCCTTGGGGTTTTGTGACGGCCCAAGCAGGGCAACGGGATACTTGTCCTGCTTTCACTGTGGAACTGAAGACAGGTACTGCCAGCCTTATGACCCTGAAAACCAATTTCATGAGGCAGTATGCATGGGAAAGCTCAAAGTGGTGGTGCGTCTCCTCAGGAAGAACCAATTTCATGTGAATGATGAGGATGAAGGGAAACGGTAAGAACACTTGGAAGATAAGGATGAGGGGCCTTAAGGAAATCGGGTGATGGGAGAAGCCTACCTTTCCTAGCTCTGTTGAGGGCAATAGGGGTGAGGAGAGATCAGCTGTGCTTTCTGGATTACAGTCTCCTTGGTACCCGTGATCACACAGGTCCAGTGTCCAGATCTTCTTCTTCTGGAGGAGAACCATAAGACTAAAGCTCCAGCAGGTTTACTGTCACCCCGTAATTCCCCTATGGAGCATTTTCTTATGGAGCATCGAATACACAATAGAATAATCTAACAAACTATAAAGAAATGGGATTTAATTTCAATGTACCTAATAAACACAATGTTGTGTAAACTGTAGAAACTACAGAGATCAAGTAGTGTTCCTCATAATGTCTTCCTCCCACCTAAAATCACCCAAAAACATTCAATATGGATCTTTTATCTGTGTGTACTAACATTTATATTCCTCACTGAAAATAACAGAAATAATCTAAACTTGATAGATGGGTGTGTGCTCCTCTTCCTGCTGCTCCTTCATTTTCTTGTTGTTTCTCACTAGTTTCCTGGGGCTATCACTCTCCCTTCTTTGTAGATTTCTCTTAAGTTCCTTCACTCATTACTTCATGTGTTTCTGAAAGTTTATTTAGTGTGGCCTTGGTCAGCCATCATTTTAATAACACAATGTACTGACAAGCTCCAAGTTCTCTGAAAGTTACTTCTGACATCTTTACTTACTTCTGATAGAGGTGAATGGAGCTTGCTGTGAATTTCATGATTTACAAATCAACAAACTATCTTGCTTTCCCAATTTTGGGTTTACTCGAGGTGGCCCACAGTGTCCTAAATCTCCCTCGTGAAATTGATATTAGATATAGATATAGGCAGCATACATCTAATTTCTCTGTATGCTATGAATTTAACTATTATCAAAAATGGGCATTCTTATGTATTTGTCTTGAAGTTCCATACTTACTTCCTTTGAATTAATGTTCCTTAAAAATCAAAGCCAAGTTTGCTGTGCATTTAGATTTTGCTGTTGATAATTTTCAGTTTTTATCAATAGTACATTTCATAGCTTTCTTTAAAAAATCCAGTAAAAGTCTAGAAATGTTTTATATTTATGGATATGTATATATGTATGTATATGTATATCACATTATATATCACATTTCACTTAGTAGGGACACCATGCATGGCACAATGACATGCTATCTTATGTATTAAAAATTGCCTTTAAGTTTTGGCAGTCACTGTTGTACATTATGAATTGTAAATGACATTTCAATTTTAGCTCAGTTAAAATGCATGAAAAACCAAATCTCAAGCTCAGTGGTGTGTCATATCTACAATCCAAGCTCTTTGCAGGCTGAGGCAGCAGAAGCATAAGTTTATTGCAGAACTTGTCTCAAGTTTTGAAGACATATGCTTAGACTCTGAAATTTATACTCCTTAATATATTTACAAAATAGAGATAATGGAACTAACATTGACTTGAAATATGTTTATTATAGTGTTAATATTCATAACTTAAATACCGAAAAGATTGTTAAGTTGTTGTTGAAGAATATTTTCTGAATAGTTGCAAAGAATCTAATTGAGTCATCCTAATTTGATAGAAGTATTCCTTTTAACACCCATTTTCTGGACAAGAATTCACAACACAGGAAGGCTAAGAAGTAGTTGGTTGGTGGTAGTGTCTAGAGTAGGATTCAAACTGAAAATGAGTTCACCCAATAGTCATGTTCTTTTTGTTCAAATAGGCTGCTCTTTACTACGTAGTTCACTAATAGAGCACTTATCTAGGCTGCAACAGCTGTGTGTATTATTCACACTGCGATAAATGATAGTTGCAATAAATTTTTAAATACAATAAATTATAAGAGCAAATAAAAATAAATTTTGAATGAAGTTAAATATTTTTATGGGTCTATGGACTTACATACTATATAATATTTATAAATGCCAGAGTGATTGTGTATGTTGATAATAGTGCCTTACAATTTTCCTTCAAAATGTCTCTCATTCCCACAGAACTGCGCTCCACTTTGCGTGTTTCTACGGCCATATCAATCTGGTTCATTTACTGTTATTTAAGGACTGTAAGATAAATGCCCTTGACAATCAAATGTCCACACCACTAATGAAGGTATTTCAAAGACTTCAATTTCAGTAATTAAGTTGATCTAAGTGTTTAGAATGAAAGTAAAATTAAAGTCACTTAAATATAAATCATGGTGAAAGCTGGGGGAAGTTTCTTGTGTGTTCTTTAAATTGACAGTGTTTTCCTGGTAACGATATCCACAGGCTGTACAAAGCTGGGAGACAGAGATCGTGTCTGTCCTACTTGATCATGGAGCAGATCCCAATATTAAAGACTGCAATGGAGAAGCAGCAATCCACCATGCAGTGTATGTAGACAGGCCAGATATTGCCAGCAGTCTTCTTGAATTTGGGGGAAACATTGAAGATACTACAAAGGTAAAGATTTTCTAAGGTGAATTCCCAAGTATTTGAAAACTATATGCTTTAACAGTTGTCATATCTTGGTCCAATTTTTTTTCACGTTTAGAAGTTGAAGTATTACTTGACTGGCACTTTGAAATAACTTGATCGGTATCCATCTAAGTATTGATATGTTGTTATAGTTTGTTTTTTACCCCCATTGAGTCCAATTTGTGCTGCCCACATACTCTTGGGTATGTGACCATCCGCTGGAGCATGCTCAGTCCACCCAGGCCACACCTTTAAATAAAAATGACTATCCAGTCCTAGCAGCTATAACTGTCAAGAAGTTCTCGGCTCAGAGCAGAACTTCATGCTAAATTCCTGCTTGCATAATGACATTTTGTGTCACTTGAGCTTCCAACGGTCTTCTGAATGTTTTCACGGTGACTGTGATGTCATATGAACATCTACGCTGGTGTGCCCATGAGACACTCTTTGCTTTTGGTCATCCAGTGGACCTGGCTCTTACAAGCTTTAACCTAATCTTCTACAGTGACCCCAGAGACTTGAGAGGAGGTTTATATCAATAAGGTTAGAAAGATGGGTGGGTACAGAAGAGGGGTGCATTTGGAAAGTAGTGAAAGGGAAGGGGTGAATATGATTAAATTGCATTGAATATAGCTCTCAAAATTATTTCCAAAGGGGGAGAAGTAAATGTTAATTTATTGAAATCAGTATTAGAGAATTTAGCTTACTTTTATGGAGCTATGGAAAATATTTATAAAAATAGATAATGGACTAAAAGAATTAATTGGCTTACATTTCCAAGTTACTGTGTATTACTGGGCAAAGCACAGAATCAGGATCTTGAGAAAGCTGTTGACATATCATCTATCCTCAAGAGAGGGAGAAATGAATGAGTCCAGGATGCCTGTTTGCTTACTCTGCAGCTATCTCTGTAAAGTCTTACACAGCCATGTTCTGAAACAAGGCTGTGGTGCCACCCACCAGGGGCTGGGTTCTCTTCATTGGTTAGCCATCAAGATAACTTCCTATAGGCAACTGGGTATAGCTTTGTCTGTGGTATCAGGAACTTGTAATCCTTCCTTCCTCCTCATATCTCCACAGAAACAGAATCAGTGGCCTCTTGAAAAACTCAGAATAGGTGTACCCCAAAAACTGCCTACATACCAATATCACACCCATCAAATATCCAATTCCAAAAGCTTCAACACCTACCCAAAATATTGACAAGCTGTGCTGGGATATAAATCACTTCAGGCTGTGGGTGATACTTCACCTTCAAACTGCTATCACAGACTGAATATTTGCAACTGAAGCACGGTACATTGCACTACAAGCACTTGATTTCCACACATCCATTAGTATGCATGCAGCAGAGGTTAAAATTTTAGTAAACAAACCAAAGGGCTATAGAACAGCGCAGTCCATTCATAACCTCCGTTTTCTCCAGGAATGCAGTGCATGCTCAATCTCTAGGAGAATTTTAAAAACTATGCTTCATCCTGACTGTAACAAATCAAATCATTTTGCTTTTGAGCCCCTATGATGGAATGGTTCCCTGCAGGAGGTACTTCCACAATCCAACCTCCAAGTGTGTTTTATTTGCTAACAAACCAGAGCTGTATTCCCCCATTTCACCTGCTTTGCCGATACAGGTGTTTCAGTCTACTAGCCTTATTTCTTAGTGTTTGATATAAATTTAGGATGTCTGAAGATTCCTTTTCTCCCTTGGCAGTTTGCAGAGCACCACAGGAAGCTAGTACTTGGGTAGGAATCACTGGGTTAGTTCCAGCTTTATTCCTGCTAGTCTTTTCTCCAAAGGATTTGGTGTCTTTTGTAGCAAGATCTTACACTTAAGTGACTGGAGGCAACCAAGAGCACTGGCAGTAGCTCATACTGTTTGGGAAATCTCTGGAACTCCCAAAAAGTCTAGGGAATTTTTACCTGCCTGGCACTGTGTATTTTGTTAGCTGTGGAGTTGGGCAAGGCTTTTCCACCCCTTGTTGCATAACTTCATGTAAATTACAATACATCATCTTAATCTCACTGATATTGATAATCCTAAAATCATCATAGACTTCCAATATTAATTTTTTAGATAGGGTTTCACTATGTAGCCCAGACTCTCCTAGAAGTCATGATCCTCCTGCAATAATACCCTGCACTCTATAGATGGGATTACAGTTGTGCCTTCATTTCTGAATTCTATCGTTTAAAATACTTTTAAATTATTGCTCTATTTTGATTTCTGCTTATGTTGTTTTCTAAGCAGAATATAAACCAGAAAGAAAGCAATGCCTTGCCCATCTCTAAAACTTCCATTACACAGATCTGTATGCACAAGCTATAGTACAGTACAGTCACTCAGTAAATTGGATTTAGATGCAATGATGATTAAAATGCAGCAAATACAGAGTATAACAGAGAGCCACAACTAGTGAAAATGCAAAGACCAAAGGACCATGGGTGCCTACCACAATCCTACATCTACAATACAACACCTGATGACACTGAGAAAGAAAGTTCTAAACAAACAAACAAACAAACAAAAAAACTCTGAGTTCCAATGACCAGGATGACTGTTGCAGAAAAGTGTTTTCTAGATATAAAAGGGATAATTCATCTATGAAATCTTAATAATATGGTTGCCTAAATAAGACGTGCACAAGGAAAACACCAGTTGACATGCAAACACTTGATAGGGGAAACTTCAAAACTACACTCGTAAATAAAGAGTTGCCCATTATCCATAACTGCTGAGAGTAGAATTCAATTTTCTCCAGGGATACACTCTAAACTCCTCAATAGTTTATCCAACCACAGTGGCCATGCTTAAACACACACTTACACACATGCACATGCACACACATGGACACACACACACACACACACACACACAAACCAACACACATACAGGAAGAGAGAGAGACAGAGGGGGAGGGAAAGAGAAAAGGAGAGGCAGAGACATAAAAAGGAGGCACACAGAGAGTCTGCTCACATTACATGGAACCAGTAGGTTATACATAATACACATGTGTGTGTGACAGTAATAAAAAACAGGTCCTGAATTTCAGAGGGGAGTTAGGAGGAGTTGGAGGAGTGAGGGTGTAGAAACTATGTAAATACAGATCTCATGTAGGAAATTGTCTAAAAATAATATAAATAAAAACATTTTAAAAATGTACTGGATTTTCTAAACACTAAGACAGTTTTCAACTTGTAACAGGACAGAATACATTTCAAGGTAAGCAATCAAAGATTCTTTGAGTTGGGCGGTGGTGGCACACACCTTTAATTCCAGCACTCTGGAGGCAGAGACAGGCAGATCTTTGTGAGTTCAAAAAAAAAAATAGATTCTTTGATTTCTTACTCATTTTGAGGTCATTTTTTTGGTGACCTGTTCAGAGCAAGAGGCAGACATTGTTACCCTTGGCCCTTCCTGAATGGAGAATCACGAAGAGCTTCCTCTGTGTCCTCAGCAAATACCACATCATTACAATACTCTGAGAATTGTGCCTGTGAAACAACTTCTGCTGTTGCTGATATTTGCCCCACAGAAGATTTGCCAAACAGTACTTCAGAAATCAGGTTTTAAATACTGGACAATTCCATAGTTTTGTCATCGTCCTTAATTGAATTTTTCTGTTGGGAAATGCTACATCTGCCACATAACTGTCTTTTGAAATACAGGAGAATTTCTGACATAGAAAAGACGATTTTGCTCATCCATGCAACTTAGGATCTAACACCTTTGCCACTGTGTGTCGGTGTGTGTCTCTTCAGATAAACTCTGAGGGGAGAGTGCCATGGCTTCAAAGTACCATGACAACTTCTGTGACAGGAACCACAGGCCCATGGGTGTCACATGAGTTCTGTAATGGACTAGAGGACTTTGTGACAACTGTAGCCATGGTTATAATATTGCAATCTTGAGGATCGTTAGAAGGTGCTTTAGGCTAATAAGGAAAAGACTACTGCAGTCAAGTCTATGGTAAACATTACGATCACAGGGCTACATATATGATTTTCAGTTCAGTTGTGAAATATGCAGTATTGCAAATGATTAATTGATATCATTACAGGATGGGTTGACCTCTCTGCTGCTAGCACTCCGAGAAAGGAAACCCCGCATGGCAGCATACCTAATCACACACGGTGCGAATCTTCACGTATGTGATAAATATCAAAGGTACTACACTGCATTTTTAAAACACTACTTGTGTTGAAAATAGTCTAAAATAGTAAAAATCATTCATTTCAAATGTGTTATGGGAATAGATTAGAAAAAGTCAATAAAACATCAGTTACATATCTAAAAAATATCTATTACATGAAATGGTTATGCCAAAGAATGATAGTAAGGTTCATATTCCCTTTCATAATGAGAGGTTTTTACTTTGATTTTGATTTTGACTGCCATATGATCTTATATGAGTTGATAGCATTTATATTAGATTTTACATTTACAGTGTCAGTTCCAAAGTTTTCAAGTTTGCAATCACACAACCTTGTGAACACCCTTTAATCTTCAAATACTTTTGGTGGTGTGCAGAGAAGGATGATACATGAATGGTAGTTGTAAAGATACATATATGACATGATATTAGTATCAGTAATTGAAAACATTCATTTTTAACATTAAAATTATTTGATAACATTATTACTATCATTTTACATAAATTGCAATTCCATATTTAACAGTGAATTATATTATAATAGAATAGGAAGGAAATGGTGTTCTTTTTCATATAAAGCTTTCTGTACTTCTGGTCAATTTTCTCTAAACAGTTATTCACCATAAACAACTTAAAATACAAATTCTACTCTATAAAGTGTCATAGTGGGCTAAGAAGTTTTCTGCTTGTTTTCTAGTTTTAGCCTTGGACATATTTTAGGAATCTGAACTCTGCTTTCAGGATGCTTAAGGCTACTTAGTTAATGGTCCATTCTACACACAAAGGCCTTATACTTATATGGTAAAATGTATACAGTTCACCACTTAAGTAATTGAATTGCCTCTGTCATTCTAGAACAACACTCATGTATGCAGTTAGATGGGATTGTAAAAATATGGTTGAAATTTTACTGAATAAAGATGTTGATCACCAGTTAAAGAACACATTTGGATGGAGTGCTCTTTATTATGCCATTGTGGGGAAACGCAAAACGTATGTACAGAAGTTAAAACGCTAAATGAAACTAAATTTAGACATGAAATATTTACCAATGTTGTATTTTAACCAAGCGTGACTTCATTATTTAAATGCTTTTGGAATGAAAGCATTTTAGTCAACTCCACTTGCCATGAGACAAGCAAAGGGATAGATTGGTCAGAATAGCAACGGGTGTGCAAGAGTCTTAATCTCAAGACTGATCTATGATGATGCTGAGAATCACACTCAGGGTCTTGAATGTATGAAGCGTTTATTTTACCACTCAACTTCACGGCTAAAGTCTCTTTTGGAAGCCTTAATATCAAGATCCCAACATGCTCTGGTCGTCCCAAAAATAAAGCAATGCATGGCACAGAATTTTAGTTTTTGAGTTACTTCTTTGAATCTAAACATTTGTAGTTTGAGAGAAAATCTTGATACTTCTCTTCCAAATATTTCGTCCAACTTATTACCTGAATGCTCAACAATCTAACATGCTCCCTCAGTCCAAGAAAGTAAAAATTCCTACATATATCAGATAGATATGGCATACATGAGGAAAACTTAGGAAGCATTTATTCATGGGGATTTAATGTGATTACACCTGTCTTTTAGTCCAGTGTTAAATAAACTTGATTATCAGGTTGTACCTTCTGATCTGTATCTTTATCCTAATAGCTATGGAGCCATGAGAAAAGGGTAGTTGAAAATTCAACTATGTGCTTGAAAATTCAAATTTTCTCCTAATATAACAGTGTTCTCTGGCAGCTAAAACTCTTAAGATTTCTCCAAAGCTGTTGCTAGGCATCTGAACCTTATCACTTATTCAAAGCATTCCAGTATCCTAGAAGACCATCATGGCACGATACTTTGGAGGAGTCTCTCTTTTCAGCCATCAAATGGGTTTGCAGATATACTAAATTATCACATGAATCCAAGCACTTGCAGAAAGAGGCCAGAGATTTCTTTCTTTCATAGTAATCTGTAGGCAAGGGTTCCTTTGTATCATCCTCTGTAGCACAATCTGTGTTTGTGACAGATCTCTAGTGCCTTTCCCAGGGAAGATGACAGAAAGTAATTGTCCTACTAAGTGCTTTTTCTGTGTAAAGGAACATTTTTCAAGATACTTGAATCTTTACCTCAAGATTTCAGGATATTTCACAACTCTGCCTCAGAAGGAAGACACGGAATACAATTCTGTGAATCTAAATTTTATTAACTGTATTCAGTATTTAAGCCCCATCACAGCCCATGAGTATATTTATAACATGTACAAAAATGATTTTTGTCTTCCATGTAGGTTGATGGTAAGCATGGCGATTCAGGATCATTATGACAAAACTCAGATCATTGTTTCCTTCTTGGCTAAAGGAAGACCAGCAATAGAGCAACCTATGTCTTGTAATTCATTAGTGTTCTCACCATGGGCTTACTCTTTATTTCAGTAATATCAAATTCTGAATTCTGTAGCATTTGATAATAGGTCCATTCATGAATTACAGAGTGCTTTCATTTAGGATTCCAATCAGATCAAGACTGAGAAGTAAGTTAGATACTGCTTTACTATTTCTGTGCCTGTTTTTAGGTGGTGAAATTTTCATAGCAAACTGTTAAACTAAAGTAGGGAAATCCTGAGTTTTGGAAACTTAAGTTGGAGCCTAAGGAAACACTTTCCCAGAGCAAGAATACTTAGGACTCCTTCCTATATTAGGGCACTTTCCATCCTGTCAAGATAATCCAGATGATTTGAACCATGGTTAATCTACACCATTTCACTTTGTTCTTTCCTTCTAAAATGAGACACTTTGTAAAATCTTTTAGAACTAATAAATTTGAAGGGTATGTCCAGATGACTTGATTGTCTTTGAAATATCTTAAATATTTAATATATTGATAAATGGTTTTCCATCCATATTAAAATAATAACGTTGTTTACCACCATTTCCATACTTGGCAGAAAAATGGTGATTATTCAGCACGACTTACTTCTCTGGAGACAACAAAATACCTTCTACACGTAAGTCTTTTGAAGTTTCCTTCTCTGTAGCCCTTCTTTAGATTAAAAATGTTGCATTTAGAATTTTTCAATTCTCTGTACTTAGATATTATTTGGGTATATACCCATGAATGGTGTAGCTGGATCTTGAGGTAGATCCATAAGCAGTTTCTTGAATAATGGCCAAACAGATTTCTGTAGTAGTTATATGTTTGTACTGCCATTACCTTTGGGTGAGTGGATGAGTGTTCCCTTTCCCCTTCACCCGCAAAGAGCAGTTTTTATTTTTAAAATGCATTTAAATTATGATAGAATTAATATCCTTTCCCCCTTTACATTCCTCTCTCCAGCTCCCCCTAGGCAGTTTTAAAAACCAAGTGTCTATTGACGGCTGAATTGTTTAAGAAAATTAGTTGTATAAAACTGCTTTGTTAAAAAGTTTCTCAGTTTTGCACCAGAATTACATACTTGCATGTAAAAATACTTTTTAAATTACCATACTGTGGTGAGATGCCAGCCTCTCTCCAGCCCACAGCACATTTTAGTTTACTTCATACATTTTTTTCTAAAAATGTTGACATAGTGTCTATTTCATTAATAGTTCCACTACACTGTATTGTAATTCATTTTATTTGTTTATTTTATTTCATGTGTGAGTGTTTGCCTGCATGTACACCAGGCATGTGCACCATGTTCATGTCTGGTGCTTGTGGGAGAGAGTAGATGGTGTTGTATTCTTTGGAAATGGAGTTACAGGTGATTGTAAAATACCACATAGGTTCTGAGAACAGAACACAGGTCCTCTTGAAGAGCAAAGCATGCTGTTAACTTCTAAGTTGTCTTCTTAGCTACCCACACACATTATAAAAAAAATACATTATTTTCTCACAGTAAAAATGAATGCATTGCAGTAAGTGAACACAATTACTTTGTTATACATATCATAGAAAACATGATTTGTATGGCTAAACAAGACACAATATTCAATCCTTTTATGATTTCCTTTCCTGTGTATGTTATTAAAGGAATGTTTTCTTTTCTATAGATTTTAACTAAAGTACAATTAGATCACTTTCCCACTTCCCTTTCTTCCCTCCAGCACTCTCCCCATGCTCCCACTTCTTCCATGTCCCTGCAGGTCTCAAATTGATAGTTTCTTCTTCCCTTATAATTACTCTTCAATGCACACATTCACACACAGAGACACAAATGTGTAACTACAACCTACTGAGTTCAGTTTTCTTGTTTGTAGTTACATGGTTTCAGTGCTGACTACAATTTCATCAGTCAAGCAATTAGGGGTTCCTGTCTGAGAGAGACTCACTATCCCTATCTCAGCAGTCATTAGTTTCCTGCAGTTCCTTGTCCAGGAGCATGGCCCTCGGAGATTCCTCCCTACTTCTTCCTTAGCATGTCTATTGATATTGTCTCTGTTCAGATCTTGTTAATGTAGCCATTTCCATGAGAGACTGTTTCACAGCAGACTTCCTGATGTTTGCAGTCTTTCCATCTGCCTGTTCTGTGATGTTCCCTGATCTATAGATGCTAGAGTTGTAATGTTGATTTATCAACTGAGACTGGGATCCCTAGACTCTGCTGATCTCTGCTTCATGTCTACATTCTGGTGTGGGACTCAAGAGAATCTTGATGAAGGAGTCAGTGGGTCATCTTTATCTTCTCAGAAAAATAGCTATTAGATTCATTAGTTCTTTGTACAGTTTTCTTTTTTTCTATTTAATTCATTTACTTTTTATTATTTCTTACTATCTACTGTTTGGGGGTTTGGTTTGTTCTTGTTTTTTTTTTTCTTCAAATTCTTGACTTGGATCATTAGGTCATTTATTTGTTTATATGCATACTGGAGTTTATTTTGCTGTCAATTTTAACTTTTATGACTTAATGGTTGCATACTGTACATGGCATTATTTCAATTTTCCATATAGTTTCCTTTGTCTCTAGGCATATGCTGAATTTAAGAGGAGCCTCTTTGTGCTGCTGAGTGGAATATATATTCTTTGGTGTTGAGATGGAATATTTAATTATTGGTTAGGTCAATTGAATGAAGATGTCATTTAATTCTGAGATTGTATGTATTTGGGCTGGATGACCAATCAATTGGAAAAATCGGTGTTTGCAATCACATAATGTTATTGGGTCTGTGTTGATCTGTGCCTTTTGTTCCATTAGGTTTCTTGTGAAGTTGGGTGCACCTGCATGTATGTGTGTATGTGTGTGTGTGTGTGTGTGTGTGTGTGTGTGTGTGTGTGTGTGTGTAAGTATTCTATTTTGTATTTGTTGACACTTTAATTAGTATGAAGTGCACATCTTTGTCTCTTCTGCTTCATTTTAGTTTGAAAATTATTTTTCAGGTACTAGGATGCCAATACCTGTTTGCTTCCTGACAGTGTTTGCTTAGAATACATTTTGAGAATACATTTTGCATCCATTCATTGTAAGAGGGTGTTTGACTTTTAAACTAAGATGAGATTTTTTATAGACAATAGATAGTTGGATTTTGTTTCTTAGTTTGTTTAGGTAGCCTTTGTCTTTTGACTGGAGTGTTGAGGCCATTGATATCTGGATTCATTATTGGAAGTTATACCTAGATTGCAGTGTTTTATTTTCCTGTTGTTTTGTGTTGTTAGATGCCCTTTGTATTTCCTTAAATTATAGCTTTGCTTGTTTTCTTTCTAAAAGTCTCCTCTCACACTTACTCCTCTCTTCAGTTAGAAGTATTACATTTAGTAGTCTGTTTAGAATTTATTATTTCCTATGATTGTTTCAGGCTACTTGTATCATGGAAGTGTTTCCTCTTCAGCTATGGCAGACAGATTCACTGGGCACATGCGTCCTGGTTGACATGCATGGCCTTGTAGTATTTGAAGTTCATTGCTTCAGGCTCTTGTGCTTCTCAGAGTTTTATTTGATAATTCAGCTGTTGCCCTGGGCATGTTCATTTCCAAATGACTTGTATACTTTCTTTTCTTAAGCTTTCAATATTTTTCCTAGTCCTGTATATTTGGTGGTGTTACTATTATATGCTTTGGAGTTTTCTTTTTCTGATCTTGTCTAGTTGGGGTTTTGTTTGATTCTAGTATCAGTGTGTGTATATATTTCCTTACTTGGATGAAGAATTCCTCTGTGATTTTTGTTTTGTTTTGTTTTGTTTTTTTTTTTTTCAAGACAGGGTTTCTCTGTATAGCTTTGCACCTGTCCTGAAACTCACTTGGTAGCCCAGGCTGGCCTTGAACTCACAGAGATCCCCCTGGCTCTGCCTCCCGAGTGCTGGGATTAAAGGCGTGCGCCACCACCGCCCGGCCCTCTGTGATCTTTCTATTAATCTTGTCTATGCTATTGATTGAGAATACTGTTTCCTCATGTATGCCAATAGAATTCAAAGATTTCTTGCCTGGTCTCCTAGCATGGCTTTTTTTCTTTTTTTAAAATATTATTTGCTAATTAATTATAGATTTTCTACTCTTTTTTTACATTCTCATATTCTCATATTCTATCTTTTGTTTGATTTGTTATATTGGTAAGGTTTTTCTCTGAACTTTCTAATTGGGATGCTGAAATTTTCAATATTATATCTATTGCAGACATTGATCTGGACCTAGTCTTCTGTGTATGGTGACAGCCACAAACAAAAAATGTGGGGGCAGAACAGGGAAGAAGTGACTTACCCAGAAAAGGTTGTGATATATTGTGTACTCTAATAAAATTTGCTTGAAGATAAGAGGACAGAACAAGCCACTAGATTAAATATAGAGGCCAGGCAGTGGTGCCACACGTCTTTAATCCTAGCACTCAGGAGGCAGAGATCCATCTGGATCTCTGTGAGTTATATCCACCTTGGACTACATGAGATTTAATCAGTCTAGGAGAGAAACAGAGCCAAGCAGTGGTGGCACCAACCCTTAATCCCATTACTGGGAAGTTACATGCCTTTAATCCCAACACTAGGAAGGAAGTGATGGCTGGGTGGAGAAAGGTATATAAGGCATGAGGAGACAGGAACTAAAGGCTTTTTGGCTGGAACCCCTTTTGTCTAGAGGCTTTTCAGCTGGAGAGCTTTCAGCTGAGGACTCAGAGGCATTCAGTCAGAGGATTCCTGGAGTTGGCGAGGTTAGACTTGGCTATGACTTGTTTCTTTGTCTCTCTGATCTTTCAGCATTTTCCCCAATATCTGTCTCCATTTTTTAAATTAAAATAACATTTAGGATTCCTGCAACAGAGGGTTCACAGCTTTGGGTCTGGAATAGGATTGTTGGCTTCCAGAGAAAATGAAGTAGCCACCTAGCTAGCAAAGGTAGCTAGGAAACATGGAGGCCATGCCTGCTGCATTTCTCAAGCAAGGCATGTGGGTTTGGAGATAGTATTAGGGGATAATAGGATGGGAAATGGAAAAAGAGAATTGCCCAACAATGGTGGCTCACAAACAAAGAGGGTTGTCAGCTTGGATCTGGAGCAGGTGTGAGTTTACTGAGGGCAGTTTTTGGGGGGTGACAGAAAAAAGGAGACTTATTCAATAAAGGTTGCACAAACCTAAAATAATGGTAATTTTGTATTCAAATTCTTCCATTTAAACAAATACATCATATAGTGTTACTGAAATGTTTATATACATGGTGATTACTTCTGGCTCTACTTTATGGCAACAGTCTGGTTCCTAGATGTATAATTAGAAATTAATATTCTTATCTGTGAGGTGTTGAACTCAAGGTTTCATACTTTAAGAAGGAGGTGCTCTATGTATTTGCTACTCCAATGACCCTATTTTTATTTTTGTTTATTTTTGTCTTCCTGCTTTGTGTTGCCAAATTGACTCTTGACTGCCAAAAGGCAATCTCCAGAGGTCATACTTTTCCAAACTGTAGTCAAGTCTTTCACATGATTTTTTCTCATATGCAGTATACCTTTAGAACGTGAATACTACAGATGAAGCAAATCATGAACCTCTTCTTTGGGGAAAAAAAGAAGAAACTAGTCTACTAATTCCAGATTTCAATTCTGTTTTTATTGTGGGTGGTAAATATCTATAGTGTTTATCAGTAAATATGAAGCCACTCATACACCAGAGAATACTTGACTATCCATCCACAATCCCATTTTATCTTTTACCCTATTTTTGCAAGACAGGTACTCTGCCACTTGGGCACATTTCTAGTCTTCATTTTCCATAGGAAGATACTTTCTCAAGGGTAATGTCAGTAGGATCTCACCATGTGTTGTCTTTCTTATTTTATATAAAAGGAGAACTGTAGACAAAATTCTAAATGGTCTTAGTAAATAAGAAACACAGAGCCAAATATAGAGTTAAAAGTCCAAGAGATCAGAGTACTAGTGAAGAGCCAAGACAGCCTTATCTTAATACCTGGCTGCTGTCTCTTCTCTAGAGAGAGAGACCTTCTTCCTGTGTGACTTGTCTTTTTATTGCCTTTCTGTTCTGCCTTCTCATTGGCTCTAAACCCAACCACATGACATTCCTGTCACTGCCTGTCTATACAGACCTCCAGGTCTCTATGGTTGGTACTGGGATTAAAGGTTCGGGTCACCACTCCTTGGCTGTGTCCTTGACCACACAGAGACTCTGCCTGCCATGGGATTGGATTAAGGGTATATGCCACCACCACCTGACTTCTGCTTAGCAGCTCGGTTTTACTTCTGATCTCCAGGCACCTTTATTAACATACAAATAAAATCACCATAGGGAACTAGGTTTTTATCCCAGTAGAAAGATCTTAAGTGAGTTATTAAGTGATATATATATATATGTAGATACCTACATATGGATTTATAGTTTTATAATAAACAAACCTCCAAAACAACTTTCTCTGACCTAGCCTTCCTAGTACGTACTTTTAATCTCCTGTATTTTAGCCATGTGCAGAATAGATATATTCTTTAGGAGGGGATCTTACCAGCAGTTATGTCCAAAGGTGACAATAGCAATTGAGTTTCTACCTTATTGAATCATAGGTAAGAATGAAAACTATAGCCAGATCTAAAAGAGCTCATTAGAACCTAACCACAGAGGAGATCGCGAGGGTGGGCAGCATTGATTTCACCTTACCTCTCTTTTCTGATACCTTGCAAGTCTTTATGAGAAACCTTGTCCAGATAGGTTTCCATAATTTTAGGGGAGATTGATAAGTACAATGATCATTGCCTCAGGTTCTCTCTGATATGTTGTTTCATCCCTACCTGAAGGATTGCAGCTGTGTATCTGGGGAATATTTGTTGTGTTATAACAAAATATTTATGCTGTCTTCAAATTGATCCTGGTACTGTTCTTCCAGAAAACTACTCTCTTTGCTATTTATTTATGATAGGCACTGATTCTGGCAACAGCACTATTTGCCATTAGTTGGAATTGTTGTCAGTATACATGGTCACCTACTTTGAGGTATCAAATGCTGATAATTTCTTTCATTCTTTTATTCAATAAATCCAAAGGAGGTGAAGATTTCCTGATGCATTTGTTATATTCCAGTACCATAGTTATTATTTACCCTAGAAGATTTTTTACTCTAGAAGATTTACCCTATGATATTTTATAGACTAATATAATCGACTGAAATATGTCTACTTTTCATTCAATTATAGGAAATCAGCCTGAAGATGTCTTTTCATCGGGGTAAGATTTTAAGGTCTTTGAATATGAATGTTAACTTATAATTAGAACCAGGGAAAAGAACTAATGTTTATTGAATATTGTGTTCTTCACTGATTCCATCTGATTTATTTAGTGTCCATGATGCATTAATATAATCATATGTTTTAAAGCTTTTATATCCTTGTGACTAAGTGTCTTACTACTTTAGCAAACGTCATCCAGAGAGTTTGATTAATTCTATGATCCCATAGGTAACAAGTTGCCAGCTCTTGACTGAACTGTCAGCCTGTGCATTCTCTTGTTCCTGTGACTACATTGAGATGATCTCATGTAGAAAGCCAGTTTTCTTTATGTGTCAACTCTGGATTAGAGTTTTCCTGAGAAACCTATCTATAACTCCATAGTTTTTCTTTTTGAAAGTTGTTTTTAGACACTGCATTGCTATCAAGATTGGAGGGGGAACCTCTCTTTATTGTGTCTGTAGTGCCATAGGTTTGAAATGAGCAAGATGACAGAAGGCTTGGAATTACATTATTGGAATGGGAGTCCATGTGCACATATACCATGTTATGTTGATACAACTGAGCATCTATTTAAGAGACGTTATGAACTTATACTCAGTTTTGTTTTCTCTTCAAACTACTGGACTGCCTTGGTACAGAAGGGTTTTTTTTTCTCGTTTTATCAAGTCTTTGTTTCCCCATGACACTAAGCATTTTGAAAATTTTTACTCTACATTTATTTTTCCTCATGTTTCTTGACCTATTGTTTAGAATTTTTGACTGCCAGGTACTGCTTCTTGTTTTATTAGAAAATCTCAGATCTGAAAAATTGGTAGTTTTTAAGGAATTTTGAAAACTAATAAAAATATCCTGAGCACAGAAAACTAGATCCAACATTATAGATAATCAGTTGCTCTGACTGAGAAGTCAAAACTAAAATACAGTATTCTATGGAGGTGGAAATACAAATGGCTCAATTTAGATTCCCATGCATTCCTTCACTGAAAGACCAGTCCTTACTGACCAGTATTTGATTGAGAATTTCTGTAAGAATATATGGGAATGAGTCAAGTGTTCCAAGAATGGCATTAAAAGTAGCCTAATGGTGGATGATTTGAATGACTTTAATAGGGGAAGGGCAATTTCGAAAGGAAAATCATGGAGGCCAATAGGACTAAGAGTTTGGCCTCATGATTAGTTTTTTAAAGACAATAAAGTTATTTACATAGACACAGGATGGTGAAAATCATCTGGGAATGGATAGGGTTGAATGTAATTTGGAAACTATATTACCTTTTGTGCTTAATTGATAGAAATGACAAATAGATTCTTCTGTTGAAACTTACTTGAGCAACCTGAAGTCTTTATAGAAAACAGGAATGTGGTATCACAGAGGGTGGACTAGAGAATGTTCAGAACCAACGGCTGAAATGAAAAATCTGTGATCCACTGCCACTGCTTCTTTTCCTGTTACCTTTGCCAAATTCCTGTCCTTTTCAGATTTGAATTGCAGAACATAATCATAGAATTTTGTAATATATCTAGGCTTGGGATGTGTGTTGCTGACCCTCCATTTAGCTTATTTGCCTGAACCAGGGAACTAGCTGTCTTTCAGGTTCTTTGAGCCTGTACTTTCAGGAATCTGCACCTTCCTGGGATGAATATTGAAAGGCCAGAGAGCATCACTGAAGACTGCAAAAGAGGGAATGAGGAGTGGTATCCTATATAAGGAAGACATCTAGAGAACATAGAGGGAAACAGAGGCAAAAGTCCCAGGGATCTGCTTTTCCAGAAGTCTCTGCCTTCAACCAAGCACATATGAAGGTTTTTAAGTGCTTGGTAGTTTTTGAATCAGCCTCCACCAATGTAATAACTGAATTATTACATTTTAATGTTTGAACACCCACGATAAGAGGATTTCAAACCTCAATGTGCACATTTGTTTGTTTACTTATATCTTTAATGTTCAAAGATTTCACATCTTTTTCATGACTTTATTAGTTGTTTTACAATGAATGGATGTGATGGTTTCCTTTCAATGGGTATTTTCCATGCTCAAGAATGTAGGTTGCCATTTAGTAGCAATATAGTTTTGTGCTTTATTAATAGAGTAGAATGAGGACACTATTGTTTTGCTTTATTTGGGGCTATTACCTTTATTTAAATTAATGATTAAAGAGTATGTGAGCAATTAATTGTAATTTGCGTGCAATCATCAGGACAGTTTTCAAAACAAATGATTTTCAGGTTCCACAATATATTGACTGACACTATTTGATGTGGAACTATGTGTAACTCTTTCTTGACAAATGCAGAGATTAGGAGAAGTGGGACAGAAATTAACAGCTAAACAAATTTTATAAAACAGATGTCTAATAACAACAGAAACACCATTTGCTATTCAAATAACTAAACATTCAGGACAAATGCTTTTGTCCACTACTCACTTATTTGTTGTTGTATCTTTTGCTTCAAAGGCATCACTTTGAATCTGAGTCACTGATTTCCGTGTGTGCAACAATAGAGGACACAGCTAATTTGAAAACTCAGGTAATCAATGCCTTCTTGAGGTAAATTCTTTTGCTGAATTTCTTCTTTGTGGAGTTTGAAATGGTATAATATAGCAGTTGTCAAAATGTCATCACTTTAGATGAAAAATTGGCTAGATTTTTTTTATAAAATTATGACAATCTTACTATATTGATGGTGAAAAGTACCAAAACATAATAATTACTTTAAGGTTCTGAAAGCCAAAAATGAGATAAAAAATAAGTAATCACAGAAAAATTAGTTTGTATAGTTTTACCACAGTGGAGGAAATTTGAAATTTGGGAATATTTGGACAAATAAACATTAGTAGATTTATTTTTATTTCCTATAACATGACTTACATAATTTTCAGGCTTCTCTAAATATGTAAACTAACCTATTCATTATGTTACTTAAGGTATCTTATAAATAGCTTACATATCCAACCCATGTATTGAAGGGCACAGAAATTAGCATTAGTTTTTAAAGTACCTTTTAAAAAATCTTTTACTCATGATAATAACTTTTAAAAACTGTTAACTGGATGTCAACTACATGTTAACTGGATGTCAACATGCAGAAGACTGCATATAGATCCCTATCTGTTGCCATGCACTGAACTCAAGTCCAAGTGGATCCAAGACCTCAACATAAATCCAGTTACACTGAACTTGAGAAGAGAAAGTAGGAAGTAGCCTAGAATGTATTGGCACAGGAGACCACTTCCTATATATAACACCAGTAGCACAGACACTGAGAGAAACGATTAATAAATGGGACTTCCTGAAACTGAGAAGCTTTTGTAGGGCAAAGGACACAGTCAATAAGGCAAAACGACAGCCTACAGAATGGGAAAAGATCTTTACCAACCCCACCTGACATCTGACAGAGGGCTGATCTCCAAAGTATATAAAAGAATTCAATAAACTAGACATCAAAATTCCAAACAATCCAATTAAATGGGCTACAGGGCTAAACAGAGAATTCTCAACAGAAGAATCTCAAATGGCCAAAGTACATTTAAGGAATTGCTCAACATCCTTAGCCATCAGGGAATTGCAAATCAAAATAACTCTGAGATACCATCTTACACCTGTCAGAATGGCTATGATCAAAAACACTGAAGACTGCTTATGTTGGAGAGGATGTGGAGGAAGGGGAACACTCCTCCACTGTTGGTGGGAGTGCAAACTGATACAGCCACTTTGGAAATCAGTATGGTGGTTTCTCAGAAAATTTGGAGTCAGTCTTCTTCAATACCCAGCTATACCACTCTTGGGCATATATCCAAGGAATGCTCAATCATACCACAAGGACACAAGCTCAACTATGTTCATAGCATCATTATTTATAATAGCCAGAAACTGGAAACAATCTAAATGCCCCTCAGATGAAGAATGGATAAAAAAAATGTGGTACATACACACAATGGAGTACTAGTCAGCAGTAAAAAACAATGATATTGTGAAATTTGCAGGCAAATGGATGAAAACCCAGACTCAAGAGGAAAAATATGGTATGTACTCACTCATAAATGGATATTAAATGTAAAGCAAAGAATAACCAGACTACAACCCACAACTCCAGAGAAGCTGGCTAACAAGGAAGACCCTAAGAGGGACTCATAGATCAAACAGTGAAGGAGAAATAGATGAGATCAACATGAGCAAACTGAGGGTGAGGGGGAGTAACGGAGGGCAAGGAATGGGGAATGAGAACATAAGGCAATGGGAGGTTTGAGCTGGAACAGGGACAGACTGGGATAGCAAGGAAAGAGATACCATGATAAATGAAGACATCATGGGAACAGGGAGAAACAGAGTGCTAGGGAAGTTCCCAGGAATCCACAAGGATGACCCCACCTTAGACTACTAGCAATAGTTGAGAGTGTGCCTGATCTGGCCTACTCTGGTAATTAGATTAGTGAATACCGTAACTGTCATCATAGAGCCTTCATCCAGTAACTGATGGAAGCAGATACAGAGATCCATGGCCAAGCACCAGATCAAGCTCCAGTAGTTCAATTGATAAGCGAGAGAAGGAATTCTATGAGCAAGGGACATTGAGATCATGATGGGAACATGTACAGAGAGAGCCAGCCAAACTAGTGGAAATTCATGAAGTGTTCACCAATAGCTGTTGAGCCCCCATGGGACTGGACTAGGCCCTTTGGATAGGTGAGACAGTTGTTTGCCTTGAACTGGTTAGCAGACCCCCAGGCAGTGGAATTGAGATCTGTACCTGGTGTGTGAGTGTGTTTTTTGGAGCCCAGTTCCTGTGGTGCGACACCCTGAGCAGCCTTGGTGCATGAGGGAGGGGCTTGGGCCTGCCTCAACCAAATGTACCAGGCTCTGCTGAGTCCCCATGGGAGACCTTGCCTTGGAGGAGATGGGAATGGGGGGTGGGTTGGGGAGGAAGGCTGGGGGTGCAAGGAGGGAGGACAGGAAAATCTGTGGTTATTATGTAACCTGAATAGAAAATTTCTTAATAATAAAAATACCAAGAAAAAAACCCTCTTACTCATGACACTAACTTTTAAAAACAATTGTTCAAGTCTGGTGTAGAGGGAAGTTTTCCTATGTCCTGCAGCCACTTGGTCCCAAATAAAAATACAGAGGTTTATATTAATTATAAACTGTTTGATATATGGCTCAGGCTTATTGCTATTATACCTTAAATTAACCCATTTCTATTAGTCTACGTGCCTCGTGGCTTTACCTGTATTTTATTACATCTTGCTCCCCCTGACAGCTTGCAGCATCTTCCCTGACTCCACCCTTCTTCTTCCTCTGTCTCTCTTGGTTTTCCTGCCTGGCTCCATCCTGCCCTGCCATAGCCCAATGCAGCATTATTTATTAACCCATGGGAACAACATATATTCACAGCATACAGAAAGACCATTCCACAGCATTTTGGTACTTTATCTAGAAAAAAGTATTATTTAAAGTGATTAAAATGTAGAAATACAAAATCTTTCTCTCAAAATAAGTATAATAGTAGCTTTGCATTATTCATTCTCATAAAATATTGGATCCAGTCATCATGGCACAGTCTTTATCCTAAAATTCAGATGACAGAGGCAGGTTGAACTTTCCAAGAGTTCAAGGATGTTCCTAATGAATTCTGTCTCAGGCTGCCAATGGGTATATAATGAGGTACAAAAAAAAATGTTTGAAGGCTCTTCATATCCTAGTATAAGTTTGCACTTCCTTCAGGAAGGAACAAGTGTTTCCCTTTCCTTGCATACTCCCCAGCTGAGCTGACATTTGTTTTATTGATCTTGACCATTTTGACTTAGGTAAAATGAAATCTCAGAGGGGGCACTGATTTACATTTCCATTGATGACTAAGGATTTTGAACATTTACTGAAGTGTTTCTCAGGCATTTGTGTATCTCTGCTTTGTTCTGTACCCCATTTTTTAGAACATGTTATTTGTTTTCTTGATATTCAGTTTATTAGTTCTTTGTGGTTTAGATGCCAATCCTCTATCAGATGTATAATTGGCAATGGTTTATTCATTTTCCATGCCATAATTTTTTACATGATGCTGTTCTATTCTAAGGAGAAGCTTTTCATCTTCATGAAGTTACACTTGCTAGTTTTGGTCCTAATGCCTGTGTTATTGGTATCTGGTTCAGAAAGTCAGTCATTGACTATAACAATGAATTCAAGCCTTTTCCAGACATTTTCTTCTATCTTAATCAGAGTTTATGGTCTTATGTTTAAGTCTTTGATCCATTTGTAGTTGAGATTTATGCAGGGTGATAAATATGGATCTACTTAGTTCTTCTGCATGTGGCCATCCAGTTTGACCTGAACCATTTGCTGATGATTCTACAGGCACATAGAATTATCCAAACATAACAGGCTATGGTGAAGGCCTTTGGTCTCACTCCGCAACCAAATAGGAAGACCCTATTGGTGAAAAAAACCACGTATTAAATAACCAAACATAGAGTAGATGGATTTGTGCCCAAATAGAATCATTACACCTTCTAACTAATGTTCATGGTGCTAGAAGATACACCTCCTGCTCACAGAGGAGAAAGGTAATCATCAATATCACCAACTACAACCCTGTGACCTACAGCAGTGACCTGTCTGAAACACATGCTGGTCCCATAGTAGCATAAATGTTATGGAAATAACAAATGACTTTTTCATTGGACTTAAAGACTGTATAAGGTGGAATATAAACCTAACACTGCCAAAGGGGCCAATAACGTGATAATGTAGGGATGTGCCTATGGACAAACCCAATGCAATTCTTCTTCTGAATGAATACAGCAAGAAAATGAGTCCTAGAGACATGTCACTATACCTTTCCCGATCCTGCTTATAGAAGTTTTCTCTTGCAATAGATGGCAATCAGCACAGAGATCAACAACTGGTCAAAATGCAGAGTGAGAGACTTTGGACCACCTAGTCATAAATTGGATGTCTTCATCAAACCTCCTCCATCAAGGCTCAGTGTTTATGTAGAAAAGGAAGCAGAATGATTATAAGAGCCAGTGCTTATGGATAAGGTCAAGGAAACTTTGTCTTCCAGATACAACAGGACCAAGACCAATGCACATATGAACTCAGAGGCTACGCCCGTACACAGATGATTTGCCCAGGTTCCAAAAAGACAGGGTGCCAGCACTAAGTGGCAGAAGAAGACAAAGGCTGCCATCCATAACCAGGACACAGTTTGTAATTGATAGCTGTTGGCAAAAGGAAAAATCAGTGTTCTACTTGAAGCATCACTGGGTATATCAAAGGCACTCCAGAGCAGACACTATGACCAGGGGAAGTTGATCAACACAAAGGAAGCAGTGTTCAATTTTGTGTTTGTGGTATTGTTGGGGGCTGATTGTTCTCTTGTGGCATTTTTGTCTTATTGGTTATAAGTTTGTATTTTCAATTCGGGGGTAGATTTAAGAGAGAAAGATTATAAACTTGAGGGGTAGGTAGATGGGGAATAATCTGGGAGTATTTTGGTTGGGAAAATATGTTCAAAATATACTGTACATGCAAATTTTTAAATAAAAAAACGGAAGAAAAAACTCTTCATATAATTGAGGTATACATGTTTCCCCCTAATTGTAGCAAGTTCTAGAATAAGGTCTTTGATAACCAATGCTAAAGGCAAAATTTCAATTTCATCTTATTTTTGCACTCAAAAACTTTAAAAGTAACCTGAAATTCTTTGCATCATATGTAACACTTCAAATTTTAAAGGATGTCTACACAGTGGTTTCATTGCTCATTTAAATCTCCAAAATCACTCTGAGGTTAGGCTTCCTGTTTCTGGGTGTCCTAGATCACTTGTGATTAGAGTTTTGTAGTTTTCTTTTTCGTTTTTTCGTTTATTACATCAACTATGAAATTAATGAATGCAAGGCAAATTCTTTACCACTCAACCACACCCAGTCCTTCGAGTCTTATTGTGATAAGCTATACATAAATTCTTCAAATGTGGATTTCAGCATACAGTCCATTAGGCTTTTTATTCCTTTCTTCATGTGTTTTATGAATGTTGGGACCAGACTGACATATATTTTAACAGTATTTGAAGACTTACAAATCCTCAACTGACATAATGACATGGATGTTTCATCACAGAATCTTTCTGAATTAAAACTACCAGTTCATATGACTTAAATATGAAGTGACAACCATTAGTGTTATGCCATTTAGAGAATAGTGAATCTATGTGAACTTTAAATTTTCTTACCTATCTCACAAGTAAATGACTAAAAATGCTGAGTGTGTAATTGCATAAGGACATCTCTACTATTTCAAGTATAAATAAGCACCAGGAACATTCCAGACATTGAATGAATGTTCTGATGCTTCCCTTCATGTTAATGCTTGTTATGCTCTAATGATACCCATTTTTTACTGTGAAAGAGTTTAAGATTTCATTGAATAATTACATGCATTATATAAACAAAGAAGAATCACTAATTGCTTTTTAATTTTATGAAACTATTTTCTCTCTATCTAAGATTTTAACAAAACTATTTTTTGTACATCCTTCTTTTCATAAACAAAACTAATTCTAAAATATTTCAATTCTTCTCCACCTGGCATAGTTTGTATTTTCATACTAATCAAAGGGCCTTATTATAATTATAAATTGATTTTCTCAAGGAATTGATTTTTAAATCAAATACTTTGGTATGGCAAGCACATTAATAGTTATTACTTAAATGTATCCTTTAACTGTTTAATTTTTGGTGAGGAATGTAAGTTTCATATTATGAGTTTAGTTCCCTATTGAATTCTGCAGATGATCTTTTTCTATTTCTTCTTCAAGGCTTGATTTTAGAATATGTGACTGTATGGGGTAAAAAGACAGGTTGATCTCAAGAAAATGCAAAAGGTTATCTATGAAAATATTCTATCCTATTTTTAAGTTTAGTTGAATTCAAAATAGGAAATTCAATTATATTCTCATTATTATTTTCATTATTTTAGCAAGATATTCCTGAGAATAGTCTGAAAAGTGGTGCGGATGACTTACCAATTGCTTCCGAACAATATGAAAATGTAGAAGAACAAGAAGGTAATGTTCATGCTTAACTTGTAAGATCACTTGGTAGAGAGGTTTGCTTAAAACATGACAACAAATACCTTAGCCAAATAAAATAACCCACGTAATACATATTAAATCAAACAAAAGTAAAAATGTAATGGTAGACAAGAAAAACTTTCATCCAAAGGTTGAAATAAGAATGTCAGTAAAAGAGTTGCCTTTTATTTTATTTAGCTTTTGATAATTTCATGCTTGTGTACTATATTTACATCATTTTCAGGTGTCTGGCTATTCCTACAACCTTTCCTGTGCTCAAGTCCTTAGTAACTCTGTGTGTGACTTCTATACTATTAGTAAAGACACACTATGTTTGTGTGTGTGTGTGTGTGTGTGTGTGCACACACGTGCATATGTGTGTGCATGCGTGTTTGTGTCTCTGTGCGTGTGTGAGTGTGCGTAAGTGCATGCATGCTTGTGTGTATTTGTTTAGTGTGTTGCTTGTATGTACATGTGTTTAGGACTGATCACTGGAGTTGCACAACCTATTATCCTACTGGGATGAGCTCATCTCTGGAAAATCACCTGATTTGTCTTTGTTTATCAGCCACTGATTGCCTACAGATCTTCATCTAGGGGTTGTGTATTGTGAGATTCACTTCACCCACAGTAGCATTTCATCAGGTGTTGTCCTTATAAAGGTGTCTTTTCAGATATCATACTTTTGAAATTTCATGGTAGCAATATCTAAGTCATGCATAGAAGATGCTGTGTAGCTTCAAGAGTGCTGGTACTTTGATTTTACAATCTATCTACCGAATTCTTGCTATTTTTCCTGATACTTAGATTTAGGACTTTATAAGTGGAGTTGGGGCATATTATGGTCACTCCTTGGAGTCTGATTAATTGTATATACTGTAATACTTTTATGTACTGTGTAAAGTAAACTCTTTGAGGAGAAATGACAGCTACATTCTTCTGTGGGTATAACCGTGACTATAAAAACCATATTTAGAACACAGTAAGTATACTGTTATAAGAAAACAGGAGTAATTGATGACTCCTAGTGTTTATGATTTCTCCATCCATGGATAGTTGATTAGTTTCCCAGTACCAGGAATGAATTTCTCATTGAGTGGGTCTCCGGACCAATAGGACAGCTGTTGGTTACCCCAAAAATAAAAGTGTCGCTATCCTACCTTGAGCGTTATCTTGCCAGGCTTTTCAACATCTTGGTGGTGGGATTACTGATTGCTTATCTCCCTTGGCACTTTGCATAGCATGTTCTCATAGTATGAGAGCAGGTTTTTATGTCAGGTCCAGCTAAATTACTCCAAATTCTGTGTCTAAAGTGTGGAGTCTTGAGCAATGGGGCCTTACAAACTATTTTGCCAGTTTCAATAAAAAAAATTATTTCATAATCCTTGTCCAATTTCCTTAATTTGTACATTTTTGAATGTGCTTGTGGGTGTGAGCACATGATAAATGTTCTGAAAAATCGATGACGTCTGAAAATGTAGATTTTAGAGAGCTTGGTCATTTATGAGAGGTGTGTTAACTACTAGATGAATTAGTCAAGTATTTGGATGTCTTGAAGTTGGCAACATGCAGTTTCTGTACAAGTGATATACAGGTATTTCTACAACTTGGGCATTTATCTAAGCATGTAATTATTCATCTATAAAGTACATTTAATTGAAATATTTGATAAGAGTAAATTTTTTTTCTAAATTCTAATTGTGAATGTATTTCAATCTATTGTCATAGAAAATTGTGTAACTAATTGTTATATTTATTTCTTAAATAAAATATGTGGATATGTCAGAAGAACTAGAATTAGAAACAATACCGGATTTAAAACTGGAAAATGAAAATGCTTATAATAAGAATGAAGACTATAAAAAGTTGGTATGTAACTATTTAAATTTAAATTTCTTACTTACTACTGTTTGGTTTGATGATCTTACCATAGGCCAAAAGAAACTACACTTCAGGCTACTATATTCAGTCCATTAATGATGATTTAACATTGAAATGAAAGTCTTTTACCTATTATAAAACACAGGGTATTCTTAGAATCCAGTCACACAGCTAATCATTGTCTTTTATAAGTAATTTAGTAAATAATTATGGGATTATTACTTGTGCTTTATGTTAAGCTCTTTACGTAGCTGGAGAGTCTTATGGCTCTCTATTTAAAATAGTGGATGATATAAAATTGTGACTTCAGATTTGGATTTATTTCATAAAGTTGATTCTTCCTGCAGAAACTCGATTTGTTATGTGATGATTATACTCAGTTATGTCAAGGAGAAATTTTTTCATTATGGTCATTGCATTCTTTCAAGGTCCTCATTTAAGAAGATAATATGGGCATATAATCAACTAATCTGCCAACAGAAAGAATTTTTGATTCCATAAAACAGGCTTAATTGTGAAGGAAAAACTCAACTATTTTGCTCAATTCAATGAAGAAAATTAATTATTTCCACATTATTGTCCAATATGCTTAATTAATATGTATATTGGGAATTGAGTTAATATAGAGAATTCAAATAGATTCAAGACACTATATTTTCCCTTTTACACAATGTTAGGTACTTACTGAAGTATGAGTATGTTCTGAAGACATTTTTAATATTTTAAACCTACATAAATCTGTATAGTCAATATCTACTCTATGTTGAGAAATCAAGAACTGAGAATTTCAGAGGGAAGCCTAATATGCTATAGTAATAGAACACAAAACAAGTAAAAAGCAACTGTTTTAGTTCAGATAGGTGCATTTTGTCATAAAGAAAACATATGGTACAGAGAGATATTTAGGTAAGATTGTTGTTAATACAGGGTAGGAGTGAGAATGGTATTTTGTCATTAGAGATCAAAGTATGAAGCCTAACATATTTTAGAAGATGAGGGAGTGTCCACTCAGTAACTGTCAAATAGGATGGCATTACTGTACATATAGAATAGTGGACAACATATTCTCATAACTTTTAAAATTCTTGAATGACGATAAAGCAAGATTTGTTTATTCTATTAAACATGCAAAAAATGTGAAATGGTGTTTGGGGAAGGTTTCTATTCATTGAGAAACATTTACAAAATATTAAAACTGCAAAATGGTCTAATGTTATTGTCTAAAGGTAACATAGGAAATAACTTGTCTGCTTATCATTTTGATCCAGATTTACCATCTATAAGAAATTAACAAAATATGTCAGTTTTGTTTGTTCACTTTTACTGAAATTAAGCACATTCTGCCTTCTTCACTACACAATCAGCATGATACAATATGAATGCTTTTAACATAATACATATCTCCTATCAAGCCTAACCACACAAATAATGTCATTGTATAACACCTCATGATTAATATTAATCATGTCCTAGAGGAATGGCCTTATTAAAGATGTGAACATTTGTGTCATTAACATCCTCCAATTTTACTAAGACGAACAAATTAGTTTTATGCATTGTAATATAAAATAATTACTTTTATTGATACATACACATCAGGCATTACTCTGTCTATGGATGTTTTTCCTCTATTCTATATTTCTTGTATGTAATTTGGAAATGAAAGACTTAAACTTGACTGTGTATATAAGATTCTCCATTCAAATACCATGGTTTTTGATATATACTGCATATATTCTCATGAACAATTTTCTTAAAGTCTAATATCATGATATGTTCAGAAATAGAAAATGAGACTTTTTGAAATTACACTACTTATATCATGTGATGGAGTGTGTTTTACCCTAATCCACTGCAGAAAGCTGCCCAGTCATCCAACATAGGAAATGGTCCAGAAGAAAATGAAATAATTCAAGGTAAGAGTCATCATGAAGAGACTTTATGTAAGACAAATGCTGGTATGTTGTGCTACCGAAAGAAATCACTGAATAAATTTACACTTAAATAAAAGACAACAAAAGTGGTAATAAGCCCCATATGTTAATAAGCATGAGCGATGTGTAAAATTAAGATAGTCCCAGAGGGATCTCTGGGTTCTCTTCTACCTGAGATACCTAAGGTGCCCCTTTGTCCATTGACTCAATTAGGTATAACTGAAGGTTTCATGTTTAGCAAAAGATGTCTAATTGGGGCTTTATCTCCTCTTTTATGGAGACTCCATTTGGATTTATTTTATATGCATATGTATTTAGAAATCTTTTACAGTAGTATGTTTCCATATGGTTTTTCATGTGGACTTTAGTAAATTGTCCATCCCCATATTCCTACCCTAACCTCTCACTTGCATCGCCCTTCCCCCCACTGTCTCTCTACAATTATGTATTCTATTTCCCTTTACTTGAATGATCTTCGCAAGCAGTCCTTTACTTGATTCAGAGTCTCTGTGGTTATATGGATTTTAGCACACATGTTGAAGACTTAAATGCTAACACTCACATATAAGGGAAATTATACAGTATTTGACTTTTGGATCTGGGTCTCCTCATTCGTCATGATTTTTTCTAGCTTCATACATTTATATGTAAATTTCCTAATTTCCTTTTTTTGATAGAAGCAAAACACCCCATCATGTAAGTTCACCACATTTTCATTATATACTTGCCAGTTAAAGGACATCTAAACTGTTTCCTAAATCTGGCTATTGTAAATAGTCAATAATAAGTATGTATGAGCAGGTATTTATTGTAGTAGGATATAGAGTCCTTTGGGTATATGCCAGATAGATGTATAGGTGGGTTTAGAGAAGGATTAGTAGCCAGCTTCCTGAGAAAATGCCAGAGTCATTTCCTTAATGGCTGTAAAAGTTTACATTCTCATCAGTAATGAGCAAGTGTTCCATTTTTGTCATATCCTCACAAGCATGAGTTGTCATTTGCTTAATTGAACTTTGCCCTTTGGACAGGAGTAAAATGAAATCTCAAAGTACTTTTGGTTTGCATTCTCCTGATAAAGAAAGATGATGAGCATTTCTTTAAAAGTTTGTCAGCAGTTTGTGTTTTATCTTTTAAAAATTGTCTTTGTATTCCCGAACATCATTATCATTGGGTTAGTCGTTTCCTGGGAGTCCAATATTTCTTCTTTATGTATTCTAGATACTAACTGTACGTTAGAGGTTTGAATGATTAAGTTCATTTCCTATTATGTAGCCTGATGATGGTGTCCTTTGCCATAAAGAAGCTTTCAGTTTCATGTGGTCCCATTTACTAAATTTGGGTCTTAGTGCTGTGTTACGGGTGTTCTGTTCAGAAGTCTTTCCTGTACCAGTGAGTTCAAGCCTGTTAAAAACTTTTTCTTCTGTCATATTCAGGGTATCTAGTCTTATTTTGAGATTCATGATCCATTTGGAGTTGAGTTTTGTTCAGGGTAATAAATATTCCTATGTGTATTCTTCTTCATGTATTCATGAAGTTTGGTAATCTCCATGTATGGAGGCTATTTTTTTATCCAGTGTGTATTTCTAGTTTCTTTATGAAAAATCATGTATTCATAGGTGTTTTGACATTAATTTGATTTCATTGATCAACATGTCTATTTGGATGATAGAACCATGATTTTTTTATTACTCTAGTTCTATAACAAAACATGCAATCTGGGATAGTGATTTCTCTAGCGTATTTTAGTATTGAGAATCTTCTTAAATCTATCAAAAAATTTTTTGTGTTTCCATATGAACCTGAAAGGCTTTTAGATGCTGTTGTGGTTGTTTTTCAACTTTCTCTGAATTTTGATGGGAATTAAATTGAATCTATAGATTTCTTTTGATATATTTCAGTATATTTCTTGTCAGCTGCTTTCCTAACCAGTAAAATAATAAATGTTTATTTTGAAAGAAGGGAATAGAACTCATTGCCCTCTGAAGCCTTCATAAAGGTAGGTTTGGAATTCTCATTGTGCATAAGATTGACTATACTTTCTTTTTCTTTCAGTTTGGGCTGAAAAATGTCCGCATCCAGAGGTAAATGCCTTTTAATATTTATATTGAATAATTACATATTGTTGAAATCCAAAATATTGATTAAATGTCTCTTTTCAAAATAGCTGAGGGATGATTGTAATCTAGTCTCCAGATCCAAGCCTGAAACACAGCAATCTCAAACAGGTAAATTTTGTACGTCACTTTCTCCTGATCAGTTTATTCTAATACATTTCAAATACACACAGACTTCCTGATGCCAATTATATCTTGATGATGGTGATGATAGAATTTGACATACGCAATGCCATCTGATACTGGCATACATGCTGGAAAATATATTACATTGGAAATATAAAATATTTGCAAAATAAACTCAGCTTTAATGGTTAATACTCATGATCTAAGGCCTTATCCTTTCCAGTGTGCAAGCTCTCTGTTTATTAGTTACTTTTAGAAGTCAATTGTGAGACTAATGAGATTTCTCCAATGTCTATGATTTCTTGATACCTGGGTCTCATATTGAACACCTGTCATACTCAAAGTTACCAGAAAGGGCAAAGCAAAAACATATGTGAACTCAGAGATTCTGTTCTGTACTGGACAACCAGCAGTATACCACATCTTCAGGAAAGAAAATCAAGTTTTGTTTTGTTCTAGAACTTATAATGTATATCTTACCTTCATCTGTACTGCACTGTAATTTAGTAACAAGAAATAGGAAATGTATTTAGAATTCATATCTATAATTTACTTCAATAACACTATCATATGGTGGAGTGATTATTTAAAATCCCATAACTGGTATACATATCTTGCCATAAAGAAGCTTTTAGCTTCATGTGGTCCCATTTATTAAATGTAGGTCTTAGTGCCTGTGCCACAGGTGTCCTATTCAGAAAGGTTTTTTCCTGTACCAGTCAGTTCAAGCCTATTACACACTTTGTCTTCTGTCTTATTCAGGGTCTCTGGTCTCATTATGAGATCCTTGATCCACTTGGAGTTGAGTTTTATTCAGGGTTAGACATATAGTTCTCTATGCATTCTTCTTGAAGCCATAAAGTTTGGTGAGCACCATGTATTGAAGCTGTTTTTTTCCAGCGTGTCTTTCTAGTTTCTTTATCAAAAATAGTGTCCACAGGTGTGTGAACTTATGTTTGGTGTTCAGTTTGATTTCATTGATCAACACGTATACTGTGATGCTAAAACCATGATGTTTTTATTACTCTAGACCTGTAAAAATCATGAAATTTGGGGTGGTGGTTTCTCCAACTCTTTTTGTATTGGGGTTTGTTTTACCTCTCTCCAGGGTTTTTCTTTGTTCATTTGTTTTTATTTCTATGTGGAGCTGAAAGGCTTTTTCATGCTGGTGTGGTTATTTTTTTTTTCAGTTTCTCTGACTAATTATGTTGTAGTTTTGATGAGGATTACATTGAATCTATAGATTGCTTTTAGAATGCTTCAGTCATTTCTGTCAGCTGTTGTCCTAACCAGTAAACTAATAGGTATTTATTTAGGAAGAAGGGAATAAGAACTCACTGCCATCCAAAGCCTATATAAAGTTACTTTTGTAGTTCCCATTGTGTAGGAGATTAATAAATTTATCCTTTTTCTTTTAGTGTGGGCTGAAAAATGTCCTCACCCAGAGGTAAATGGCTTTTAACATTTATATTAAATGATTAATATTTATTGAATTCCAAAACATTAATTAAGTATCTCATTTGAAAATCCATTCAGCTGAGGGATTATTCACGTCCAATCTCCAAACCTGGGTCTCTACCACACCAATCTCAACCAGGTAAATTTCGTATGTCACATTCTTCTGATCAGTTTATTTTATTACTTTTCAAATGCACACAGACTTCCTGATTCCCATTATATCTTAATGATGGTAATCATAGGGTTTGACATAAGCAATGCCATCTCACTAGTGGCAGACATGCTTCAAAAACCTTCACAAGGACAATATTAATTATTAGTAAATGTAAGCACAGCTTCAATGTTTAATACTCAGGTTCACTCACCTTAACCTTTCCAGTGTGCAAATTTTCTGTTTATTAGTGACTTCTATAAGTCAATCATGAGACGTATGTGACTTCCCCAAAGTTTGAACATCATTTCTGGACACCTAGGTCTCAAAACGCACACCTATAGTAAAGCTCCCTGAAAGGTCAGGGCAGAGACATGTTGAGCTCAGAGATTTTGTTCTGGGCTGGACAAACAGCAATATACCACATCTTCAGAAAAGAAAATCAATTTTGTGTTGTTTATAACTCATAGTGCACTGCCTTCCTCCATCTGCAGAGCATTGTAATTGATTTACAAGGAATAGGAATGGCATTTTAAAACCATATCTATAATCTATTTCAATAAATTAGGGTACACTCGCATATGGCAGTTCAGTCACTGAGAATCTCATTACTTATATGCACATCTTGTTTGCTTTTACACCTTTTCATTACTCTGTACTCTGTTGTCTGAAACTCATCTCTCTGTGTTTATATCAGTAAAGAAACCATGTCTGCAATGGCTTACTTACTTTTAAAACTTAAAAGTCAAAACCTATCAGAATCACACAAAGTAATTAAAAGAAAACAGGAAACAAAAGCAAATGAGATCTTTGGATCTTAGAATAACCTTTAATATAGTTCCTACATGTCAAGGAGAAAAACGGATACAACTGTAACAAAGTGGGTTCAAGTTGAAGTCGAAAAGAAGAGTTTAAGCATTATCTTAAGCTAGGGTAGCTACAACAATACCCATTTTTCTTGGGAAAAAAGGATGTACAGTACAGAATGACTCCATGTGATAAAGTGAGTCATAAAAGAGCAATTTGTCGGGCGGTGGTGCCTTTAATCCCAGCACTTGGGAGGCAGAGGCAGGCAGATCTCTGTGAGTTCGACACCAGCCTGGTCTACAGAGTGAGTTCCAGGAAAGGCTCCAAAGCTACACAGAGAAACCCTGTCTCGAAAAACCAAAAAAAAAAAAAAAATGGAGCAGTTTCAGTGCAGAGCAAAAGCATGTTATCCTGTTCACAGAAAAATGTGTGGTAAACCAAGTACCATTTGGGGGAAGTGAACAGTGAGTTACTTAAGTTACTCTTGCAAGGCAAGGATAGTTTACAGGATGAAAGTGTTATTTTCCACAGTTCCTTCATATGTGAATGTAAGCATATAGGTCATTTATGAGTTTCCTGACAAATCATATGAAGCATGTATGACTCAAAACCGGCCAATATGTAGTACCTGTCCAAGTGTTGATTTGTCTACAATTACAAGTTTTTTTGAGGATGTAAATATACAACTATACCATGTGGTTAATTGAAATAACATATAAAAAATAAAACCCTAACTTTACATTATTTCTATTTTTATAGAGTATTATTTTGCCTAATTGTTGTTCATATTTTTTATGTAAACTATATAATATTTTGAGAAGAACTAGAAGAAGAAATAACAGAATTTAAAGTGGAAAATGAGAGAAGTTTTGATAAAAGTGCAGAAATTCAAGAATTTGTACGTAAAATTTAAATTTCTCATTTCCTATTGTTTGCTTCAATGACTTTGCCATAGACCCACATGCTACATTTTAAACCACGTTATTCAGTCAAAAAATTAATAATTGAGTAATAAAATGAGAGCATTTAATCTATTCTTAATTACAAAGTATTCTTAGAATCCCATGACATTGCTAAATATTTCCTTTGATGTATATTAAGTAAATTTCTGATAATTGTAATTGCTCTATTTTTAATGTATTTACACACCAGGGTAAAGACAAGACTCAATGTGAATGTCATGGATCAGTTTTTGAAGTAACAATGCATTCTTTATAGTCTACATACCCTCTCTCATGTGTACAATGTGTAAAGACTTTTAACCATTCTTCCATGCTGCCTTGTCAATCACTTTATGGTGTCCTTTGCTGCACAGAAGATTTTTAGTTTCATAGGGTCCCATTTATTACTTTGGTAATTTCTTGTTTATAGTGTCTGTACCAGTGACCTGCTCAGAAAGTATTTAGCTGTACCAAAGAATTAATCATTAATCTGTACCATTTGGGCCTTGTGTTGAGATATCTGGATCATTGGAAGCTGAGTTTTATGCAGGGTGAGAGATAAGGCTCTAACTTCATTCATCCACCTATAGTCCAATCTGTCCAATGTGACTGGCACCATTTGTTTTCTAAAATGTGAATCTTTGGCCTCTTTTACAGAAATTAAGAGACTGCAGGACTGTGGGCTTATATGTAGGTCATTAGTTTTCTACCACCAATCAATGTTTGGGGGCCACTGCCATACTCTATTTATTATTTCAATTGGTTATCATAACTAGAAATCTAGAATGGTGATGCTTCCATAAGTTTTTGTTTTTGTTCTTTTTAGTTTGCTTTGTTTTTGTTTCATGGTTCAAAATTGTTTCAGCTATTCAGGTCTTTTGTGTTTCCATTTGGGATTTAAAATTTCTTTTTCATTTTCTATGAACATTGAACTGAAAATTTTATGTGGATCATGTGGTGTTCATATATCACTTTTATTAGGATGACTAGTTTCACAATATTAACCCTACAATAATGATCACAGAAGGTCTTTGCAAGTTATCATAACATCTTCAATTTCTTATTTTCACTTTCTTATTACTTTCATTGTTAAAGTTTCACTTTTTGGTGACATTTATCCTAATTCATTACACTTTGAGATTATTTGGAATAGCATGGTTTTCTTGATTTTATTCTCAGTATGTGCAGTATTTTTAGGTAGGCTACTGATTTGGAGGCTCAGATTAAAACCTGTTACTTTGCTAAATGTATTTATCAGCCATTGGAGTTTTCTGGGCAAAATATTTTTTTTTATAGAATCATATTATTACAAATGAAAATATTTTCACCTCTTGGTTCCTTTTTTGTATCTTCTCTTGTCTTACTCTTCTAGTTAAGACTTCTAGTACTATATTGAACGGAAGGAGGAAGCGTGGTCATCCTTGACAGGTTCCTGATTTTAGAAGGAATGATTTGAGTGTTAACAATATGTTAGTTGTGTGTTTGTTTTTTATTGGCTTTATTATGCAGAAATATGTCATTTTCATTCTTAGACTCTCTGAGATTTTTATCATAAAGTGACGATCAATATTGTCAAAGACCCTTTCTGTATCTAATGACATAATCATGTGTTATTTGTCCTTGAGTCTGTTTCTGTAATGGATGGTGTGAAAGTGCTATCCTCTAAATTGAATTCATTAGATAAGTTCTTCCTATTTTATTGGTTTGTGCCCTCAGTTCACTTATTTCCTGTAGTCTACTCCTCTTGGTGAGCTTGTTGCAGAGCTTTCAGGTGTTCTCTTAAGTCTCTAAAATGAGATCTCTCAAAATTCATTATGAAGGCAGTTGGTGCTATGAACTTTCCTTTTAACAACCCTTGCAATGTGTTCCATACATGTGAATATGTTGTGCATTCATTTTTATTGAATTTGAGGAAGTCTTTAATTCATTCTTATCTCTGCCTTGACCCAGTGGTAATTCACTAGAGAGTTGTTCTGTTTCCATGAATTTTTAGACTTTCTCTTATTTCTGTTGTTGTTGAAATTCAACTTTAATCCATGTGGTTTGATAGGATGCAGGGAGTATGTTTCAATTTATTTGTATCTGACAAAACTAGCTTTGTGACTGAATATGTTGTCAATTTGGAGAGTGTTCCATGAGGTGCTGAGAAATGTCTTCATTTGTGTTTGGATGAAATGGTCTCAGTAGCTCTGTTGGGTCCATGTGAGTCATAATGTCTATTAGCTCCAGTATTTGATTGGAATGGAATCAAAGACTCAGTGGTAAATCCATAAATGTATGGATATTGAATTTCAACCAAGAAGCCAAAATAATACAATGGAAAAAAGAAAGAGTCTTCAACAAATGGTGCTGCTATAACTGAATGTTGACATGTAGAAGAATGCAAATAGATTTCTATGAATCATCCTGCACAAAACTCAAGTCCAGGTGGATCAAAGACATCAACATAAATCTAGATATACTGAACCTGATAAAAGAGAAATTGGGAAATAATCTTGAATCCATTGGCACATGAGACAACTTTTTGAATAGAATACCAGTAGTGCAGACACAAAGGTCAATAATTAACAAATGGAGCCTAAAGAAACTGAAAATCTTTTCTAAGGCAAAGGGCACCATCAATGGAAAAAAATGACAGCCTACAGAATGAGATAAGATCTTCACCATCCTCACTTCTAAAAGAGAAAATAGTTCCAAAATATATAAACAAACACTCAGGAAATTACACATCAATAAACCAAATAACTCAATTAAAAACAGGATACAGATCTAATCAGAGAATTTTCCGTAGAAGAATCTCAAATGGCCAAGAAACAGTTACAATAGAGTCCATCTTACACCTATCAAGATGGCTAAGACCTAAATCCAAAGTGACAGCTTGTGATAGAAAGGATGTGGAGCAATAGGAACACTTCTCTCTTGGTGGTGGAAGTGGAAACTTGTACAACCACTTTGGACATCACTATGGAGATTTCTCAAAAAATTGAGAATCCATCTACCTCCAGACGCAGCTATAACAATCTTGGGTATATTCCACGGCACACTTAATCATACCACAAGGACTCTTACACAAATGTGATCAGAGTTACTTTTTTCATAACAGACCAGACCTCAATACAAGCTAGATGTCCAACAACACAAGAAAGGATATAGAAAATGTGGTACATTTACATAATAGAGTATTACTCATCTGTTAAAAAACTAACATCATTAAGCTGACATGCCATGTTGATATGCAATGCTTTTTTGATACTCATGGAAAATTTGCCCTTTCTTAAACAAAAGGGAGAAGGAGTTGATGGGGGGTGGGAACAGAAAGTGAATGGAGGTGAGGGACTGAAAGGCAGGGGAAGAGAGGGCAGAAACTGTGGTTAGGGTGTAAAACAAACAAACAAACAAATAAATAAATAAAAGAATCGAAAACAAACAAAAACCAAAATCAAACCAAAAAGAGAAAAAGAAAAGAAATTTGCAGGCAAATGTGTGGAACTGGAAAAAATCATCCTTAGTGAGGTACCCAGAAACAGAATACAAACTTGATTGTACCCTAGCTCAATTGTCATCAGACAGGCTTCACCCAACACCTGAAGAAAACAGATACATAGACCTGCAGCCAAAATTTAGGCCTAGCCTGAGGGAATCTTGCTGAAGAATGGGAGGAAGGATTATAGGAGTCAGAGGGGTCAAGGACATCACATGAAAACCCGCAGAATCCACTAACCTGGGCTCATAGGAGCTCATTGAGACTGAAATGACATCCAGAGTGCCTTCACGGACTGACCTAGGCCCTCTGCATATATGTGGCAGTTGGGTAGATCTTCCTTCTTGTAGTACTCTTAAAAGTGAAAGCAGAAGTTTTCTCTAATTGTTTTGCTGGCTTTAGAGATCTATTCTTCATACTTGGGTCCCTTGCCCAGCCTTAAAGCAAGCATTTGTGCTTAGTCTTACTGGAACTTGTTATGCCATGTTTTGTTGATATTCATGGGAAGCCTGCCTTTTTATGAATAGAAACTGAGTAGTGCATGGGGACAGTGTACGGAGAAACACAGGAAGTAGAGGTGAGGTGGAAAGCTGTGGTTGGGATGTGAAATAAATAAATAAATTTAAAATAAAGTCAAAAAGTTGTAATTCACATGTAGTGAATATTTACTATATGCTGTGATATTAAGCCCTGGATATTACAGATCAGGAGAGCAACCAATAGAATTTACAAGAGACTTTGAACAGAGATTCAAAAATACTCAAAAAAATAACTTTCAAAGCTAAAATAGACACACACCAAAAAGATGGTCTGCTGTGGGATGTTCTGTATGGCAAATGTGTTGCTCTGATTGGTTGGTAAATAAAACACTGATTGGCCAGTAGTCAGGCAGGAGGAAGTACAGGCGGGACAAGGAGGAGAATAAAGCTGGGAAGTGGAAGGCTGAGTCAGAGACACTGCCAGCCGCCACGATGACAAACAGCATGTGAAGATGCCAGTAAGCCACGAGCCACGGGGCAAGGTATAGATTCATAGAAATGGATTAATTTAAGCTGTAAGAACAGTTAGCAAGAAGCCTGCCATGGCCATACAGTTTGTAAGCAATATAATTCTCTGTGTTTACTTGGTTGGGTCTGAGCAGCTGTGGGATTGGCAAGTGAGACAGATTTGTCCTGACTGTGGGCTAGGCAGGAAAACTCTAGCTATAAATGGTGCCCAACAAGTTTGCAAGAATTTCCACCTAAAACCTGGGATAAGATTCTAAAACGGAGCTAAAAACAGCTTCATAATTGTCTCTTTCAAATGAGCGGCAGCTGCGGGTTTGAGCTACTTGTGGGTTCCTGGCATGTGTGCTTGACCTGCAGTATGGCAGGAATGAGGCCTCTGCAAGTGGCATACTAAGCTCCATGGTGGATTTAGCCTTTGCTAGTACAAAACAAAAAAAGAGGTTTCTGGGCTATACACTGCTTGGATGAAAGCATAGAACCACGATAGCTCCCAGAGCTGGCAGTAAATGTACCACCACCATGTTGGGAAACTGAGGTGGGCAGAGCCAGCAGCCATAGCGCCATTTCAGTCTTACAAATGCTGCAGTTTAAAGCAATAGATTCACATTAAGACAGATTCAGATGTAATAGTTTACAATGTGTGTAAAATATACTTAGGCTTGAAAGAGACAAAAAAGGTGATATATAGAGTTATAGAAACAAATACATAGTTTTAAAAAATAAAGTCTTTAAAGAGACAATAAAATTAATATAAAAAAATAAGATGAAATATTACACAGATGAAATGTAAAGATGAATATTACACAGAGAATCTGGATTGTGTTGTCTTTGGGATTTTTAACTGCAGAAAAACATTTGATTGCAAAAGCTGTTGAGTTATGCCAAAATGTATATTTTAAAGATACCTTGACTTCAAAATTTGGATCTAAGGATGTGTTGCTTTGGAAAGGAGGCTCTGATTTTGTTCCTACAGAAAGCCAGAGGCTATGGATTTGTTCCAGATTAAGATACATCAGGTTTGACCAGCCAAGACCCCCTGAAAAGTCTCCGATGACACCATGGCCCAAATGATCCAACATCCAGAATGGTTTGAAGGCAACTGGCTCAGACGATACACCCTCATGGACTATTCCATAATCCTAAAATTTTCTTTGTGTCCCCATAAGATACAGTGCCCCCCTCCAGCAAGAAGTAGTAAGAGAAGATACGCCCAAATTCCCAAAATATATGTAATTTTACTTTGTTAAGGTTAAAACCTTCCTTTTTGGAAAAAAAAGAAAGAAAAGGGGAAGTGCTATGGGATGTTCTGTATGGCAAATGTGTTGCTCTGATTGGTTGGTAAATAAAACACTGATTGGCCAGTAGTCAGGCAGGAGGGAGTATAGGCAGGACAAGGAGGAGAATAAAGCTGGGAAGTGGAAGGCTGAGTCAGAGACACTGCCAGTAGCCATTATGAAAAACAGCATGTGAAGATGCCAGTAAGCCACAAGCCACGTGGCAAGGTATAGATTTATAGAAATGGATTAATTTAAGCTGTAAGACAGCAAGAAGCCTGGTACGGCCATACAGTTTGTAAGCAATACAAGTCTCTGTGTTTACTTGGTTGGGTCTTAGCATCTGTAGGACTGGCAGGTGAGAGAGATTTATTCTGACTGTGAGCCAGGCAGGAAAACTCTAGGTACAATGATCCACCATGAACAAATTGTTTTTATCTCAGAGATGCAGAGATGGTTTGAAATACACAAGTCAACAGATTTAACAAAGCACAGAAACAGACTTAGACAAAAAGTCACCTAATCTTCTCAATACATGTAGATAAGGCCCTTGTCAAAATCCAATATACCATCATGATAACAGTCCAGAGAGTGTAAGATAAGAAGGACAATACCTCAACACAATAACCATTATATAAGGAGAAACTCAGAGCCAACATCATCTTCAATGGAAGAAAACATGAGTCCCTTGAGGTGATAAGAGACAGGTTTGTCTATCATCTTGAATCCTTTTCAATGTTGTGCTCAATCTATTATCTGGAGCAATAAATCAGGAGAACAAAATTAAAGGGAGACAAATAGGAGAATAGAAATCAATACTGTTTGTATTAGTTATGGTTTCTATTGCTGAGAAGAGATACCATGACCATGGCTACTCCTATTAGGGAAACATTTCATTGGGATGGATTCCTGTTTCACTTGTTTTGTCCACCATCATCATGGTGGGACATGGCAGCATGCAAGCAGACATGGTCCTGGAAAAGGAGCTGAGAGTTCTCATCCTGATCAGCAAGCAGTAAAAGAGCCTGTGTCTACTCTGGGTGTAACTTGAGCACAGGAGACCTCAAATGGCCCCCACAGAGACCAACTTCCCCCACACAAGGTCACACCACTGCCAACAAGGCCAAACCTTCTGATAGTGACACTTCCTATAAGCTTATGGGGCCCATTTGCATTCAAAGTACCACACTGTCCAAATAAATTTTCCTGATAATAGGGTAGGCAATTCTTTATTTTATAAATATCCTCCAAATTCATTTGGGAATATAAATAGCATTAACAGTTCTTACATAAAAGTAGTTGCATTTGTTTTGTTAATATTGTGCATCAGGTCAAATCCTCTGAATGTGTTTCCTTTTTTCTTTGTACCTCTTACATAGTGAAGTGCCATGAAAAATGAAGGATAGATTTAAACTTTACTGTGCACAATAGATTTGCTATTAAAATGTCTTTGTCTTCAATATATACTACATAGAATTTCAAGTACATGTGTCATAAAATTAGGAATTCAAGTATGTTCTTAGAAATCAAATAAGACCTTTCTAACATATGTTACCAATACTCCTTTTGATAGAGTGTGTCTGACACTAATGGATGACAGGAATCTTCTACAAAAGCTCCCAACTTATACAATATGGACAATGATGCAGAAAAAAAATGTAATAATGCATCAGGAGAGAAGTAAGTACTACATTTTAAAATATACTTGTTCTATAGAATGATTGTGTATAGAACAGAACACTATCCATAATAGACAGACAACTACAAATATAGGAAGCAAAAGGATTAGTAGAATGGTAATAACACACACATTATCAAATCTGAGCAACAGATAAGATTTTGTTTGTCAAAGACAGAGTCCTTGCTCTTACCTCTCGGGTGTCCATATTTCATTTGCTTTATCTTCAGAAATATATGAGATCAATCTGAATATGTAAGTGAAGGAAACTCCCATACAGTGGGGGCTGCTTCCTAAACCTCTGTTCAGAGAATAACCACACACAGGCACATATTTTGGAGAGAGATCCTTTATTAAGCAGAGAAGATAATTTAAATATTTCCACTGCAGTTTATACTTAATTCAAACTATTGCTTGGGAAAATGAAAATAAGTATTTTATCATCCCTAATGCGTCTTCATTATAGCAATGGACAGCTTTTCCCCTAAATGTTCATTGTAGTTTGCTTAGTGAAATATGTGCACTTGTTAACAGCATCTGTCATGGAAGACCAAGAGCATGCCTCAGAAGAGCAGAGGCAGCACCGTGCTAGAAAAACTAAGCGGTCATTTGTAAGTACATACTTCAGTTGACATTGCACATTTATGCTGTTTCCACAGTAATGTTCCATAGGCCAAATAAGGTTAAATTTAGTATGTCTTCTAGAATTAATACATAGACTGTAAATGTTTTTTTTAAGTATTCTTATTATTTATTCTTTGAAAACTACATTCACCACTGACTCCTTCCATCTTGTGCTGGTGGAACTCATCATTCTTCTTCTTCTTCTTCTTCTTCTTCTTCTTCTTCTTCTTCTTCTTCTTCTTCTTCTTCTTCTTCTTCTTCTTTCTCCTCTTTGCTTAATGTCTCCTAAAATTAACTTTTGTTTTTGTTTTTGTTTTCTGAGACAGTGTTTTTCTGTGTAGCTTTGCACCTTTCCTGGAACTCACTCTGTAGACCAGGCTGGCCTCGAACTCACAGATATTTGTCTGTCTCTGCCTCCCGAGTGCTGAGATTAAAGGTTTGTGCCACCACTGCCCAGCTCTTAAAATTACTATTAATAGCCCACTGGGTCCAAGTAGGGCTGACCATCTGTGAATGTGTGTGAAGACACTTTCTGGGACATGAGCAATCTGTCTTAAGCCACAGCCCACAGATAAATTAATCTCCTCCTTTCACAACCAGCCATGGCCAATTGCTCCTCATCTAGTGCTGGGGCCTTGAGAGATGTTTCCTCATTCATGCTGGCATCTTCACTGGCTTGAGCTTGTGCAAGTCTAGTGTAAGACACAGCTGTTCTGAGTTGATCTGTGCATCCGTTATGCCATGTCCCCAAAAGAACATTTCAGTGTACTTCTCTCCAGATTCAAACTCTTACATTGTTTTCAGACCATTCTTCCTCATTGTTTCTTGAGCTTTCAGTAGTGGAAGGTCAATGCAAATGACCCATCTGCAGATGAACCTTCACACTGGCTTATCCTTATCATGTTAACTAGTTATGAGTCTCTACATTAACCATTACCCTCTGGAAAAAAAATCATATGAGCAACAATGAGAGCAGAACAAACCTATGAGTATAAATGTAAATAATAATAGCACTAGTTGATTCTCCTGAACTAGCTTATGACTATTCCAGACATAAGCTTTTGACAAGGTTTACAACATCAGACATTTAATCCATTGCTTGGTGCAGGTCTCCCATCCATTCCTAACAAGGTTGGTTATTTACATAACTACCACCCAACCATTGTGGACAGCTTGCCGGGCTGGTCACTGTTGTCATAGGAAAGGTCAAAGACTGGATAGACTCTTGATGTATTTCATGACCAGTGACTGAAACTACAACTTTTATTATGATGAAAGGCAGAAATTCCTCATCTGCTAGGGATTGAGTTCTAAATGCCCTGCAACCAGACTGTGTGGTATCTTCAACAAAAGAGTCTTACCATTTAGTTATGACAAACAACCAGAATATTAAGAAATAGATTGTGTTATTTGGGGTGACATGGAGGCCTACTTGACAGATAACTCAAAAGGATGTATGCTGTCCCTTGTTTTGGAGTTTCAATGTAAATCTCATGTCTTATGAGATAAGTCAACACATTCCAGGTACCTCTGAACAAACTCTTTTTAGTTTGTCTTTTAAACTATTTGACCAACTTGTCGCTTCCACAAGCCTTCATACAGCCTTAGTTTATGTTCAGTTACACCTTAGTCCCTGCTCTGACTTATTCTTCTACCTTCATTGCCACTTAAACCTTAGCCCAGTGTATTTATTGCTCCAGTGTTATTTCTTGTCACCTGTGTTCTACCTCCCCTTAAATTATATTTTACTTAATTTGCAATATCTTGGTTCCTATAAGGCTTTTTTCATAGACCTTCGTTTTTATTTGGCACTCATCATTCTGTCCTTTATCCTCCAATCCTTCCATGATTGAAACTGTCAACATCTAGTATTCTCCTCTGATTTAATTTTACATATATTTTACTATCTCCCTTTCAATGCGTCCATCTACAATAGACCATGTCTAATTTCTAGGCTTCCTCATATAATTCTATTTGAACATACAGAAGTCTAATATCTACACATGAGGACAGCATATCACATTTGCTTTTTTAATCCTAGCTGGCCTCATTGAGTAAAACTTCTTCTAGTTCTATTAATTTACTTGCAATTTTTACTATTTTATTTTTCTTTACATTGAGTAATATTTCATTGTGTGTATATACCACACTTTCCTTATCCTTTCATCTGCTGATGACTATCAAGGTTGATTCTATATCCTAGGGCAAGTGAGTGGGATTCTTTCATTGATTTTTTATTCAGTTTGTTATCACTGATTTTGGTGTTAAATTTGTGAAATGCTAATTTGTTGTAGTGTTTATCAGCTGTAAGCCCTTTTGTGGAGCGTCAACCCTTTTACAGCTGAAAAAATCCTACTATCTTTAATTTTGAAACTGTCAACATCTAGTATTCTCCTCTGATTTAATTTTACATATATTTTACTATCTCCCTTTCAATGCGTCCATCTACAATAGACCATGTCTAATTTCTAGGCTTCCTCATATAATTCTATTTGAACATACAGAAGTCTAATATCTACACATTTAAATTAGGCGCATTTTGAGTTCTCTCACACTTTGTATGCTTTAATATCCTTCTTAACTTATTGGGTCTATCTAGAACTTCAGCTCTTTATTAAAAAGTATAGGGACAGTGAACAATGATTGCCTTTTTTTCTCATCATTATGGTTAGATTAATATTTTTTCTTCATTTTAGAACATGTAGATGGTAGGCTTGTTGTTTATTGCTTGTATAATTGTGACATATTCCCTACACATACCTAGCCTCTCCTGACTTTTACCATTATGGTCCAATTGTTCAATTGTTTTAGTCGTCGTCGTTCATGTATATATTGGGATGATTATGTGAATTTTTTATTCCATTTATTTGATTTGTTGTATTTATTGATTTACATACATTTCTCTTACCCTGCATTCTTGCATGAAACCAAAAGGGCCATCACGGGTATACTTTTTGTTATGGTCTTAAATTCTCTTTGCCAATATCATTTTTAATTTTATATATATGGTTATTTGTCTACATGTATTCTTGTGCATGATATGTGTGCTTGGTATACTCAGAGGCCAGAAAAGAGCATCCAATTCCCTGGAACTGGAGTTACAGATAGCTGTGAGATAGGGTGTGGATGCTGGGAATTGAAAGTGGGTCCTCTGGAAGAATAGGCATTGCTTGTCAATGCTGGGGCATCTCTCAAACCCCAGCTTGTCAATCTCACATTTAGAAGTTTTGTATCTGTTCTCATCATGAAAATCAGTCTGTGGTTTTAATTCTTTTCGTATGAATCTTTCTCTAGTTTGGGTATCAAGGTATTATTGGCATCATAAAAATTTTGGAGAAATCCTTTGTTTTACTATTTTATGAAATGATCTGAGTAGCAATGATATTCATTTTTCTTTGGTATTCTGTAAAATTCTGCAAATAATCCATCTGGTCCTGGTCAGTTTTTAGTTGAAAAGTATTTTGCTCCTTCTTCAATCTCAATAGTGTATATATATATATAAAATCATCTCCTTCCTCCTGACTTAATTTCATTACATACAATGAATCTAGAAATACATCCATTTCTTTTAGATTTTAAAATTACATGCAAAGGAGATTTTTAAATATGCTTGTGATTTGAAGGATATCCTTCTTCTGGGAGTCAGACTCTGTTAAAGCCTAGAACAGGGTTCATGTGTCAATACAGGTGGTGCCTGGCAGGTGAAACCTAACCACCTGTGGGAATGGTCCCGAGCAGAATACATAGGTTGAATCAAAGCAGTGAGAGCCTCTCAACTGGTCATGGAGTTTGCCTAGTTCATCAGTGGGCCTAACCTCTAGAAGGCAGGTTCCCTCACTTGGTATAGGAAGTCATACTGCCTGGGATTCTGGAGGAAAATCCCTGGGCCTTATGTTGTTGTAGGAGATCATGCAAGTCAGGCCCCAGGACAAAGTTCGTGGATGGGTATCTTATGTGGCCCTAAAGGGAAGTCAGAATCTTTCATCTGGTTCTGGAGTTTCTGGAACATCAGAGGTAGTCTAAGCCTAGAACTCAGAGTCCCTCCATTTCTGAAGGAGTCCTAGTTCTTAATTCTCATACTATTGTAACTTATTCTAAAATTGTGAATGTATGTAAAATATGCAATCAGCCATAGTTGCCCTTTTTAGTTGAATGGATGGTTCAATCTTTGGTGACATTGTTTTAATTTTCAGTTTAAAAACTCCTTATTTTACATAATCTCTTTCAGATTGATGCTATAAGAGCATGCTTTTGTACACGTTTCACCTAAAAAACAGAGTTCTTCTTCCCACTACAAGAAATAGAAGAGAAAACATAAAAAAGTGATGGTAAGAGTTATATTTTCTCTTAAAATGTATTAGAAAGAACGTTTATCTAAAATATATACTCAGTTTTCCAGCTCAGGAGTATAAGTATTTTAGTGCAGCATGGGGGATAAAAAGAGTTAACTGTCAATGGAATGATTATCTCATGAGTCAACAACTGGCTAAATCAAGATTGTCATCAATCGCATATACACACACACACACACACACACACACACACACACACACATATGTATACAGTTATTTAGATAGATTATATAGATATAGATAGTAAGATAGATAGATAGATGGACGGATGGATGGACAGATGGACGGATGGATGGATAGACGGATAGATGACGAATAGACAGATAGACAGATAGATAGATAGATAGATAGATGATAGATGGATAGATATCTAGAATGTGTGTGTATGTATGTTTTGGTCACATTTTAAAGGTTCAAGAATATTAGGAAATAAAGCTGAAGAGAGAAAGCTGGGAGCTAAAGAATATGAACAGTTTCAAATACTGGACATAAAGAAGGAAAATGGGGCAGTGTGTCTGGTGGTCGGGGAGAGAATAAATTCTTTAGAAAAGGAATAGTATGGTGTTGAAAATGTAAAAAGAACATAAATTGATTTCTAACACAAAGGTTTCATTCATAAGAAGAAAAGGTATTCCTTACCATCTTCCATGATTTCCTCACTGTTGTTACATACTAGAGTTAGGACCCAATTTAGAGTTTAAGGCTCGGTTGAGTTTTGCAATTAGGCTTCCTGTTATATAGTCAGAGTAGATTTAAGGTTAGAGTTAGGTGTTAGCATTAAAGTTCACAAATGTCATTGAGCATATAGATCTGTCATGAAAGTGAAGTATTCAATGTAATGTTCATGATGGATGAAAGGTGAACTTTACAAAAACGTCTCTATTGGCACACATGTTCTAGAAATGTATTTTATGAATGCTCTAACTAATTCTTTTCACCATATAGTTTATAAAGCAGAAGAGAGTGTCACGTACGCCTCGACCAGCAAGGAAGACACAACACCGAGCTCTTCTTCAAGCTGTTTATTCAGGCCTTTTCAATCTGTTTCTTTTGTTCTTCTACCCCTAGGGAGAGCCTGTCCCAGCCTTATATAGGTCTCAGTCCACCAGCCACCATGCGCCACATGGGATTCCAGGATAGGTACACGTATGCCTTAGCAAGCCAAAATCTGAAGCCAAGCCAAATAAGGTGTTGTTTAACACAGAGAGTGCTCGCCATCGGGAGGGTGGGGGGTGGAAGCCAGCACCATCTTAAGGGTGCAGCTCCCTGCAGCTCTCTACAGTTCCCCCTTTTTGTTTTTGACAGCAGGCAAGAGTAGAGGTTTGATCTCTGAGAAAACAAGAACCTGTACTAATGCTATCCATGTGTCATCCACCTAGAGAGTACCAGACCAGTTCAGCATCCTTTTTTCAGAGGCGGGAGATAGATGCCAACCCACATGCAATCAAACATGCTCTTGTTGAGGTAGTGTTATTTCGACCTCAAGTGCAGTGCCTTGCCTTGCAGCCTGTGCTTCAAGGCTGCAGCTTTACTAGCCAAGCCTGAGGGGACTGACCAGCCTCGATGGTGGTAAATGCTTGGACAATCATGGCTGCCTGACAGCGCTGTGCAAACCTCATCTTATGGAAACACCACAGGCAAACAAGGAAGGCAAGTATCACAAGAACCAGCAAGGCACCTAGTCCCGCCCACTCCTTCAAATGATTTGCTGCAAGCTGGATCCAGGAAGTCAAGCCCTCAGCCATGCTGATGTCCACTCGAGTGGAGTTAATGGTCACCACCGCCGCTCTCAATTACTCCAGGGTTTCTTTGAACTTTCCAGATCAGTTTCCTACAAGAAATCTAGAAAGTTCTTTAGACAAATTTGTGGCTGGGGAAGCATTCTGAAATTGAACACTGGTAACACACAGGCCAGGCATTCTCCACTCATAGCCCAACTGGGCCATTTGCCAAAGGATATCAACTTGTTCCTGCACCAAATCAATGCGCTGGTTGAGTACCATGAGGCCTCCTTTCAACTGCGCATTCAGAGGGATTTGGGCATCCAGGGCCTGGGACACTGTAGCAGACAAATCATTTAAAGTTGCAGCTGTTTGCACAGTGGTAGACATAGCTATACCTGCAAAAGTGGCAGAGACTGCGGCAATGGAGATAGCGGTTATAATCGCTGCAGTTATGCCAAAATCTCTCTTGGGTCTAAACAGCACCATAGTACTAGGCACTTCTACTGGTACTGGAATCCACCGAGGCATCCGAGCAACAAGGGCTCTGGTAAACAGCTTACTGTCCCAGCATTGGGACATCCAACAAGTACTATTTGTACAATTTGCAAAGCTAAAATTTGGCAAGATAAACAGAAATGGAGGATGCACACATACAGGACTGGCTTTAATAGTGGTGGTATTCACTATGGGCTTAAAAAATTGAGTGCAAGTTATAGAAACATTCTGGGGGTCAGAGGCATATTCTCCATACCCGCACTGATCATGCTGAGAAGAACAAAGAAGTTCATGCACTCCATAACTTCCTCCCTGAATCATGACAATAGGGGCTGTATCGGTGCAGCTTCCATTTACGCCACACAGCATCCATTTATTAAACAGATTCATGTGCTGGTCCTGCAAGAATAACCCTGTCTTCATGTCTCCTTTGATACCCTCCTTTTCAAGGGGCCACTCATATCAGGTGAGAAAGTAAATCTTTGTACTTTATTGGCCCATCTGACAATAGTGGATTGGCAGTCTGTCCAGGGCCAGGGGTCGCCTTCATATGCTCCCCAACAATTAAGACCCCACTTGGCTTGCTTAGGGGGTGTATAAGTATTATTAGGCAAGGTGATATTACAGGTGAGCATAGTGCCATTCAGCCAGATAACAGCTGTAGTATAATTTTGTTTCAGGGTAAAACAGTCCTTCCCATAGCTAATTTGCTGTTGCTTAGTGCCTGCGACATGATTTTTATCTCCACTAAACCACCCATAAAGGCCTTTGGTCAGGGGAATGCAGTCTCCAGATTCATCTATTTGAAAGCACAGGGATCCTTTTTCGGGGAAAATATGATTCTCTCCTAGAGGCATTCGTTCCAGATCCAAATGCAAATAAGGGAGATTAATAGCATTATTAGAGGTAAACATCCTAGGAAAAACCCGTGTATCATGTTGTACTGGCATTGGTTTCGGGAATGCAGACAGGATCCCCCATCTCTGTTCCATCTTCCCTGGCTGTAGACTCTGCAGGAACATCAGGCATGTTTGCAGAAGCATCTTCCTGAGACTGCATCAATTGAGCTTTTCTCACCAATCTTTCCGGTATCCAGATCGGATCTTGTTGACCCTGTGGGAAAACACAAACAGAGCCTCGTGCCCATGCAAGCACGGGATCAGGTGCATGCCAGATACCTGTCAAGGCATCTTTCCATTTTACCATCCCTTTAGAAGGACTGTGCTGACATTGATGTCTATCTGCAGCTGAACAGTTTGATCCATCCAAATTTAAAAAATTCAAGGTAAATAATGCAAGAGAGAGTCTATCCTTAGGGGTACGGCTATGGCCTATTCCCCCTTTTTGTTTTTGAAGCAGTTCCTTCAAGGAGTGATGTGCATGCTCCACAATGCCTTGACCCTGGGGATTATAGGGCAGGCCATGTATAAGTTGAACATCCTTTTGACGGCAGAAGGAGGCAAACTTGTGGCCCGTGTAAACAGGACCATTGTCTGTTTTTATTTGTTGTGGTTTGCCCCACGCTGCCCATGCCTCTAGGCAATGGGTGATCACGTGAAATGCCTTCTCACCTGCCATTAGGGTGGCATGGATGACTCCAGAACAAGTGTCAACAGAAACATGGACATATTTGACCCGTCCAAGTTCAGAGATATGTGTAACATCCATTTTCCTTATTTTCAGAGGGAGCAAACCATGAGGGTTGACTCCTAATGCAGGAGGGTGTTGAAAAATGACACATTGAGGACAATCTAGAACTACCTTACGTGCATCAGCACGTGAGAGAGAAAACCTTTGTTGTAATGTTTTAGCATTAACATGATATTCCTTGTGGAATTCTTGTGCTCGTTGCACTGCTGAGGCCACAAACATCCACTCTTGCCTGGTACAGAGGTATACAACATTGTTGCCCTCAGCTAATGGGCCTGGTAGGCCAGTATGAGCACGAATATGTTGTGCAAAGAACGGATTTTTCCGCTGCCAAATCAATTGTTGCAATTGGCAAAAAAACCGACTGTACGGGACTAGAGGATTTAAGAGGCCCTGCACTTTCAAGAATTCTTAAGGCATTAACAACATAGTATGAATCTGATACCAAATTAAATGGAAATGGACAAACCTTAAAAACTTCTAGAGCAATTAAAAGTTCCACCTGCTGAGGTGCGCCCGGTAAATATTGGTGCTTCACAGGCTCCCCTGAGCCCACCATATAGGCCCCGCATCCTGTTTTAGATCCATCAGTAAAAACAACAGTGGCTCCGGGAATTGGCCGGGAAGCAGTTATTTTAGGAAAGACTACAGGATGTTCCTTAAAAAAATTCAGTAATGGATGTTTTGGATAATGGCAATCTATATGCCCCACATAGCTACAGTGCAATATGGCCCAATCATCAACAGTAGCACATAAAACTTTCACCTGATTGACATCATAAGGTACAATCAGCATTTGCAGGGAAGTTCCAAAATATTGCAAGCACTGCTGAATACCTTGCTGGGCAAGTAGTGCCACAGTTGTGGGATAATATTCAATGGATTTTGCAGGGGAAATTCTAGTGTAAACCCACAATAAAGGTCCATCCTACCATAAAATACCAGTGGGCTGCAAAAAGGTGGGCAGAATGCATAATACAATTGTGTTGGGATCTCGAACTCTCTGAAGAAAGGCTTCCTGTAATCTATCCTCAACTTTGCATAGTGCTTCACGTGCCTCTGTGGTTAACTGTCTAGGGGAATCCAAAGCCATGTCACCTGCTAATGTATCATAAAGTGGCTTTAGCTCATAATTTGCCATTTTTAAACTGCCTCTTATCCAATTTATGTCCCCTAATAATTTTTGGAAATCATTTAATGTACAAAAAATGATCTTTTCTCAATTCTACCTTTTGAAGCCTAACCTGTTGACTGGTAATCTTAGAGCCTAAATAAGTAACCATCTGATTCTGTTGTACCTTCTCAGAAGCGATGTACAACCCTTTAGTTCTTAACACTGTCCCTAAAAAGTGATATGCAGCTTGTAAAACATCCTTTTCTTTTGCTGTGAGGAGGATGTCGTCCATATAATGGACACATCTAACAGTAGGGAAGCGGGCCCTTAATGGCTCTAGAGCTTGTGCTATAAACAACTGACACATAGTAGGGCTGTTGGCCATGCCTTGTGGTAGGACAATCCACTGATATCTCTTATCTGGCTCTTCATGATTAGTAGATAGCACTGTAAATGCAAATCTCTCACTATCCTTGTCATGCAAGGGGATGGAGAAAAAACAATCTTTAATATCAATCACAATAATGGGCCAGTTCTCTGGTAAGGCTGATAATAATGGAAGACCTCTCTGTACAAGCCCCATAATATCATCTGGTCATTTATTGCTCTAAGGTCATGCAACAATCTCCATTTCTCTGATTTTTTCTTTATAACAAAAATGGGTGTATTCCAAGGAGAAAGGGAAGGTTTGATATGTCCCTCTCTCAACTGCTCTTCCATTAGCTGCCTTGCTGCTAACAGTTTCTCAGAGGAAAGTGGCCATTGAGGAACCCACACTGGTTCCTCCGTTTTCCAGGATATGAGAACTCCTTCCTCAATGGCCCCTAAGAAAAACCCAGCCCTTGCCTGGGCTTTCTAGGTGTTGCCTGTATTGGTTCTTTTCTCCCTTGTAAAAACTTTCCTAATTCAAAATTGGGATATCATCCCATCTTTTTCATAATATCTTGAGATTCTTTGGAATACTCATTGCTTAATTTGAAACCCATAGACTTCATGAGGTCCCTCCCCCAAAGGGAAACTGGAAGCTCAAGGACATAGGGTTGCATAACGCCAGAATGTCCTTCTTCATCATGCCAATTTAGCAAACTTGCACTAATATTAGGAGCGCTAGCATTACTCAGTCCTTGTAGCATCTGGAAAGAAACTTGTATTGACCAATCCCGAGGCCAATCTTTGCTAGCAATAATACTGCTGTCCACTCCAGTATCCAAAATTCCCATTAGTTTAATACCATTAATAGTTGTAATGTAGGTCTCTGATCTAAATCCAGTGATAAGAATGTGAGATCTGTTCCTGATGACCCAAATCCTTTGTGTCCTCTTTCTTTGTCATAAGTCGGGTGGGCGCCATGCAGACTGGGGAGTAAAATAAGTTGTGCAATTCTATCCCCTGGGGATATGGCAGTAATTCCTTTTGGTGACTCTACCATAATCTTTACTACTCCTGTGTAGTCAGAGTCAATCACCCCTGGATGAATATGCAATCCTTTCAATAAGGTAGATGATCTCCCTATTAACAGCCCTACTGTTCCTGGGTCAAGGGGGCCTTGGAAATCAGACTCTATTACTTGTACCCCATTTGCGGTGTTAGTATGAGTCTGGTGGTGGCACGGAGGTCCAATCCTGCTGAGTCCGCAGTGGCTCTCCGCGGTGCTTGGAATGGCAAAGGAAGGGCCACTGCTCCGGAGGGGAGTCCTGTCTTGGGGTCTCCATCACCCCACATATTTGAGGGCCCTGGGATCATGGGCCCCGCTGGCCGTTTTTTGGAAAGCTGTCGACCACAATGGGTTGCCCGTTTATATCTTTAACAGACCGACATTCATTGGCTCAATGCCTCCCCTTTCTGCATTTCAGGCAGAGTCCCGGCTCAACGCGGCACTGACTACTTCCTTGTTCCTGTTTACTAACCCCCCCCTAGTGGGCAGTTGCACCTTATATGTCCTCTCTTCCCACATTTAAAACAAGCATCTTGAGTATTACCTCCTTTTCTCTGGGTAAGCTGAAGGACTGCAGCTGCCAGAACTGCATTGGTCAGAGGTCTTCCTAATTCCCGGCAAGCCTTCATCCAGGCTTCCAACCCCCTGGCCTTATATGGGGTGATGGTGATGGTGGCCCTGCACTCCTTTGTACACTGCTCATATATTAGCTGCTTTATTAGGCGCATTGTGGCATCTGTGTCCCCAAAAATTCTACCAGAAGCCTCTATCAAGCAGGCCACAAAATCTGAAAAGGCTCCATGGGACCTTGGAGTATCTTGGTCAAATTGCCACTCACTTCACCTTGTTAAGCAAAGATTTCCAAGCTCTGATGGCTATTTGATTAATTTGAGTATATGCATTAGGAGGATAGGGAGTCTGTTGATTGACATATCTGCCCAGACCAAGCAGCATATCAGCATCCCATTGCAGGCCCATGTTGTGGTTTGCTGCTGCCTGCTCATTAGCAAATTCAATAAAGAAGGCCTTCCAGTCTAAATACTGGCCTGGACTAAGGCAGGCACGGGCAAGATTCATCCAATCTGAGGCAGTCATGCACTGTCTTTGCAGAGTCTCAATCTGAGTAAGTGTAAATGCAGCGGTAATGCCATAACTTTTCACAGACTCTGCTATAGACTTGACAATTTTAAAATCCAAAGGTTCGTGATATCTTTGATCCTGATCATTTACAAAAACAGGACAAGCCACCTGCATCTCTCTCCTAACCTCCCTCCATAACTGTGGATGAAGGCTACTGCTGACCAGCGAGCTGCTGCAGCCTCAGGGTAAGGGGGAGGAGCGGAGGGGATTATGGAACCATAATCCTGTTTTCTTTTGTCTTTTTTTCTCATCTTATTTTTAATCTTTACCTTTTGTAATGATCTAACTAGAGACTCTACCTCCTCCGAACCGAGAGAAGAGTCAGTAGACTCGGGGTCTTCAAGGTCCGGTAGGGAGGGATAGAGTCGTGTCTCCTTTCCTTTTTTCTTTTTACTGCCCTTGGATTTTACAGACTCTGCCTTTTCAGACTCTGCCTTTTCTGATCTTTCCTCTTGTAACTGCTCTAGCGCAGCTTGTCCGCTTTCCAATGCATTGCTGCAGCGCTGATCCTCTAAGCAGCCACGTACTAATTTCCAAACTGGTCTCAACTCCGGTTTCAGTATTCCCTGTTGTGCTGCAAAGTCCAAGTCTCGTCCCAATTTTTCCCAGGAGGACACTGCGAGACTCCCGGAAACAGCGAACCATGGGGCCACGATATCGCATTCCTCTAGGAATCTTTGTAAAGTTCCCTTCTTTATCTTTAAGTTTTTTGTAAGAAGCAGCTCGTTGAGAGCCAAAAAAATTGAGTGCGAGGAGGAAGTGCCCATCCTTGTACAACCTTTCTTTTTAACCTAAGGGGTTTCGTGGAGCCTTTGCCGAACAGCCCCAGTTTATTACTTTCACTTTTGCTCCACGTGTCCGTGGTGGCCTTGCTGCCCTGTTCCATCCACTTTGGTCGTGGCTCTCTCTTTATTTACAGAAGAGAGCAAAACCCGCTTTCATTGTGGTTCCCCAATTAACCCGGGGACTTACCAGGTATACCTACCCTGACAGCAAGAAGTTCTGAGCTCCCCTTCTTCAAAGAGATTTCCCCGTACGGGCCACCAATTGTCGCATCCACCTTGACCAGCAAGGAAGATACAACATTGAGCTCTTCTTCAAGCTGTTTATTCAGGCCTTTTCAATCTGTTTCTTTTGTTCTTCTACCCCTAGGGAGAGCCCGTTCCAGCCTTATATAGGTCTCAGTCCACCAGCCACCATGCACCACATGGGATTCCCGGATAGGTACACATACGCTTTAGCAAGCTAAAATCTGAAGCCAAGCCAAATAAGGTGTTGTTTAACACAGAGAGCGCTCGCCATCGGGAGGGCAGGGGGTGGAAGCTAGCGCCATCTTAAGGGTGCAGCTCCCTGCAGCTCTCTACAAGAGAGCACTGTGAATTAAAAATGAATTATTCTCATCCTAGAACTTGGATGCCTACGACAATTGCCTAACAACTTCTCAGATCATCCACAATAAGACAACTCAGGAGAAAATCTGTCTCTTCTCTAATAATTGCTTCAAGAAAAGGCACATTTTTATTTTATGTTTTAGAATAATATAGTATTATAATACATAATCTTCAGTGTTACTTTCACCTGTTTATTTTGTTTTATTATGTTATACTATATTACACTATTATATTATCTTCAGTTTTTCTTTCCATATGTTTATCTTGTTTTATTAGATTATGTTATATTATGTTAATATATTATGCTATCTTCAGTGTTTATTTTATATTTACCTTCCTTCCCTTGATGTAAATAGTTCATGTATATGTGTACATATGTATATATATATTTTTTACATGCATATATGTTTATGTGCTTTGTAATATATTTTTAGAAGATATCATTTTTGAATGTGCAAAGTTATTGAATAATTAATAATTAATAATAATTAAATAATAATAATTTAATTACCCATTCAAAGTTGTTTGAGTCCATTTGATTGCTATATTTCTCTTTAGCTCTTCTAGTTACTAATGCATTTGATGATGGTCATTGATGGTTCATCCATACCTTTTTTATGTAAATGAGCACTGTTTTAGTTTTTTTAGTTTATCCATTGTTTATTCTTTTAACCATGAATGGATTTCTTCTTAGTATCTTTCAATTATAATGAGCAATGCAGAGATGTGTTTTCTCAGAAGTATATGAGTATCTGAGGCCTGACATGAAATTCTTTGGGGAATAAATATAGATGTGAAGTAAATATAAATGTGTATGAAAAAAATCATATGATAATTCCCCATTTAGGTTTGTGAGGAGGCGCCATACTGTATCCCCCAGCTCCTACATCACTCTCCATATCAGCAATGCACAAAGGTTACAATTTCTCACACCCTTTCTGGCACTTCTTCCTTTTATGTATAGTAGCTATCCTGATTGCTTTTGCAATGTCTTTTTTACTGCTATTCCAGTGATTCTGGGTAAAATAAAACCTACTGAAGCCTTTTCTGTTGACTGTTGAGTGTCCCATGCAAGGTAATCAGCAAATATTGGTCCCTTTCTTGTTACTTTGTCTTTTGCTTTTTTTCATTAATTTTTTTGTTTATTTTACATACCAACCACAGTTCCCACACACACCCCTTCCTCTCTCATCCTATTCCCTCCCCAACTTCATTTCTATTCCCCAACCCACTCCTCAGAAAGGATAAGGCCTCCCATGGGAGTCAACAAAGCATGATATGCCAAGTTGAGACAGGGCCAAGCTCCTTCCTTGTCCATCAAGACTGAAGCACTGCTTTAGTTAAACCGCTACATTGGAACACTTTTCTATGTCATTATTTATAGTTTGAGATAAATGTAAATGCAGGAATTTTCTGTTTCAAAAACAGTCTTATATGTGAAAAAATATATGTGATATGTCAATATTTATTTTTAAGATACTTTAAGCCTCAGAACCAAGCCCTGATGGGAATTTATTTTGAACAATATTTGCTCAGTAGAATTCATTCTTTCATTGGTGAAAAGGACAGGAGGAGAAAGGAAATTTACTATGAAATGTTGTCCTTTCTATGATACTATATTAGTTCTTTAAGTCGTGTGACAAACACCATTTGAGAAACAAAGCATGGTTTTGGCACATGACTTTAGAGAGTTTAAGTCCATGTGAATGAAGAAGGCATGGTGTAGGAAATCAGTGGAAGGTGGCTGAACTGTGAGGTGGCAGATGTTCCGGTTATGGTTGACCTATAAGCTGAGCACTTCTGAAACTAAAGATTGAGGATAATCCCTCAAAGGGGTGGCTCTAGCAATCTACTGTACAGGGCATTCCTTAACTTTTAAAGATCCAACAACTTAAAAAAAAATTGCACCTCTATTTTTAGGGAAGGAATTTATTGGATGGCTCTCTGGAAGACACTTCACAAATAAATAAGAATATTCGATACATAAGGCTCATGAATTTCTCATAATGTAAACTGCATTTAGTGCAACTTTGAATGTCCCCATATGATTCACAATTCAAACAATGTACGAAAGTCTGAAATCCAAAGGCTCTTCTGAGTCTCAAAGCTTTAATCCTTTGCAAAATCAGAATGAATATTGAGTCTTTAAACATACAAAGTCACAAGTTAAAGACCAGCATTCTAAAAGGAAAGTGTAGGTAATGGTACACAAAAATCTTAAAAAGAGCGAGACCAAATACAAGTGAGAAAAATACCAAAGCTTGCAGCTCCAGCACAAGAAAGTGGAGAATATGATTACAAGAAATGAACTCCAAAGGACATAGACAGGCCCTTTTCAGCCTTAACTCCTGCAGTACATCTGGCCTCTCTCAGGCTCATTCCACTTTTTAAATGTGAGAGTGCTTACATACATCCCACATTCCTTGCATCTCCAGCATCCTAGCATGTCCATGGCACTTTAGACCTCACCCTCATGCATATTTGCCTTAGTTAGGGTTTCCACTGCTGTAAAGAGCCACCATGACAACAGCAACTCTTAGAAAGACAACATTTAATTGATGGAGCTCACTTACACTTTCAGAAGTTCACTCCATTATCATCATGATGGGGAGCATGTCAGCATGCAGGCAGACATGGTGCTGGAGCAGTAGCTGAGAATCCTATATCTTGCAGGCAGTGGGAAGTCAGCTAAGACACTCAGTGGTGTTCTGAGCATGGGAAACCTCAAAGCCCACACTCACAGTGACACATTGGCTCTAAAAATGTCATGTCCGCTCCAACTAAACCATACCTCCTAATAGTCACTCACTATGAAACTATGGGAGTCAGTTACATTCAAAGTACCTCATTCCACTTCCCTGTACCCATAAACTTGTAAAAATATCATAATGCAAAATGAATACAGTCAACTTCAAAAGTCTCCATTGTCTATCACAATCTCAACAATGTTTTAAAGTCCAAAGTTCAAGGACTTTTCTGAAATTCATAAGTCTCTTAAATGTAATCCCCTATAAAATCAAAATAAAACAACCAGATCAAATGTAGTGAAGGGAGCATAGTGAGGAAAACTGGATCAAAGCCAGACTAAAAATCAGACAGACAAACTCCAAATGCTGCATTTCAGTGTCTGATGTTAGAAAGTTCTTCAGATGTCCAACTCTGTTCAACTTTGTTGAGTGCAACACATTTCTCTCTCTCTTGAGCTGGTTCCATTCTCCATCAGCAGCTCTCCTCTGCAGGTATCCCATGATACTGGCATCTCTAACATTGGGTTCTCCAAAGAAATCCAGGCTTCAATTTCCCAGCTTCACACAATGGCCTCTCTCCTAGGCCTCCATTCAGGGACATCCTGACACATGCCATTTCTTCTATCCTTAACTCTAAAGCCAGAACCACATGGCCAAATCTGCCAAGATCTGCTGCTTACTGGAGCTGGAACATGAACCACTTGTTCAAATGAAATCTTTCCTGGCTTTCTGTCCTTCACTGCCTAAGCTTGGCTCTCCTGAAACTGGATCTCTAGACCAGACTGGCCTAAAACTCAGAGATCATCCACTTGCAAAGATCAAGATAACTTATTCTGTATATCTAGTATGTTATTACTCCACTTCACAAAATTTAAAAATTATTCTCAGTGTCTTTGGATATCCGGTACCCACTGGCCACCACTCTTTTCATAATTTGTGACAGTCATTAAGCTAAATCATCGTATTTAATCCTTTAAAATTTATGTAATCCAGATGTCCACCTAATTTTCTTGGCAAGGCTATTTCCACTCAGAAAGAGACCCCAAGTCCTGTGCACTCCCCATACCTCCAGGTTCTGCCTGCCTCTGCAGTCGGTGCCCTTGGTGACTCTCCACTGTGCTCTGGTGACTTCTGTCCTGATAGTGAAGTCAAGGACCACCCTGTACACTGTTTATTGATAAGACAGTCAACACATGCCACTGTGGTGAGAATTCTCTGTGGGATGCAATTCTCTAGGTAGAAGGCTGCTTTCTGCGAAGATGGACAGCAAATATGAAAGAGAAGTGAGAGTATTTTCTTGGCTATCTGTGTAAACACCATGTTAACAACTGAAAAGGATATATTTTTCTCTGTTTTTTTGAGTCTAAATTATCACACATTCTTGACATTCATAAACATATACATAAATATTCCTTAAGACAAACACAAGCATCTTTCCTTGAACCAGGCTATTTGGTTCTCTTCTTCTAAGATGACTTAAGGATTCCAAAATGAATCAACAGAAATACAAAGTAATATTTAGCATACATGGCATAATAACCCTGAAATCTCATGCTGTGGGTCTTCCACTAGGTTAGGCTGGAATGCCAAGCAGGGTTTTTTTTAAAGTGTATTTTTCTCCATTGCCACCGGGTGGCAGATTTGTCCTTAAAGACTGAGCTTCTTTACTACCATTCGCTAAATTTTTTTCCTTTCCATGACTAATAGAAGCTAGAAGTCACTGGGAATGGTGTCTTCCTTTTCCTCTCTTTGGTTGGGGCCCCTGGTGACAATATTCTCTGGTTTCTTTCTGAGCAGCAGGCCTTCAGGTGAGGAGGTGATGGCTTCCTGTGTGCTGAATTTGGACCTCTAGGAGACAGGAGAAATTTGCCTTGCCTCCATTTCCTGGTAGGACTGATCATCCTCAGGCCACCCGGGTCATGTGGCTCCTGCCCTGTGACCTTGTGAATGCATGGTCTCTTTCGAATGACCTCTATGAATGCTCAAACTGCGGAGATCAATCTGACATCTGTCTTCTCTCTTCATGTTCCCTATTTATACTAATAATCCTTAAATTCCCAGCACTTTACTTTCCAGATAAGAGACCAACATTTATCTACACCCCTATCCCCAAGTCCACTTTTTCACAGGACAATAGAGAAAGGTCCCATTCCCAGTGCCCATAATCACTGCAGCCAAGTACCCATTTGCCACCTGGTGGTCACTTTCTTCTCTTAGATACTATTCAGAGTCACCATGAAAACAAACCTCTGAGCTGTCTGTGAGAAATGTTTTAAATTAGGTTAATTAAAGTGGAAAGACCCATCCTAAATATAGGTAGCACCTACCCATGAGCTAGGGGCCCTGGGTGACCTAAAAGAGAAGCAACTGAATGCATGCATTCCTGTCTCTCTGCTTCCAGTCTGCAGGTGTCATGTGACCAGCTAGCTTCTCTGACTTCTCTGCCAGGACAGACCATACTGCTTGCAGTGTAAGCTGGAATTAATCTGCACCCCCTTAATTTGCACTTGTAATGTATTTATCACATCAACCAGAACTATTGTGACCTCCCAAGAGCTAATGGTCTTGACATTTTAGACAAATTCAATGATGTCCCCCAAGTGTAGAATAATGTTGTATTAAAATTCTATCTAGAATTATATTTGCATATTAGAAAACATAAATCTAGGATCTGCTTGGCTGAATGTGTCTTGACTTACTTTCTCCTCTATTTGGTGAACACGTATAAAGTATTTTAGCACCAGCATGTACATATTTTCTTTAAAATTAATTTACTGTATTTGAGGTCATTGAGTTTCCTACAAAGAACGGTTTGTACTGACTCCTAGGTCCAGGCAGAGGTCAATGTAATTCTGTGGTCATGGTTCAGGCTAGGTGCTTAAAAACCAGTTGAGACAGTTGAGACAGACTTTACACCATAGCCGGTGGGGACACACACACACACACACACACACACACACACACACACACACACACGGGACGGGGGGGATGGGACACACACAGCCTGATACCATTTGTTACGCCATTACTAACTCCCACTAAGGCAAGCTTCGTGGTGACGAAAGTTTATTACATTCAAAAAATGAGTCTCTGTTTAATGTAGCTTCAAAACCAATCAGCAGTGTTATAAGAACGTTCAGTTCAGATGGAAATGCCTATCATACTGAATCTTGTATAATTTGGATAACGTTATAAAATTCTGAGTAAAATATACATTAATTCAGGGAATTAATACTAGATATTAAATTAAAAATCTGATGTAAATTTATTCCATCTGTCTTCTGAGAAGTTCTTTATTAGATATTCATGAAGATTAAAATTAATTAGGTTTATAATGAAAGGATATTATGTGCTTGTGAGCCCTACCTCTCACTACAACTTTTCCAAAATCCTCTGTGCACAGAGCTGAAGGTACAGACTTATAAATCCAAGATTAAAAAACAATGCAGTGACAGCATAAGTTTACAGAGAGCTCAATCTTTGTGCCTATATTGAAGCACATGAACACGTGTGTGTATGTATACATTTGTTTTTTCAAGGACTTGTATTCCATGCTCCTTTAAAAGTTTTTAAGTTTAAGATGTCATGGTCATTTTTCCAGATTAGCCTATGACCTAATTTGGTTTCCTGTTGCTGTGACGAAACACTGACCAAACACAATTTTGGAAGAAAAGAGTTTATTTGGCTGCTTGCAGGTTACAGTGTGTCGTCAAGGGAAGCCAGGACAGGAAATTGGAGGCAAAAACTGAAGCAGAAGCTGTGGAAGAATGCTGCTGACAGGCTTACCCTCAGGCTCTAGGTCAGCTGACTTCTTTATATATCCCAGGACCCAAGGCCTAGAGATGTGGTATAGCCCTGTCAGGTTGGGCTTTCTTACACCAATTAGCAGTTAAGAAGTGCCCTGTAGACATGGCCATAGGCTAATCTGGAAGTAATTCCTCCATTGTTATTTCCTCTTCCCAAGTGTGTCAAATTGACACACCAAGATTAGCCATTGTATTATAGAACCCTACCTAAATCCACTTTCTTGCTAAAAGCCCTTGGGACTACATGTACTTTAAAAGTCAAGATTGGGGGTAGTGTGGCCCCCAAAGAGCTGAGGTGGATATTATTATAGCTTTTCTTTAACATTGGTCTAGGGACCTGAAGAAAGACACACTAAACAGAAAATAGAAGATTATGAGTGACCGTGTCTGGGAAGCTGGCTTTATCCCCAGGCAAATCTGTGGCTAAGTCTCAGGTGGGGTGTGTATCATTGTAACTCTTCGTCTTCCTTTGGTGCAAAGCGCTGGGCTGGATTAAGCCACTGGATGAAGAAAAGTCAGTAGAATCTGGCATCCTGATGGTGTCAGATGCGGCACAGCTCTGAGAACAGGCGAAGGTCTGTGGGATGGTGGTTTTCTGTATCCTCTGATGACTGAGATACAAACCAGGCATTCAGCTTTGTGATCAAACCCTGCCGTGGAGGCAGCACATCACTTGCAGCCATCTTGTACTCCCGGGAGAACTTTCCTGAGATGCTAAAAGATTTACTGAGTCCACTGAAGAAGGTCGGCATGGGAATTCTCTGCCAGGCCAGAGGAGAAGCAGAGGGAACATGAATCAGGGTATGCTGTGGGGTCCCAGCCTGTAGAAACAAGCCCGGTGATGTAGCCTGTGCATGCGCCTTTCGGGGATCTGGTGGAACAAGAAAGTTCTGCCTCTGGATAGATTCCCATTCTCTGAAAGACTTTGAAAAACCTTTTGTGATTCATACATCGTGGTCATGAGAAGGTAGGGTTTCTTTGCAATCTCATGCTGAATGCAATGAAACACATTTTATTTTTTAAATATTATATATTAATTTATTTTCTATGTGTATGTGCATATGTTGTTCATGCTTGGGGAGGCCAGAGGACAATTTGCAGGAGTCGGTTCTCTCCTTCCACCATGTGGGTCTCAAAGAATCAAACTCAGGTCATCAGGTTTGGTTGACAAGCCTCTTTGCTAAGCCATCTCAGTGGCTGAGATAAGACATTCTTTTAAAAGCAATTCCATCTCTTTACTCTCATTAAATATCAGGTGGGTAAAGAATACCAAAGGCTGCATGGACTGTGTCCCAGGACAGGGGCATGGCCTTTAATTCCCCATGTAGGTTGGGCAGTGGAGCCTCAAATGTCTCAGATGTGTATATACCTATGCATACAGTCCATGAAGAGACTTCAAATGAACATTCTGGAGGTTTGGGGCACTCTTCACTCAGTGACTTTTGCTGTTCCTGTGATACAGTGTACCAATGGAATAAGAAAGAGTTGTCTGTGCTCATAGTTGGAGGGTGCAGTTTATCACAGTGGAGAAATCGAGAGGCCAGAGCTTGAAGCAGTTCATCATGTTGCGGCCTAGTCAGAGCATGAAGACAGATGAGTGTTCATCCTCAGAGAGCTTTCTTTCCACACAGTCCAGGAGCTTAGTCCAACGAATAGTCCTCCACACCTAGGGTGAGTCTTCCCTCTCAATTAACATAACCTAGACAATTCCTTACAGGCCTGCCAGAGGCTTGCCTCACAGGTGAGTCTATATCTTGTCAAGTAGACAACCCCTATAAAACCACATCAATAGACTATTTTATTGCATTGGAATGCTCTTACATTTTTATAGTTTATTCAACAACAACAAAACCCAAGATACTTAATAAAAATGAGTAAATGACAAGATTACTCTAAAATCCATATAGGATGAAATAGAGATAACCCATTTGAAACCAGAAGCTGAAATTTACTCCAGGTTTTCCCACACCTGAATCTTACGCTCATCTTAAAATTGATCCATTTCTGGGACAGTCTCCTGCTTTTTCAGGGTTGCTGTAACATTGTTTGGACGATGATTTCTAGACCATTAAGGCATTCCTCAAACGTTTCTGAGTCTTCCCAAGTGTTAAGCTTGCTAGTTCATAGGGCGTATAGGACAGCCCTGTAGCTGTGAATCTGTGAAGTCAATATCATTTCCAACCTCCTTTACTGACCACACCTTCACCTTCAAACGGTGGTTTCTCAGAGAAAAGGCAAGGGAACCCTCGTTTAAAAAAAAAAAAAAAGAAGCCAAGTCATGACTCTTCTGTCCAGAACTGGGACTTCCCATCTCATCTTGTAAAAACCAATCTTTCACTGGTTGTCAAGTCCCTGCCAGATCTGACTTGCCTCTGTTTCTGTTTCCCCACCCTCCTGTCTTGAAGCTCCCATGGGGCTCCAGTCACACAGGCCTCATCATTCTGGGCCAGGTGACTCACAGTGTTTGCATTTACCATATCCTCTGCCTGGAAAACCCCTCTACATATTCACACACCTGGGTTCTCATGCCCTCCAAGAAGAGGTTCAGCCGCCACCTTCCTGGTGAAGCTTTCATCATGCCACTAAAAATGTCAAATGACACCCGCAGCACTCTTGATCCCCACCTGTAAATTTTGATGTTGCGTATTGCCTGAGCCAACCTTCTTGTATGTAAGCCCTGTGAAGCCTTTTTTTGGCCAAGTTGTTTCTCACTGCTGTAGTTTCAGTATAGACTTGAATGCATGCATGTAGGAGGGACACCCCAGCATGAGTGTTTGTTGAATGAGAGATAGACAAAGAGTAGCATCTAAGTTGAACAAAGTATGTACTTGAATGGAAAAAAAGGAAAAGGATACATGACTGCTCCTAGGTATGTATAGAGGAGAAGGTTTATTGTAGATATGTGGGAGAGCATAGCCAAGGCTAGAACACCCAGGAGAGCCCAGAATGGACATGACCAGCCTGAGGTGGGTCATGTGAGGAGATGGAGGAGGGGAAGGGAGAGAGGTAAGAGGGGAACCAGGTGCAGCAGCCAGGAGGCCCAAAGGTACACAGATAGCACTCAACCAAAATGATTGGATTAAGGAAGGGTAGCTAGGAGAAGGACAGCCTAGCCCCAGGGCTGGAGAAGGTCAGGGTAGGGGGCTGGGTATGCCAGCCAGGAGGACCCTTTAACAGATAGGAACTGAGGGATACAGGGAGAATCTGGTGGCCAGGTCTATTTTGATATAGGTATAGACACCTCAGCCATTTGTCCCAGGTTTGAAACCTAGCAGTACTGAGGAGCACAAAGGAGTGAGGTGATGTTACGTGACATGGGAAAGACCAGATGTGACATTTGAGAATGCTATTAGCTGTCTCTGTGGAGATGCTGAGGAAAATGTCACACACGCGCTTTGGGGGGGGGGACTCTTGAGATGTTCATGCATCATTGATAGATTTAGGACTCACTGTATTAAGAAAGGCTGAGGTTAGCAAGGACTTAGAATAGACTGCAGAAGATCCCTTAGACTAGACATGGGCCATGTGAACATCAAGGCAGGCTGAGGATGCTCAAGGACACCAGGCCAGATAAACACACTCAAGACTGAGTACCATCTTCAGATCCTTAAACCTGAAGACACTGGAAGAAACCTTGAAAACAAATGCAGGGAGGAGAAACAACTTAGGTGTCTAGAAGCGACAAAAGGCAGAGCACCGTGAAGAAGGCATGCAGAGGAGAAAAGTGGGGTGCAACTGCTAAAACAGTGTGGAAATTCGCATAGAGGACAGTGGAAGGCTGAGTCAGAGAGACACTGCCAGCCGCCACGATGAGAAACAGCTTGTGAAGATGCCTCTGCAAGTGGCACATTAAGCTGCGTGGTGGATTTAGCCTTTATTAGTACAAAACAAAAAAAGAGGTTAAGTGGAAGGCTGAGTCAGAGAGACACTGCCAGCCGCCACCTTGACAAGCTGCATGTGAAGATCCTGGTAAGCCACGAGCCATGTGGCAAGGGATAGATTTATGGAAATGAATTAATTTAAACTATAAGAACAGTTAGCAAGAAGCCTGTCACGGCCATACAGTTTGAAAGCAACATAAGTCTCTGTGTTTACTTGGTCGGGTCTGAGAGGCTGTGGGACTGGCAGGTGAAAGAGATTTGCCTTGACTGTGGGCCAGGCAGGAAAACTCCAGCTACAGAGGACAAGCATGGCAGAAGGAATCTATGAGAAGGAAGTCAGTGTGTTTACTGTTTCTGTTCTTAAGTGACCTAGTGCAGCAGGAGAAGACAGCATAGCATGGCCACCAGCAGCCTGAGACTAGGGTTAGATTTCTGTCAGAAACTGGAAAGCTGCAGGCATTTTTACCACAAATACCTCTTCTCCTTCCTCCTCCTCTGCCATTTCTCCTACACCCATGTAATTCTTCAGTAGCAATATGATGACACATCACTTATCCTTTCTCTGGTCATCAGTAAGGTCAACATGTTGTCTCAACTTCAACTTGACACCAGAAGTCATTGAGGCTGTCAGCCACACTGCTAGACCAGAAGAGAGGATAACTGTGATGAGCAGGAATCAGTTCAAGAAACAAAGTCAGAGCTGGTGTGAGGAGGCACACACCTTTGATTCCAGCACGCCTCAGGAAGAGGCAAGCAGATCTCTGTGAGTTCAAGGCCAGCCTGACCTACATATCAAGTTCCAGGCCAGCCAGGGCTACACAGTGAGACCCTATCTCAAAGAAAAGAAAAAGGAAATGAAGCAGGAATGAAGCATGCTCCAGGCATGGATGTGAGGGTGATTCCTTTCAGACATTTATTTTTGAATGAAATATCTGATATGAGTCCTTCAGACCTTTAAGTAAAATATATGATGGGGCCAGGTGGCTTGTCTATTTCTCACTTTCCTCTCCATCATAGGTGGATGTTTAGAGGAACTTCTGAATTTCAGGACACTACTAAAATTTATAAGAAAATCCTGATTCGTGCACAGTTAAATGCCTTTGAGCGGTAATTTAATATTCTTGTGATTATGACTTGGCTACATGCATTCACCATTCTTTGTAAACTACAGAGTTACAAATACTAGTTCCTGCCTGGATCAAACAACATGAGTGTGGGTTTAACTCTTTGTAAAAATTCAGTTTGGAAGGAAGGGGCTATCTGCCTTTTTAACTATGAACAGTTGCCCATACTTTTCTGACCACTGGGCGTCACTGCTACATTGTAAATACATTTTATAATTCCTGGGCAAAAGTAAACAGTTTCATAATTAGGATACTACAATCTATACATTGTGATTACTTAAAAATAATAAAGTTATTTTTGAGTAATTTTACTCAAAAATTTGAGTATGGTAATTTGAGGAGTTTTTTCCTTAAAATGGAGTACTATGAAATTCATATTAATATTTACATGCAAATATTCATCTATAAAGTGGAATTTTTATTATCAAAGCCTGTGTTCCTTAATATTTATAGGTCAACAGTAAAATTTCTTTCCATGGAATATCTTTGCAAAAGAGGACAGACTCTAAAAAGTAACAGAAATCAGTAAGAAGTGGAACATATTATCAAAGTTAGTGGCAAATGTTATTCTGAGCATTTTGCAGTCATTCAGCCAATTAGCTTTTGTAAGACATCTGCATCCTCCAGAAATGATATCCTCAAAGTCTAAGCAAGGAGAGGCTGCCCAGGGGAAAATAGGTGAACAGCACATGTTTAGTATACTGTTACCAGACAGCTGAAATGTACATGCATGTGTGCATGCAAACGACACACACAGAATTACATGCATGCACATACAACATTATCTGACTTTTAGCAATGACTTCCTGTTCAGAATGTTGTGGAATCTCAGTTCACCCTCTTGAGAAGCTAGAGAATTTTCCTTTTCATATCCAGTGCCAAACACCTGGCTCAGAGATGGAGGCCTTCCCTGCCGTAGGGGAGCAGAAGGCAGGGCAAGAGGTTGGGATGTGGCTTCCAGAAGCTCAGATGCTCAAAGTCCAGCCATAGCTGACTGTTTCTATAACCTAGGGGAAGGACCTCATGAATCTTCTAGATTTCATATTTCCCAGATGTGTGGCATCTCAGGTGCCTCTCCTCTCCTTCTGAAGGGGATATTTCAGCTCGAGGTAAATTACTAGGCAGAGCCTAGTTAGGCCATTCACATGGTCATATCTGGCACCCTCCCTTTCTACATGAAAGCCAGCAGAAAGGGCTTTCTTGGCCAACTGACTTCTTTCATGTGTTAGCCTTGATGTAGCTCACCCTGGTCTCTAGTTTCCTGTCCGATGCCTACAAGCTGTTACTGACAGGCTATCACCCCAGAAGCCCCTATTGGGACAAGAGTGAAACCTAAGAAACAGGTGTTGAGAAGTCTGTGGCAGAGGTGTCCATGATGCTTGAATGTCTGACTTAAACGCAAAAGGACAAGGACAGAAAACAGTGAGTAAGCCAGCCTCCTGCCCCAGGAGTGGAGGCCATGAACAGAACAAAAGAAGAGCAGCAGCAGTGTGTGTAGAGAACACCCCATGAAGCAGGGCTGGAGTATTCCTTGTGTTTCTAATGTTGAAAAAATTCAGTGTTTTGAATTACAATAATTGCTTTAAGCACATTTCCAGATTCGCAGTAATGCGTCTTTTGTACGACAAATGGAACATAATGTTGGGCAAAGATAAGTGGACTCCCCAAACTGCCCGGTGTCTTAAAAGCTGCTGACATTCTGGATTTTCAAATTTTGTGTGACTAGTATGATTCTCTCATCAAAATTTATTCTTTTATTACTTTTAACAAATTCTCAGAGAGATGTTTAAAAACATGCAATTAAAATATAAAATTTAAAAACATTTTCTGAATCATGTTCCTGCTTTGTGTTCAGGCTGTCGGAGTTGGCCCCAACAAGTCACCTGTCCTCAATGAGTCCATTAAAAACACAGTTGAAACGAAAAGCAGAAAAAGGGGGATTTGTTCCTTGTAGCCACATTGGGGGAAGGAACAAAGAGGTTCAGTGAGGTCTGAGTGTAAAGAGAAGGGAAGAGGAGCATAGCTAAAATGACCCATCCTGATCAAGGTGACTGTCATCACTGGCCTGACTATGAAATCCCTTTCCAGTGACAAACTCCCTTTTGCCCTTTCTTTCTCTCACAGTAGGAGTCCTAGGGAAATTCCTTCAGAAGATCTCTACACAGGATGGTGACTCTGAGCCCTCCATGTCCGTGTCCATGCCTAGTGAACCTAGTCCAGTCCAGTTTTGATTGGGTTTGTATCAGACGGGTGTCGGGTCAGTTTTCTCATCAAAAGAGTGTGTATTAGTTTCGATGTTGCTGTGTCTGTTTCCTGCTTCAAATGAGTCTCTTAATGATAAAAGGAAAACAATAACATGGATATCTCTATACAATAAGTATAGAAACTTTAAAATGCATCAGCAATAGAGAGACTCAAGCAGAAGAACATCAGGGCTGGGAATCAAGGTAAGCATATGATTATATTAAGACATTAATAAATTAAATGTAATGGACACATCATTCAAGATCTCTGGGATGCTGCTATTTAGATATTTTACTTGTTAATTTTCTGTTTCTGTGATAAAACACCATGACCAGAAGCATCTTACAGAATGAAGATTGTATTTGGCCTTCCAGATCCAAAGTATAGGAGTCTGTCATGGTGGGGAGACTTAGCACAAATGGCCCACATGGGGGCATGAAAAGGAAACTTAGAGTTTCCATCTCAACCACACTCAGGATGCAGAGAGCAAACACAAGGGCAGAGACTACGACCATTCAAGGCCTGTCTCCAGGGACAGATGTCATCTATTAAGGCTCCATTTCCCAGATATTCCACATCCTCCCCAATTAGTACCACCATCTGGGACCAAGGGTTTAATTATCTAAACCTGTGGGGGACATTCTTGTTCAAAAACACCTCAGAGACTAAATATAAATATCTGGCATTGCAGATAGAGTGGAGATAATCAGAGCATAAAAATCAAGTTCTGTGCAACAATAGCAGAAATTTCCTCATATCTAAGGAAATTTATGAACCAGCTCTACAGGAGAAATTTAGAACCACAACAGCCATGGCTGGATAATAACTTCTCCACATTGTATTGTAAAGATATTAAGCAGGGAAGAGGAGCTTGGACCTGCCTCATCTGAACATACCAGGTTCTACTGACTCCCCAGGGGAGACTTTGCTTTGGAGGAGGTGGGAATGGGAGAGTGGGTTGTGAGGAAAGGCTCGTGGATTGGGAGGAGGGAGGAGAGGTGTAGACGTGAACAACCGTCTTATTAAATAAGAAACACAGAGCCGATTCAGAGAAGAAAGCCAAGAGGTCAGCGCTAAGAGCCTCACCCTTCCTGCTTCAGTGATCCTCTTCAGCCAAGAAAGCTATCCAAAAAATGGACCTACTACCTGTGTGTATGTATCTAGCTGTTCTGCCTCCTCATTGGTTGTAAACCCATGCCTTGTCACTGCCTGTCTGTAAAGACTTCCAGGACTTCTATGGTTGGGATTGAGATTAAAGGCGTGTGCCTCCAATGCTGGCTGTATCCTTTTCACACAAAGATCTACCTAGCTCTGTCTACCAAGTGCTAGGATTAAAGGCGTGCGCCACCACTGCCACACTCTTGATACGGCTCTAATAGCACTGACCCCTGGGCAAATTTATTAAAAACATACAATTAAAATCATATTTCAGTACAAGTAAAACACAACCATACTTTCTCTTTTCTATTTTAATAAAAAGAAAAAAAGAAAAAGGTTATAACTACAAAAGAAAAACCATATACAAATGTACAAGAACTATATACAATATATACAAGTAATAAATGACTACACAATGTCTAGTCCATTTGTATTTGACGAATTCAGAGAAATAATTTCATTATCTATACTATTTTGGTTAGTCCAAAATGTATCTAATTCATTTTCTATCCTAATTAATCATCAACTATAACTAACTAACCTTCAACTATAACTAACTAATCTTCAACTCCCTCAGAGACCCAAGAAAGAGTGCTCCTTTCTAAAAAGCAGAGTGGGTTTCTTGTAAGGTGAGCTAGCGTTGGTTTCCCCTTCATAAACGGAGTTGAATCACATGCAATTTCTGTTCCTAAGACCAAGAGTTGTTTTCTGGTAAGTAAAGTCACTATTCCTCTACCATTGCCATACACAGTACAAATAGCACTTGCATCTGTTCCCAGCAAATGCAGTGTTTTGGACGGAAGAGAAGCTACTCTTCCTGACAGTTTCCTAAGCAGAGTTGAACTAGATATGGCCATGTGTGTAGGAAGCACAGTTCTTTTGTTCTGAGCAAGCTCACTGTTCTGGCTATATAGGAAACAGTAGAGTAGAAGAGTGCTCCATTCTCAAAAACAGAGTGTGTTTTTGTAAGGCGAGGTACTCTTGGTTTCCCCTTAATAACCTGAGTTAAATCACAAGAAGTTTCTGGTCGTACGAGCAAGAGTTGTTTTCTGGTAAGGAAAGTCACTGTTGAGCTCCCATTGCCATACACAGTGCAAATAGCACTCACATCTGTTTCTAGCAAGTGCAGTGTTTTGGATGGAAGAGAAGCTACTGTTCTTGTCAGTTTCCTAAGCAGTTTTGAATTCGATATGGCCCATGTATGTAGGAAGCACAGTTCTTTTGTTCTGAGCAAGCTCACTGTTCTGGCCCTATAGGAAACAGATTAGAGTAGAAGAGTGCTCTTTTCTCAAAAGCAGAGTGTGTTTCATGTAAGGCGAGCTAGTGTAGGTTTCCTCTTCATAAACGGTGTTGAATCACATATAGTTTCTGGTCCTAAAGAAAGAGTTCTTGCTGGGCGGTGGTGGCGCACGCCTTTAATCCCAGCACTCGGGAGGCAGAGCCAGGCGGATCTCTATGAGTTCGAGGCAAGCCTGAAAACTACCAAGTGAGTCCCAGTCCCATGAAAGGTGCAAAGCTATACAGAGTAACCTTGTCTCAAAAAACCAAAAAAAAAAAAAAAAAAGAGTTCTTTTCTGGTAAGGAAAGTAACTATTGTGCTGCCATTGCCATACACAGTGCAAATAGCATTGGCATCTGTTCCCAGACAGTACAGCTTGTTGGAATGAAGAAAAGCTACTCTTCTTGTCAGTTTCCTAACCAGAGGGGAACTAAATATAGCCTGTGTGTGTAGGAAGCACAGTTCTTATTCTGAGCAGGCTCACTGTTCTGGGTCTATAGTAAAAACAGTAGAGTAGAAGAGTGCTCCTTTCTCCAAAGCAGAGATTTTTTTTTCTGTAAGGCGAGCTAGTGTTGGATTCCCCTTCATAAACGGAGTTGAATCACATGCAGTTTCTGGTCCTACAAGCAAGAGTTCTGTTCTGGTAAGGAAAGTCACTGTTGTGCTCCCCTTGCCATACACAGTGGAAATAGCACTTATGTCTGTTTTCAGCAAGTACAGTGTGAGGACTGAAGAGAAGCTACTGTTCTTGTCAGTTTCCTAAGCAGAGTTGAACTAGATATGGCCCCTGTGTGTAGGATGCACATTCCTTTTGTTATGAGCAAGCTCACTGTTCTGGCTCTACAGCAAACATGGTAGAGTAGACGAGTGCTGTTTTCTCAAAAACAGAGTGTGTTTCTTGTAAGGCAAGCTAGTGTTGGTTTCTACTTCATAAACGGAGTAGAATTACATGCAGTTTCTGGTCCTATGAGCAAGAGTTGTTTTCTGGTAAGGATAGTGACTATTGTTCTCCCATTGCCATGCACAGTGCAAATAGCACTCATGTCTGTTCCAGGCAATTACAGTGTATTGGACAGAAGAGTAGCTACTCTTCTTGTCAGTATCCTAAGCAGAGTTGAGCTAGATATGGCCCCTGTGTGTAGGAAGCACAGTTCATTTTTCTGAGCAAGCTTACTGTTCTGGCCTTATAAGAAACACAGTAGAGTAGAAGAGTGCTCCTTTCTCAAAACCAGAGTGTGTTTCTTGTAAGGCAAGTTAGTGTTTGTTTCCGTTTCATAAATGGAGTTGAATCACATGCCAGTTCCTGCTCCTAAAACCAAGAGTTGTGTTCTGGTAAGGAAAGTAACTATTGCACTCCCTTTGCCATACAAGGTGCAAATAGCACTCTCATCTGTTCCCAGCAAGTACAGTGTATTTGACTGAAGAGAAGCTACTATTCTTTTCAATTTTCTAAGCAGAGCTGAACTAGATATGGCCCATGTGTGTAGGAAGCACAGTTCTTTTGTTCTGAGCAAGCTCACTCTTCTGGCCTTATTGGAAACACAGTAGTGTAGAAGAATGCTCTTTTCTCAAAAGCAGAGTGTGTTTCTTGTAAGGCAAGCTAGTGTTGTTTTCCACTACAGAAACTGAGTTGAATCACATGCAGTTTTTGGTCCTATGAATAAGATTTGTTTTCTGGTAAGGAAAGTCACTATTGTGCTCCCATTGCCAAACACAGAGCAAATAGCACTCACGTCTTTTCCCAGCAAGTACAGTGTATTGAACAGAAGAAAAGCTACTGTTCTTATCAGCTTCCTAAGCAGAGTTGAACTAGACATAGTCTTTGTGTGGAGGAAGCACAATTCTTTTTTTTCTTAGCAAGCTCTCCGTTCTGGTCCAATAGGAAACAGAGTAGAGTAGAAGAGTGCTCTTTTCTCAAATGCAGAGTATGTTTCTCGTAAGGCAAGTTAGTGTTATTTTCCACTACATAAACAGAGTTGAATCACATGCAGTTTCTGGTCCTACGAGCAAGAGTAGTTTTCTGGTAAGGAAAGTCACTATTGTGCTCCCATTGCCATACACAGTGCAAATATTCCTCGCATCTCTTCCCAGCAAGTACAATGTATTTGACTGAAGAGAAGCTACTGTTCTTGTCAGTTTCCTAAGCAGAGTTGAACTAGATATGGCCCGTGTGTGTAGGATGCACAGTTCTTTTGTTCTGAGTAAGCTCAATGTTCTGGCCCTATAGGAAAAACAGTAGAGTAGAAGACTGCTCCTTTGTCAAATGCAGATTTTTTTTTTTGTAAGGAGAGCTAGTGTTGATTTCCAATACATAAACGGAGTTGAATCACATGCAGTTTCTGGTCCTACGAGCAAGAGATGTTCTTTGGTAAGGAAAGTCACTATTGTGCTCCCTTTGCCATACACAGTGCAAATAGCCCTAGCATCTGTTCTCAGCAAGGACAATGTATTTGACTGATGAGAAATTATTGTTCTTGTCAGTTTCCTAAGCAGAGTTGAACTAGATATGGCCCGTGTGTGTAGGAAGCACAGTTCTTTTATTCTGAGCAAGCTCACTGTTCTGGCCCTATAGGAAACACAGTAGTGTAGAAGAGTGCTATTTCTCAAAAGCAGAGTGCGGTTCTTGTAAGGCGAGCTAGTGTTTGTTTCCCATTCATAAACAGAGTGGAATCACATGAAATTTCGGGTCCTACGATCAAGAGTTTTTTTCTGGTAAGGAAAGTCACTGTTGTGATCCCAATGCCATAAACAGTGCAAAGAGCACTCGCTCATCTTCCCTGCAAGTACAATGTATTGTACTGAAGATAAGCTACTGTTCTTGTCAGTTACCTAAGCAGACTTGAACTAGATATTGCCCATATGTTTAGGAAGCACAGTTCTTTGTTCTGAGCAAACTCACTGTTCTGACCCTATAGGAAACACAGTAGAGTAAAAGAGTGCTCTTTTCTGAAGGCAGACTGTGTTACATTTAAGGCGAGCTAGTGTTTGTTTCCCATTCATAAATGGAGTTGAATCAGACACAGTTTCTGATCCTATGAGCAAGAGTTGTTTTCTGGTAAGGGGAGTCAATATTGTGTTCCCATTGCCATACACAGAGCAAATAGCACTCGAGTCTGTTCCCAACACGTACAGTGTATTGTACTGAAGAAAAGCTACTGTTCTTGTCAGAATCCTAAGCGAGTTGAACTAGAAATGGCCCATGTGCGCAGGAAGCACAGTTCTTTTGTTCTGAACAAGCTCACTGTTCTGGCATTATAAGAAACACAGTAGAGTTGAAGAGTGCTCTTTTCTCAAAACCAGAGTGTGTTTCTTGTAAGGATCGCTAGTGTTCATTTCCCATTCATAAAAGGAGTTGAATTCACAAAATGCAGTTTCTGGACCTCTGATTAAGAGTTGTTTTCTGGTAAAGAAAGGCACTATTGTGCTCACATTGCTGTACACATTGCAAATAGCACTCGGAACTGTTCCCAGCAAGTACAGTGTATTGGACTGAAGAGATGCTACTTTTCTTGTCAGAATCCAAGCGGAGTTGAACTAGATATGGCCCGACTGTGTAGGAAGCATAGTTCTTTTTTTCTGAGCAAGCTCACTGTCCTGGCTCTATAGGAAACACAGTGGAGTAGAAGAGTGCTTTTTTCTCAAAAGCAGAGTGTGTTTTTGCAAGGCAAGCTAGTGTTTGTTTCCCATTCATAAGCGGAGTTGAGTCAGACACAGTTTCTGATCCTATAAGCAAGAGTTGTTAATTGGTAAGGAAAGTCAATATTGTGCTCCCATTGCCATACACAGTGCAAATAGCACTCGCTTCTGTTCCCAGCAAGTACAGTGTATTGGACTGAAGAGATGCTACTTGTCTTGTCAGTTTCTATGCAGAGTTGAACTAGATATGGCTCGTGTGTGTAGAAAGCACAGTTGTTTTGTTCTGAGCAAGCTCACTGTTCAGGCACCATAGGAAAAAAAAGTAGAGTAGAAGAGTGCTCTTTTCTCAAAAGCAGAGTGTGTTTCTTGTAAGGCGAGCTAGTGTTTGTTTCCCATTCATAAACGGGGTTGATAAACATGCAGATTTAGGTCCTATGAGCAAGAGTTGTTTTCTGGTAAGGAAAGAAACTATTGCATTCCCATTTCCATACACAGTGCAAATAGCACACACGTCTGTTCCCAGCAAGTATAGTGTAATGGCCTCAAGAGAAGCTACTGTTTTTGATAGTTTCCTAGGCAGAGTTGAACTAGATATGGCCCGTGTGTTTAGGAAGCCAGCTCTTCTGTTCTGAGCAAGCTCACTGTTCTGGCCCTCTAGGAAACACAGCAGAGTAGAAAGTGCTCTTTTCCCAAAAGCAGAGTGTGCTTCTTGTAAGGCGAGCTAGTGTTCGTTTCCCATTCATAAACCAAGTTGACTCACACGCAGTTTCAGGTCCTACGAGGAAGAGTTGTTTTCTGCAAAGGAAAGACACTATTGCGTTCCAATTGCCATACACAGTGCAAATAGCACTCGCGTCTGTTCCCATCAAGTACAGTGTATTGGACTGAAGAGATGGTACTGTTCTTGCCAGTTTTGTAAGCAGAGTTGAACTAGATATGGCCTGTGTGTGCAGGAAGCGCAGTTCTTTTGTTCTGAGCAAGGTCACTGTTTTGGCCCTATAGGAAACACAGTAGAGTAGAAGAGTGCTCTTACTCAAAAGCAGAGTGTGGTTCTTGTAAGGTGAGCAAGTGTTTGTTTCTCATTCATAAACGGAGTTGAATCAGACAGAGTTTCTGATCCTATGAACAAGAGTTGTTTCTGGTAAGGAAAGTCAATATTGCGCTCCCATACACACTGCGAATAGCACTCATGTCTGTTCCCAGCATGTACAGTGTATTGGAGTGAAGAAAAGCTACTGTTCTTCTCAGAATCCTAAGCAGAGCTGAACTAGATATGGCTCGAGTGTGTAGGCAGCACCGTTGTTGTTTTCTGAACAAGCTCACTGTTCTGGCACTATAGGAAACACCGTAGAGTAGAAGAGTGCTCTTTTCTCAAAAGCAGAGTGTGTTTCTTATAAGGCGAGCTACTGTTTTTTCCCATTCATAAATGGAGTTGCATCACATGCAGTTTCCGGCCTACGAGCAAGGCTTGTTTTCTGGTAAGGAAAGTCATGGTTGCGCTCCCAATTCCATACACAGTGCAAATAGCACTCGTGTCTGTTTCCATCAAGTACAGTGTATTGGACTGAAGTGAAGCTACTGTTCTTGTCAGAATCCTAAGTAGAGTTGATCTAGATATGGCCCGTCTGTGTAGGAAGCACAGTTCTTTTGTTCTGATCAAGCTCACTATTCTGGCCCTGTAGGAAACACAGTAGAATAATAGAGTGCTCTTTTCTGAAAAGCAGAGTGTGTTTCTTGTAAGGCAAGCTAGTGTTCGTTTCCCATTCATAAACAGAGTTGACTCACATGCAGTTTCAGGTCCTACAAGCTGAGTTGTTTTCTGCAAAGGAAAGACACTATTGCGTTCCAATTGCCATACACAGTGCAAATAGCACTCGCGTCTGTTCCCATCAAGTACAGTGTATTGGACTGAAGAGATGGTACTGTTCTTGTCAGTTTTGTAAGCAGAGTTCAACTAGATATGGCCTGCATGTGTAGGAAGCACAGTTCTTTTGTTCTGATCAAGTTCACTGTTCTGGCCCTATAGGAAACACAGTAGAGTAAAAGAGTGCTCTTTTCTGAAAAGCAGACTGTGTTTTTTGTAAGGCGAGCAAGTGTTTGTTTCCCATTCATAAACAGAGTTGAATCAGACAGAGTTCTGATCCTATGAGCAAGAGTTGATTTCTGGTAAGGAAAGTCAATATTGTGCTCCCATTGCCATACACAGTGCAAATAGCACTTGCGTCTGTTCCCAGCAAGTTCAGTGTATTGGAGTGAAGAGAAGCTACAGTTCTTCTCAGAATCCTAAGCAGAGTTGAATTAGATATAGCCCGAGTGTGTAGGAAGCACAGTTCTTGTGTTCTGAACAAGCTCACTGTTCTGGCACTATAGGAAACACAGTAGAGTAGAAGAGTGCTCTTTTCTCAAAAGCAGAGTGTGTTTCTTGTAAGGCGAACTAGTTTTTGTTTCCCATTCATAAACGGAGTTGAATCTGACAGAGTTTCTGATCCTATGAGCATGAGTTGTTTTCTGTTTTTGGGAGTCAATATTGTGCTCCCATTGCCATAAACAGTGCAAATAGCACTCGCGTCTGTTCCCATCAAGTACAGTGTATTGGACTGAAGTGAAGCTGCTGTTCTTGTAAGAATCCTAAGTAGAGTTGTTCTAGATGTGGCCCGTGTGTGTAGGAAGCACAGTTCTTTTGTTCTGATCAAGCTTACTATTCTGGCCCTACAGGAAACACAGTAGAGTGAAAGAGTGCTCTTTTCTGAAAAGCAGACTGTGTTTCTTGTAAGGCGAGTTAGTGTTTGTTTCCCATTCATAAACCGAGTTGACTCACATGCAGTTTCATGTCCTTCGAGCAAGAGTTGTTTTCTGCAAAGGAAAGACACGTTTGTGCTCCTTTGCCATGTACAGTGCAAAGAGTACTCACGTCTGTTCCCAGCAAGTACAGTGTATTGGACTGAAGAGATGCTACTGTTCTTGTCAGAATCCTAAGCAGAGTTGAACTAGATATGGCAAGTGTGTGTTGGAAACAGAGTTCTTTTGTTTTGAGCAAGCTCACTGTTCTGGCCCTATAGGAAACACATTAGAGTAGAAGAGTGCTCTTTTATCAAAAACAGAGTGTGTTTCTTATAAGGCGAGCTAGTGTTTATTTTCCATTTGTAAATTAGTTGAATCAGACACAGTTTCTGATCCTATAAGCAAGAGTTGTTTTCTGGTAAGGAAAGTCAATATGGTGCTCTAATTGCCATACACAGTACAAATAGCACTCACGTCTCTTCCCATCAAGTACAGTGTATTGGACAGAAGAGATTCTATGCATCTTGTCAATTATATGCAGAGTTGAACTAGATATGGCCCCTGTGTGAAGGAAGCACAGTTCTTTTGTTCTGCACAATCTCACTGTTCTGGCATATAGGAAAAAAGTAGAGTAGAAGAATGATCTTTTCTCAAAAGCAGAGTGTGCTTCTTGTAAAGCGAGCCAGTGTTTGTTTCTCATTCATAAACAGATTTGATAATCATGCAGTTTCTGGTCTTCAAGCAAGAGTTGTTTTCTGGTAAGGAAAGAAACTATTGCGTTCCCATTTCTATACACAGTGCAAATATCACTCGCTTCTGGTCCCAGCAAGTAGAGTGTAATGGACTGAAGAAAAGCTACTGTCTTGTCTGTTTCCTAGGCAAAGTTAAACTAGATATGGCCGGTGTGTGTTGGTAGCACAGTTCTTTTGTTCTGAGCAAGCTCACTGTTCTGGCCCTATAGGAAACACAGTAGAGTAAAAGAGTGCTCTTTTCTGAAAAGCAGACTGTGTTTCTTGTAAGGCAAGCTAGTGTTTGTTTCCCATTCAAAAATTGAGTTGACTCACATGCAGTTTCAAGTCCTACGAGCAAGAGTTGTTTTCTGCAAAGGATAGACACAATTGTGGTCCCGTGCCATGCACAGTGCAAATAGCACTCTCATCTGTTCTCAGCAATTACAGTGTATTGGACTAAAGAGATGGTACTGTTCTTGTCAGTTTTGTAAGCAGAGTTGAACTAGATATACCCTGTGGGTGTAGGAAGCACAGTTCTATTGTTCTGAACAAGGTAACTGTTCTGGCCCTGTAGGAAACACAGTAGAGTAGATGAGTGCCCTTTTCCCAAAAACAGAGTATGTTTCTTGTAAGGCGAGCTACTGTTTGTTTCCCATTTATAAATGGAGTTGGATCAGACAAAGTTTCTGATCCTATAAGCAAGAGTTGTTTTCTGGTAAGGAAAGTCAATATTGTGCTTTCATTGCCATACACAGTGCAAATAGCACTCGCGTTTGTTCCCAGCAAGTACAGTGTATTGGACTGAAAAGATGCTACAAGTCTTGTCAATTTCTATGCAGATTTGAACTAGATATGGCCCTAGTGTGTAGGAAGCACAGTTCTTTTGTTCTGAGCAGTCTCACTGTTCTGAAACTATAGGAAAAAAAGTAGAGTAGAAGAGTGCTCTTTTCTCAAAGAAGAGTGTGTTTCTTGAAAAGCGAGCTAGTGTTTGTTTCCCATTCATAAATGGAGTTGATAAACTTGAAGTTTCTGGTCCTATGAGCAAGAGTTGTTTTCTTGTAAGGAAAGAAACTATAGTGTTCCCATTTCAATACACAGTGCAAATAGTCCTCGCGTCTGTTCCCAACAGATAGAGTGTAATGGACTGAAGAAAAGCTACTGTTCTTGTCAGTTTCTTAGCCAGAGTTGAACTAGATGTGGCCCGTGTGTTTAGGAAGCACAGTTCTTTTGTTCAGAGCAAGCTCACTCTTCTGTCTCTATAGGAAACACAGTAGAATAAAAGAGTGCTCTTTTCTGAAAAGCAGACTGTGTTTCTTGTAAGGCGAGCAAGTGTTTGTTTCCCATTCATAAACAGAGTTGAATCAGACAGAGTTCTGATCCCATGAGCAAGAGTTGATTTCTGGTAAGGAAAGTCAATATTGTGCTCCCATTGCCATACACAGTGCAAATAGCACTCGCGTCTCTTCCCAGCAAGTTCAGTGTATTGGATTGAAGAGAAGCTACAGTTCTTCTCAGAATCCTAAGCAGAGTTGAACTAGATATGGCCCGAGTGTGTAGGAAGCACAGTTCTTGTGTTCTGAACAAGCTCACTGTTCTGGCACTATAGGAAACACAGTAGAGTAGAAGAGTGCTCTTTTCTCAAAAGCAGAGTGTTTCTTGTAAGGCGATATACTGTTTGTTTCCCATTCATAAACGGAGTTGAATCACATCCAGTTTCTGGTCTTACAAGCAAGAGTTGTTTCATGGTAAGGAAAGTCACTATTGTGCTCCCATTGCCATAGTCCGTGCAAATAGCACTCGTATCTATTCCCAGCAAGTACAGTGTATTGGACTGAATAGAAGCTACTGTTTTTGTCAGTTTCCTAAGCAGAATTGAACTAGATGTGGCCCGTGTGTGTAGGAAGCACAGTTCTTTTGTTCTGAACAAGCTCACTGTTCTGGCACTACAGGATACACAGTTGAGTAGAAGAGTGCTCTTTTCTGAAAAGCAGACTGTGTTTCTTGTAAGGCTAGCTCGTGTTTGTTTCCCATTCATAAATGGAGTTGCAGCAGACATAGTTTCTGGTCCTATGAGCAAGAGTTGTTTTCTGGTAAGGAAAGTAATTATTGCACTCCCATTGCCATACACAGAGCAAATAGCACTCATGACTATTCCCAGCAAGTACAGAGTATTGGACTGAAGAGAAGCTTCTGTTCTTGTCAAAATCCTAAGCAGAGTTGAACTAGATATGGCCGTGTGTGTCAGTTTTTGTTCTGAGCAAGCTCACTGTTCTGGCCCTACAAAAAACACAGTAGAGTAAAAGAGTGCTCTTTTCTGAAAAGCAGACTGTGTTTCTTGTAAGGCGAGCTAGTGTTTTTTTCCCATTCATAAACCATGTTGACTCACATGCAGTTTCAGTTCCTATGAGCAAGAATTGTTTTCTGCAAAGGAAAGACACGATTGCGCTCCCATTGCCATACACAGTGCAAATAGCACTTGCGTTTGTTCCCAGGAAGTACAGTGTATTGGACTGAAGAGATGGTACTGTTCTTGTCAGTTTTGTAAGTAGAGTTGAACTAGATATGGCCTGTGTGTGTAGGAAGTACAGTTCTTTTGTTCTGAGCAAGTTCAGTGTTCTGGCCCTATAGGAATCACAGTAGAGAAGAACAGTGTTCTTTCCTTAAAAGCAGAGTGTGTTTCTTTTAATGCGAGCAAGTGTTTGTTTCCCATTCATAAACGGAGTTGAATCACATGCAGATTTGGGTCCTAAGTGCAAGAGTTGTTTTCTGGTTAGGAAAGTTACTATTAGGCTCCTATTGCCATACACAGTGCAAACAGCATGCGCGTCTGTTCCCAGCAAGTACAGTGTACTGGACTGAAGAGAAGCTATTGTTCTTGTCTGAATCCTAAGCAGTGTTGAACTAGGGGTGGCCCATGTGTGTAGGATGCACAGTTCTTTTGTTCTGAGCAAGCTCACTATCATGGCCCTATAGGAAACACAGTAGATTAGAAGAGTGCTCTTTTCTCAAAAGCATAGTGTGTTTCTAATAGGGTGAGCTAATGTTTTTTTCCCATTCATAAATGGAGTTGACTCACATGCAGATTCAGGTCGTACGAGCAAGTGTAGTTTTCTGCAAAGGAAAGACACGATTGGGCTCCCATTGCCATACACAATGCAAATAGCACTCGGGTCTCTTTCCACCAAGTACAGTGTATTAGACTGAAGAGAAATTACTGTTCTTCTCAGAATCCTAAGCAGAGTTGAACTAGATATGGCACGTGTGTGTAGAAAGCACAGTTCTTTTGTTCTGAGCAAGCTCACTGTTCTGGCCCTATAGGAAACACAGTGAAGTAGAAGAGTGCTCTTTTCTCAAAAGCAGAGTATGTTTATTGTAAGGTGAGCTAGTGTTTGTTTCCCACTCAAAAACGGAGTTGAATACCCTGCAGTTTCTGGTCCTATGAGCGAGAGTTGTTTTCTGGTATGGAAAGTCAATTTTACACTCCCATTACCATACACAGTGCAAATAACACTCGCATCTGTTCTCAGCAAGTACAGTGTATTGGACTGAGAAGATGCTACCATTCTTGTAGAATTCCTAAGCAGAGCTGAACTAGATATGGCCCGTGTGTGTAGGAAGCACAGTTCTTTTTTTCTGAGCAAGCTCACTGTTCTGGCCCTATAGGAAACACAGTAGAGTTGAAGAGTGCTCTTCTCTCAAAAGCAGAGTATATTTCTAATAGGGTGAGCAAATGTTTGTTTCCCATTCATAAATGGAGTTGAATCACATGCAGTTTCTGGTCCTATGAGCAAGAGTTGTTATCTGTTAAAGAAAGTCATTATTCTGCCTCTATAGCCATACAAAGTACAAATAGAACTTGAGTCTCTTCCCAGCAAGTACAGTATATTGGACTGAAGAGAAGCTACTGTTCTTGTCAGTTCCCTAAGCAGAGTTGAACTAGATATGGCTCATGTGTGTACCAAGCACAGTTCTTTTGTTCTGAGCAAGCTTACCGTTCTGGCCCTCTAGGAAACACAGTAGAGTAGAAGAGTGCTCTTTTCTCAAAAGCAGAGTATGTTTCTGGAAAGAAGTGCTAGTGTTTGTTTCCCATTCATAAACAGAGTTGAATCACATGCAGTTTCTTATCCTATAAGCAATAGTTGTTTCCTGGTAAGGAAAGTCACTAATGTGCTCCCATTGCCAAACCCAGTGCAAATAGCACTCGCGTCTGTTCCCAGCAAGTACATTGTATTGGACTGAATAGAAGAGACTGTTCTTGTCAGTTTCCTAAGCACAGTTGAATTACATATTGCCTGTGTGTGTAGGAAGCACAGTTCTTTTGTTCTTAGCAAGCTCACTGTTCTGGCCCCATAGAAAACACAGTAGAGTAGATTACTGCTCCTTTCTCAAAAGCAGATTGTGTTTCTTGTAAGGGGAGCTAATGTTTGTTTCTCATTCATAACGGGAGTTGAATCACATGCAGTTTCGGTTTTTATGAGCAAGAGATTTATCTTGGTAAGGTAATACACTAAGGTTCTCCCAATGCCATACACAGTGCAAATAACTCTCGTGTCTGTTCCAGCAAGTATAGTGTATTGGACTGAGGAGAAGTTACTGTGCTCGTCAGTTTCCAAAGCAGAGTTGAACTAGACATGGCCCGTGTATAGGAAGCACAGTGCTTTTGTTCTGAGCAAGCTCACTCTTCTGGACCTATAGGAAACATAGTAGAGTAGAAGAGTGCTCTTTTCTCAAATGCAGAGTGTGTTTCTTGTAAGGCGTGCTAGTGTTTGTTTCCCATTCATAAACGGAGTTGAAACACATGAAGATACTGTTTCTATGAGCAAGAGTTGTTTTCTGGCAAGGAAAGTCACTATTGCGCTCCCATTTCCATACACAGTGCAAATAGTACTCGTGTCTGTTCCCAGCAAGTACACTGTACTGGACTGAAGAGAAGCTACTCTTCTTGTCAGTTTCATAAGCAGAGTTGAAGTAGGTATGGCACGTGTGTATAGGAAGCACAGTTCTTTTGTTCTGAGCATGCTTGCTTTTCTTGCCCTATAGGAAAAACAGGAGAGTAGAAGAGTATTCTTTTCTCAACAGCAGAGTGTGTTTCTTGTAAAGCATGCTAGTGTTTTTTCCCATTCATAAATGGATCTGAATCACATGCAGTTTCTGGTCCTATGAGCAAGAATTGTTTTCTGGTAAGGAAAGTCACTATTGTGCTCCCTATGCCATACTCAGTGCAAATAGCACTCGCATCTGTTCCAGCAAGTAAAGTGTACTGGACTGAAGAGAAACTAATATTCTTGGCAGTTTCCTAAGCAGAGTTAATCTAGATATGGCCCGTGTGTAGGAAGCACAGTTCTTTTTTTCTGAGCAAGCTCACTGTTCTGGAACTTTAGGAAACACAGTAAAGTAGAAGATTGCTCTTTTCTCAAAAGCAGAGTATGTTTATTTCAAGGCAAGCTTGTGTTTGTTTCCCATTCATTAACAGAGTTGAACCACATGTAGTTTTTGGTCCTGTGAGCAAGACTTGTTTTCTGGGAAGGAAAGACCCTATTGTGCCTCTTTTGAGATACAAAGTACAAATAGCACTCGCGTCTCTTCCCAGCAAGTACAGTGTATAGGTTGAGGAGAAGCTACTGTTCTTGTCAGTGTCCTAAGTGGAGTTGAACTAGATATGGCCCGTGTGTGTAGGAAGCACAATTCTTTTATTCTAAGCAATCTCACTCCTGTGGCCCTATAGGCAACAGAGTAGAGTATCAGAATGCTCTTTTCTCAAAAGCAGAGTGGGTTTCTTGTAAGGTGAGCTAGTGTTTGTTTACCATTCATAAACGGAATTGAATCACATGAAGATACTGGTCCTATGAGCAAGAGATGATTTCTGGTAAGGAAAGTCACTATTGCGCTCCCATTTCCATACATAGTGCAAATAGCACTCGCGTCTGTTCCCAGCAAGTACAGTGTATTGGACTGAAGAGAAGCTACTGTTCTGGTCAGTTTCCTAAGCAGAGTTGAACTAGATATGGCTCATGTGTGTACGAAGCACAGTTCTTTTTTTCTGAGCAAGCTCAGCGTTCTGGCCCTCTAGGAAACACAGTTGAGTAGAAGAGTTCTCTTTTCTCAAAAGTAGAGTGTGTTTCTTGAAAGGAGTGCTAGTGTTTGTTTCCCTTTCATAAAGGGAGTTGAATCACATGCAGTTTCTTATCCTATGAGCAATAGTTGTTTCCTGGTAAGGAAAGTCACTAATGATCTCCCATTGCCATACACAGTGCGAATAGCTCTCACGTATGTTCCCAGCAAGTACAGTGTATTAGACTGAACAGAAGAGACTGTTCTTGTCAGTTTCCTAAGCACAGTTGAACTACATATTGCACGTGTGTATAGGAAGCACAGTTCTTTTGTTCTTAGCAAGCTCACTGTTCTGACCCTATAGGAAACACAGTAGAGTGGAAGAGTGTTCTTTTCACAAAGGCAGAGTGTGTTTCTTGTAAGGCAAGCTAGTGTTTGTTTCCCATTCATAAACAGAGTTGAATCTCATGCAGTTTTTTTGTCCTATGAGCAAGAGTTGTTTTCTGGTAAGGAAAGTCACTATTGTGCCTCTATTGCCAAACAAAGTGCAAGTAGCCCTTGCGACATTCCCAGCAAGTACAGTGTATTGTACTGAAGAGAAGCTCCTGTTCTTGTCAGTTTCCAAAGCAGAGTTGAACTAGATATGGCCCGTGTATAGGAAGCACAGTTCTTTTGTTCTGAGCAAGCTCACTCTTCTGTCCCTATAGGAAACACAGTAGAGTATAAGCGTGCTCTTTTCTCAACAGCAGAGTGTGTTTCTTGTAGGGCGTGCTAGTATTTTTTCCCATTCATAAACGGAGTTGAATCACATGCAGTTTCTGGTCCTATGTGCAAGAGTTGTATTCTGGTAAGAAAAGTCACTATTGTGCTTCCAATGCCATACTCAGTGTAAATAGCACTAGCATCTGTTCCAGTAAGTACAGTGTATTGGACTGAAGAGAAGCTAATATTCCTGGCAGTTTCCTAAGCAGAGTTGAACTAGATATGGCCTGTGTGTGTAGGAAGCACAGTTCTTTTTTTCTGAGCAAGCTCACTGTTCTGGCCCTATAGGAAACACAGTAGAGTAGAAGACTGCTCTTTTCTCAAAAGCAGAGTATGTTTTTTGTAAGGCAAGCTTTTGTTTGTTTTCCATTTATTAACAGAGTTGAATCACATGCAGTTTTGAGTCCTATGAGCAAGACTTGTTTTCTGGGAAGGAAAGTCCCTATTGTGCCTCTTTTGCCATACAAAGTGCAAATAGCACTCGCGTCTCTTCCCAGCAAGTACAGTGTATTGGATGAGGAGAAGCTACTGTTCTTCTCATGTCCTTAGTGGAGTTGAACTAGATATGGCCTGTTTGTGTAGGAAGCACAATTCTTTTGTTCTCAGCAACCTCACTCCTCTGGCCCTATAGGAAACACAGTAGAGTAGAAGAGTGCTCTTTTCTCAAAAGCAGAGTGGGTTTCTTGTAAGGTGAGCTAGTGTTTGTTTCCCATTCATAAACGGAGTTGAATCACATGAAGTTACTGTTCCTATTAGCAAGAGTTGATTTCTTGTAAGGAAAGTAACTATTGTGCTCCCATTTTCATACACAGTGCAAATAGCAGTTGTGTCTGTTCCCAGCAAGTACAGTGTATTGGACTGAAGAGAAGCGACCGTTCTTATAAATTTCATAAGTAGAATTGAACAGATATTGCCTGTGTGTGTAGGAAGCACAGTTCTTTTGTTCTGAGCAAGCTCACTGTTCAGGCCCTATAGGAAACCCAGTAGAATAGAAGAGTGCTTTTTTCTCAAAAGCAGAGTGTGTTTCTTGTAAGGCAAGCTAGTGTTTGTTTCCTATTCATAAACAGAGTTGAATCACATGCAGTTTCTATTCCTATGAGCAAGAGTTTTTTTCTGGTAAGGAAAGTCACTATTGTGCTCCCATTGCCATACACAGGGCAAATAGCACTCGCGTCTCTTCCCAGCAAGTACAGTGTTTTGGACAGAAGAGAATCTACTGTTCTTGTCAGTTTCCGAAGCAAAGTTGAACTAGAAATGGCCCGTGTGTGTAGGCAGCACAATTCTTTTGTTCTGAGCAAACTCACTGTTTTGGCCCTGTAGGAAACACAGTAGAGTAGAAGAGTACTCTTTTCTCAACAGCAGAGTGTGTTTCTTGTAGGGCGAGCAAGGGATTGTTTCCCATTCATAAACGGAGTTGAATCACATGCAGATTCAGTTCCCATGAGCAAGCGTTGTTTTCTGTTAAGGAAAGACATTATTGCATTCCCTTTGCCATACACAGTATAAATAACTCTTGCGTCTGTTCCCAGCAAGTACAATGTATTGAACTGTAGAGAAGTTGACTGTTCTTGTCAGTTGCCTAAGCAGAGTTGAATTAGATAAGGGCAGTGTGAAGGAAGCACAGTTCTTTTGTTCTGAGCAAGCTCAGTGATCTCGCATTGTATGAAACACAGTAGAGAAGAAGAGTGCTCTTTTTTCAAAAGTAGAGTGTTTTTCTCGTAAGGCAAGCTGGTGTTTGTTTCCCATTCATAAACGAATTTGAATCACATGCAGTTTCTGGTCCTATGAGCAAGAGATGTTTTCTGTTAAGGAAAGTCACTATTGTGCTTCCATTGCCATACACAGTGCAAATAGCTCTCGCCTCTGTTCCCAGTAAATACAGTGTATTGGACTGAGGAGAAGCTACTGTTCTTTTCAGTTTCCAAAGCAGAGTGAACTAGATATGGCCCGTGTGTAGGAAGCAGAGTTCTTTTTTTCTGAGCAACGTCAAGGTCTGGCCCTAAAGGACACAGTAGTGTAGAAGGGTGTTTTTATCTCAAAAGCAGAGTGGGTTTCTTGTAAAGCGATCTAGTGTTTGTTTCCCAATCACAAATAAAGTTGAATCACATGCAGTTTCTGGTCATATGAGCAAGAGTTGTTTTCTGGTAAGGAAAGTCACTATTGTGCTCCCATTGCCAAACACAGTATAAATAGCACTCGCTTCGCTTCCTAGCAAGTACAGTGTATTGGACTGAAGAAAAGCTACTGTTATTGTCAGTTTCCTAAGCAGAGTTGAACTAGATATGGCCCTTGTGTGTAGGAAGCACAGTTCTTTTTTTCTGAGCAAGATCACTGTTCTAGGCCCTATAGGAAACACAGAAGATTTGAAGAGTGCTCTTTTCTCAAAAGCAGAGTGTGTTTCTTGTAAGGCAAGCTAGTGTTTGTTTCCCACTCCTAAACGGAGTTGAATCACATGCAGTTTCTGGTCCGATGAGCAAGAGTTGTTTTCTGGTAAGGAACATCACTTTTTTGTTCCCATTGCCATACATAGTGCAAAGAGCATGTGTGTCTGTTTTCAGGAAGTATAGTGTATTGGACTGAAGAGAAGATACGGTTATATTCAGTTTCCTAAGCAGAGTTGAACTAGATATGGACCATGTTTGTAGGAAGCACAGATCTTTTGTTCTGTGAAAGCTCACAGTAGAGTAGAAGAGTGCTCTTTTCTCAAAAGTAGAGTATGTTTCTTGTAAGGCGAGCTAGTGTTTGTTTCCCATTCATAAATGACATAGAATCACATGCAGTTTGTGGACCTATTAGCAAGAGTTGTTTTCTGGTAAGGAAAGTCACTATTGTGCTCCCATTTTCATACACAGTGCAAATAGCACTCGCGTCTGTTCGCAGCAAGTACAGTGTATTGGACTGAAGAGAAGCGACCGTTCTTGTAAGTTTTATAAATAGAGTTGTACTAGATATGGCCTGTGTGTATAGGAAGCACAGTTCTTTTGTTCTTAGCAAGCTCATTGTTCTGGCCCCATAGAAAACACAGTAGAGTAGATTACTGCTCCTTTCTCAAAAGCAGAGTGTTTTTCTTGTAAGGGGAGCTAATGTTTGTTTCTCATTCATAACGGGAATTGAATCCCATGCAGTTTCGGTTTCTATGAGCAAGAGTTTTTTCCTGGTAAGGAAATTCACTAATGTGCTCCCAATGCCATACACAGTGAAAATAACTCTCACGTCTGTTCCAGCAATTACAGTGTTTTGGACTGAGGAGATGTTACTGTGCTCATCAGTTTCCAAAGCAGAGTTGAACTAGATATGGCCCGTGTATAGGAAGCACAGTACTTTTTTTCTGAGCAAGCTCACTCTTCTGGCCCTATAGGAAACACAGTAGAGTATAAGCGTGCTCTTTTCTCAAAAGGAGAGTGTGTTGCTTGTAATGCAAGCTTGTGTTTTTTTCCCATTTATAAACGGAGTTGAATCTCATGCAGTTTCTGGTCCTATGAGCAAGGGTTGTTTTCTGGTAAGAAAAGTCACTATTGTGCTCCCATTGCCATATACCTTGCAAAAGCACTCGTTTCAGTTCCCAGCAAGTATAGTGTATTGACTGAATAGAAGCTATTGTTCTTGTCAGTTTCCTAAGCAGAGTTGAAATAGGTATGGCATGTGTGTATAGGAAGCACAGTTCTTTTGTTCTTAGCAAGCTCACTTATCTTGCTCTATAGGAAAAACAGGAGAGTAGAAGAGTACTCTTTCCTCAACAGCAGAGTGCGTTTCTTGTAGAGCGTGCTAGTGTTTTTTCCCATTCATAAATGGATCTGAATCACATGCAGTTTCTGGTCCTATGAGCAAGAGTTGTTTTCTGGTAAGGAAAGTCACTATTGTGCTCCCTATGCCATACTCAGTGCAAATAGCACTCGCATCTGTTCCAGCAAGTACAGTGTATTGGACTGAAGAGAAGCTAATATTCTTGGCAGTTTCCTAAGCAGAGTTAAACTAGATATGGCCCGTGTGTGTAGGAAGCACAGTTCTTTTTTTCTGAGCAAGCTCACTGTTCTGGCGCTTTAGGAAACACAGTAGATTAGAAGATTGCTCTTTTCTCAAAAGCAGAGTATGTCTATTGTAAGGCAAGCTTGTGTTTGTTTCCCATTCATTAACAGACTTGAATCACATGCAGTTTTGGGTCCTGTGAGCAAGACTTGTTTTCTGGGAAGGAACGTCCCTATTGTGCCTCCTTTGCCATACAAAGTGCAAATAGCACTAGCGTCTCTTCCCAGCAAGTACAGTGTATTGGATGAGGAGAAGCTACTATTCTTGTCAGTGTCCTAAGTGGAGTTGAACTAGATATGGCCCGTGTGTGTAGGATGCACAATTCTTTTATTCTCAGCAACCTCACTCCTCTGGCACTATAGGCAACACAGTAAAGTATCAGAATGCTCTTTTCTCAAAAGCAGAGTGGGTTTCTTGTAAGTCGAGCTAGTGTTTGTTTCCCATTCATAAACGGAGTTGAATCACATGACGATACTGGTCCTATGAGCAAGAGTTGATTTCTGGTAAGGAAAGTCACTATTGTGCCTCTATTGCCAAACAAAGTGCAAGTAGCACTCGCCTCTGTTCCCAGCAAGTACAGTGTATTGGACTGAAGAGAAGCTACTGTTCCTGTCAGTTTCCTAAGAAGAGTTGAACTAGATATGGCTCATGTGTTTATGAAGCACAGTTCTTTTGTTCTGAGCAAGCTCACCGTTCTGGCCCTCTAGGAAACACAGTAGAGTAGAAGAGTGCTCTTTTCTCAATAGTAGAGTGTGTTTCTTGAAAGAAGTGCTAGTGTTTGTTTCCCTTTCATAAAGGGAGTTGAATCACATGCAGTTTCTTATCCTATGAGCAATAGTTGTTTCCTGGTAAGGAAAGTCACTAATGTGCTCCCATTGGCTTACACAGTGCAAATAGCACTCGCGTCTGTTCCCAGCAAGTACAGTGTATTAGACTGAATAGAAGAGACTGTTCTTGTCAGTTTCCTAAGCACAGTTGAACTACATATTGCCCGTGTGTGTAGGAAGCACAGTTCTTTTTTTCTCAGCAAGCTCACTGTTCTGACCCTATAGGAAACACAGTAGAGTGGAAGAGTGTTCTTTTCTCAAAAGCAGATTGTGTTTCTTGTAAGGCGAGCTAGTGTTTGTTTCCCATTCATAAACAGAGTTGAATCACAGGCAGTTTCTTGTCCTATGAGCAAGAGTTTTTTTCTGGTAAGGAAAGTCACTATTGTGCCTCTATTGCCAAACAAAGTGCAAGTAGTACTCGTGTCTGATCCCAGCAAGTACAGTGTATTGGACTGAACAGAAGAGACTGTTCTTGTCAGTTTCCTAAGCACAGTTGAATTACATATTGCACGTGGGTGTAGGAATCACAGTTCTTTTGTTCTTAGCAAGCTCACTGTTCTGGCCCCATAGAAAACACAGTAGAGTAGATTACTGCTCCTTTCTCAAAAGCAGAGTGTGTTTCTTTTAAGGGGAGCTAATGTTTGTTTCCCATTCATAACCGCAGTTGAATCACATGTAGTTACTGGTCCTATGAGCAAGAGTTGATTTCTGGTAAGGAAAGTCACTATTGTGCTCCCATTTTCATACACAGTACAAATAGCACTCGCGTCTATTCCCAGCAAGTACAGTGTATTGGACTGAAGAGAAGCGACCGTTCTTATAAGTTTCATAAGTAGAGTTGAACTAGATATGGCCCCTGTGTGTTGGAAGCACAGTTCTTTTGTTCTGAGCAAGCTCACTGTTCAGGCCCTATAGGAAACCCAGTAGAATAGAAGAGTGCTTTTTTCTCAAAAGCAGAGTGTGTTTCTTGTAAGGCAAGCTAGTGTTTGTTTCATATTCATAAACGGAGTTGAATCACATGCAGTTTCTATTCCTATGAGCAAGAGTTGTTTTCTGGTAAGGAAAGTCACTATTGTGCTCCCATTGCCATACACAGGGCAAATGGCACTCGTGTCTGTTCCCAGCAAGTACAGTGTTTTGGACAGAAGAGAAGCTACTGTTCTTGTCATTTTCCGAAGCAGAGTTGAAGTAGAAATGGACCGTGTGTGTAGGCAGCACAGTTCTTTTGTTCTGAGCAAACTCACTGTTCTGGCCCTGTAGGAAACACAGTGGAGTAGAAGAGTGCTCTTTACTCCACAGCAGAGTGTGTTTCTTGTAGGGCCAGCAAGGGATTGTTTCCCATTCATAAATGGAGTTGAATCACATGCAGATTCAGTTCCCATGAGCAAGCGTTATTTTCTGTTAAGGAAAGACACTATTGCATTCCCATTGCCATACACAGTATAAATAACTCTCGCGTCTGTTCCAAGCAAGTACAATGTATTGAACTGAAGAGAAGTTGACTGTTCTTGTCAGTTGCCTAAGCAGAGTTGAATTAGATAAGGGCAGTGTGAAGGAAGCACAGTTCTTTTGTTCTGAGCAAGGTCAGGGTCTGGCCCTAAAGGACACAGTAGGTTAGAAGAGTGTTTTTTTTTCTCAAAAGCAGAGTGGGTTTCTTGTAAAGCGAGCTAGTGTTTGTTTCCCATTCATAAACGGATCTGAATCACATGCAGTTTTTGGTCCTATTAGAAAGAGTTGTTTTCTGGTAAGAAAAGTCACTATTGCACTCCCATTATTATACACATTGCAAATAGCACTCGCGTGTATTCCAGCAAGTACAGTGTATTGGACTGAAGAGAAGCTACTGTTCTTGTCAGTTTCCAAAGCAGAGTTGAACTAGATATGGCTCGTTTGTTTAGGAATTACAGTTCATTTGTTCTGAGCATGCTCACTGTTCTGACCCTATAGGAAACACAGTAGAGTTGAAGAGTGCTCTTTTCTCAAAAGCAGAGTGTGTTTCTTGTAAGGCGAGCTAGTGTTTGTTTCCCGTTCCTAAACAGAGTTGAATCACATGCAGTTTCTGGTCCGATGAGCAAGAGTTGTTTTCTGCTAAGGAATGTCACTCTTTTGTTCCCATTGCCATACACAGTGCAAATAGCACTTGTGTTTGTTCACAGGAAGTATAGTGTATTGGACTGAAGAGAAGCTACTGTTCTTGTCAGTTTCCTAAGCAGATTTGAAATAGATATGGCCCGTGTGTGTAGGATGCACAGTTCTTTTGTTCTGAGCAAGCTCACTGTTCAGGCCCTATAAGAAACAGAGTAGAGTAGAAGAGTGCTCATTTCTCAAAAGCAGAGTGTGTTTCTTGTAAGGCGAGCTAGTGTTGGTTTCCCATTCATAAACGGAGTTGAATCACATGCAGCTTCTAGTCCTATGAGCAAGAGTCTTTTTCTGGTAAGGAAAGTCACTATTGCGCTCCCATTGCCATACACTGTGCAAATAGCACTCGTGTCTGTTCCCAGGAAGTACAGTGTATTGGACAGAGGAGAAGCTATGGTTCTTTTCTTTTTCCTAAGCAGAGTTGACCTAGATGTGGCTCGTGTGTGTAGGAACCTCAGATTCTTTGTTCTGAGCAAGCTCACTGTTCTGGCCCTATAGGAAACACAGTAGGGTAGAAGAGTTCTCTTTTCTCAAAAGCAGAGTTTGTTTCTTGTAAGGCAAGCTTGTGTTGGTTTCCCATTCATAAACGGAGTTGAATCACATGCAGTTTCTGGTCCTATGAGCAAGAGTTGTTTTCTTATAAGAAAAGTCACTATTGTGCTACCATTGCCATACACAGTGCAAATAGGAATCGCGTCTGTTCCCAGCAAGTACAGTGTATTGGACTGAAGAAAAGCTACCGTTCTTGTCAGGTTCCTAAGCAGAGTTGAAGTAGATATGGCCCTTGTGTGTAGGAAGCACAGTTCTTTTTTCTGAGCAAGCTCACTCTTCTGGCCCTATAGGAAACACAGTAGAGTAGAAGAGTGCTCTTCTCAAAAGCAGAGTGTGTTTCTTATAAAGTGAGCTAGTGTTTGTTTCCCATTCATAAACAGAGTTGAATCACATGCAGTTTTTGGTCCTATGAGCAAGAGTTGTTTTCTGGTAAGGAAAGTCACTATTGTGCTCCCATTGCCATACACAGTGCAAATAGCACTCGTGTCTGTTCCCAGCAAGTACAGTGTATTGAACTGAAGAGAGCTACTGTTCTTGTCAGTTTCCTAAGCAGATTTGAACTATATATGGCCGTGTGTGTAGGAAGCACAGTTCATTTGTTCTGAGCAAGCTCACTGTTCTGGCCCTATAGTAAACACAGTAGAGTACAAGAGTGCTCTTTTCTCAAAAGCAGAGTGTGTTTCTTGTAAGGCAAGCCGAGTTTGTTTCCCATTCATAAACGGAGTTGAATCACATGCACATTCTGGTCCCAGGAGCAAGAGTTGTTTTCTGATAAGAAAAGTCAGTATTGCGTTCCCATTGCCATACACAGTATAAATAACTCTTGCGTCTGTTCCCAGCAAGTACAATGTATTGAACTGAAGAGAAGTTTACTGTTCTTGTCAGTTGCCTAAGCACAGTTGAATTAGATAAGGGCAGCATGAAAGAAGCACAGTTCTTTTGTTCTGAGCAAGCTCAGTGATCTCAAATTATAGGAAACACAGTAGAGAAGAAGAGTGCTCTTTTCTCAAAAGCAGATTGTTTTTCTTGTAAGGCAAACTAGTGTTTGTTTCCCATTCATAAACGAAGTCGAATCACATGCATTTTTTGGTCCTATGAGCAAGAGTTGTTTTCTGATAAGGAAAGTCACTATTGTGCTCCCATTGCCATACACAGTGCAAATAGCTCTCACCTCTGTTCCCAGTAAATACAGTGTATTGGACTTAAGAGAATCTACTGTTCTTGTCAGTTTCCAAAGCAGAGTGAACTAGATATAGCCCCTGTGTGTAGAAAGCAGAGTTCTTTTTTTCTGAGCAAGGTCAAGGTCTGGCCCTAAAGGACACAGTAGTGTAGAAGAGTGCTTTTTCCTCAAAAGCAGAGTGTGTTTCTTGTAAAGCAAGCTAGTGTTTGTTTCCCAATCACAAATAAAGTTGAATCACATGCAGTTTCTAGTCCTATGAACAAGAGTTATTTTCTGGTAAGGAAAGTCACTATTGTGCTCCCATTGCCATACACAGTGCAAATAGCACTCGCTTCGCTTCCCATCAAGTACAGTGTATTGGACTGAAGAGAAGCTACTGTTATTGTCAGTTTCCTAAGCAGAGTTGAAATATATAAGGGCAGTGTGAAGGAAGCACAGTTCTTTTGTTCTGAGCAAGGTCAAGGTCTGGCCCTAAAGGACACAGTAGTTTAGAAGAGTGCTTTTTTCTCAAAAGCAGAGTGGGTTTCTTGTAAAGCGAGCTAGTGTTTGTTTCCCATTCATAAACGGATCTGAATCACATGCAGTTTCTGGTCCTATGAGCAAGAGTTGTTTTCTGGTAAGGAAAGTCACTATTGCTTTCCCTATGCCATACACAGTGCAAATAGCACTCACATCTGTTCCAACAGGTAAAGTGTATTGTTCTGAAGAGAAGCTAATATTCTTGGCAGTTTCCTAAGCAGAGTTGAACTAGATATTTCCCTTTTGTTTAGGAAGCACAGTTCTTTTTTTCTGAGCAAGCTCACTGTTCTGGCCCTATAGGAAATACAGTAGAGTAGAAGAGTGCTCTTTTCTCAAAAGCAGAGTATGTTTCTTGTAAGGCAAGCTGGTGTTTGTTTCCCATTCATTAACAGAGTTGAATGACATGCAGTTTCGTGTCCTATGAGCAAGACTTGTTTTCTGGGAAGGAAATCCCTATTGTGCCTCTTTTGCCCTTCTAAGTGCAAATAGCACTCACGTCTCTTCCCAGCAAGTACAGTGTATTGGACTGAAGAGAAGCTACTGTTCTTGTCATGTCCTAAGGGGAGTTGAACTAGATATGGCCCATGTGTGTAGGAAGCACAATTCTTTTGTTCTGAGCAACCTGATTTTTCTGGCCCTATAGTCAACACAGTAGCGTATAGGAATGCTCTTTTCTCAATAGCAGAGTGTGTTTCTTGTAAGGTGAGCTAGTGTTTGTTTCCCATTCATAAACGGAGTAGAATCACATGAAGTTACTTGTCCTATGAGCAAGAGTTGATTTCTGGTAAGGAAAGTCACTATTGAGCTCCCATTTCCATACACAGTGGAAATAGCACTTGCGTCTGTTCCCAGCAAGTACAGTGTATTGGACTGAAGAGAAGCGACCCTTCTTGTAAGTTTCATAAGTAGAGTTGAACTAGATATGGCTTGTGTGTGTAGGAAGCACAGTTCTTTTGTTCTGAGCAAGCTCACTGTTCAGGCCCTATAAGAAACAGAGTAGAGTAGAAGAGTGTTCATTTCTCAAAAGCAGAGTGTCTTTCTTCTAAGGCGAGCTAGTGTTTGTTTCCCATTCATAAACGGAGTTGAATCACATGCAGCTTCTAGTCCTGTGAGCAAGAGTCGTTTTCTGGTAAGGAAAGTCACTATTGTGCTCCCATTGCCATACACTGTGCAAATAGCACTCGTGTCTGTTCCCAGCAAGTATAGTGTATTGGACTTAGCAGAAGCTATGGTTCTTTTCTTTTTCCTAAGCAGAGTTGACCTAGATGTGGCCCGTGTGTGTAGGAACCTCAGTTCTTTTGTTCTGAGCAAGCTCACTGTTCTGGCCCTACAGGAAACACAGTAGGGTAGAAGAGTTCTCTTTTCTCAAAAGCAGAGTTTGTTTCTTGTAAGGCAAGCTTGTGTTGGTTTCCCATTCATAAACGGAGTTGAATCACATGAAGTTTCTGGTCATATGAGCAAGAGTTGTTTTCTTGTAAGAAAAGTCACTATTGTGCTACCATTGCCATACACAGTGCAAATAGCTCTCACATCTGTTCCAAGCAAGTACAGTGTATTGGACTGAAAAGAATCTACTGTTCTTGTCAGTTTCCTAAGCAGAGTTGAACTAGACATGGCTCCTGTGGGTAGGAAGCACAGTTCTTTTGTTCTGAGCAAGCTCACTGTTCTGGCCCTGTAGGAAACACAGTAGAGTTGAAGAGTGCTCTTTTCTCAAAAGCAGAGTATGTTTCTTGTAAGGCGAGCTAGTGTTTGTTTCCCATTCAAAAATGGCATTGAATCACATACAGTTTGTGGACATATTAGCAAGAGTTGTTTTCTGGTAAGGAAAGTCACTATTGTGCTCCCATTGCCATACACAGTTCAAATAGCACTCGCGTTGGTTCCCAGCAAGTACAGTGTATTGGACTGAAGAGAAGCGACTGTTCTTTTCTGTTTCCTAAGCAGAGTTGAACTAGATATGGCCCGTGTGTGTAGGAAGCACAGTTCTTTTGTTCTCAGCAAGCTCACTGTTCTGGCCCTATAGGAAACAGTAGAGTAGAAGAGTGCCCTTTTCTCAAAAGCAGAGTGTGTTTCTTGTTAGGCAAGATTGTGTTTGTTTCCATTCATAAATGGAATTGAATCACATGTAGTTTCTGGTCCTATGAGCAAGAGTTGTTTTCTGGTAAGGAAAGTCACTATTGCGCACCCCTTCTGATGCAAAGTGCAAATAGCACTCGCGTCTGTTACCAGCAAGTACAGTGTATTGGACTGAAGAGAAGCGACTGTTCTTGTCATTTTCCTAAGTAAAGTTGAACTAGTAATGGCCCCTGTGTGAAGGAAGCAGAGTTCTTTTGTTCTGAGCAAGCCTACTGTTCTGGCCCTATAGGAAAAACAGAAGAGTAGAGAAGTGCTCTTTTCTCAAAAGTGGAGTGTGTTTTTTGTAAGGCAAGCTTGTGTTGGTTTCCCATTTATAAACAGAGTTGAATCACATGCAGTTTCTGGTCCTACGAGCAAGAGTTGTTTTCAGGTAAGGAAAGTCACTATTGTGCTCCCTTTGCCATACACAGTGCTAATAGCACTTGCGTCTATTCTCAGCAAGTACAGTGTATTGGACTGAAGAGAAGCTACCGTTCTTGTCAGCTTCCTAAGCAGAGTTGAACTAGATATGGCCTATGTGTGTAGGAAGCACAGTTGTTTTTTCTGAGTAAGCTCACTCTTCTGGCGCTATAGGAAACACAGTAGAGTTGAAGAGTTCTCTTTTCTCAAAAGCAGAGTGTGTTTCTTGTAAAGCGAGCAAGTGTTTGTTTCCCATTCATAAACAGAGTTGAATCACATGCAGTTTTTGTTCCTATGAGCAAGAGTTGTTTTCTGGTATGGAAAGTCACTATTGTGCTCGCATTGCCATACACAGTGCAAATAGCACTCGCGTCTATTCCCAGCAAGTACAGTGTATTGTACTGAAGAGAGCTGCTGTTCTTATCAGTTTCCTAAGCAGATTTGAACTAGATATAGCCCGTGTGTGTAGGAAGCACAGTTCATTTTCTGAGCAAACTCACTTTTCTGGCCTTATAGGAAACACAGTAGAGTAGAACAGTACTCTTTTCTCAAAAGCAGACTCTGTTTCTTGTATGGCAGGCTAGTTTTTCTTTACCATTCATAAACGGAGTTGAATCATATGCAATTTCTCGTTCTATGAAAAAGAGTTGTTTTCAGGTAAAGAAAGTCACTATTAAGCTCCCATTGCCATACACAGTGCAAATATCACACACGTCTGATCCCATCAAGTACAGTGCATTGGACTGAAAAGAAGTGACTGTTCTTGGCAGTTTCCTAAGCAGAGTGTCACTAGATATGGCCCGTGTGAGCAGGAAGCAAAGTTCTTTTGTTCTGAGCATGCTCACTGTTCTGGCCCTAAAGACACAGTAGAGTAGAAGAGTGCTTTTTTCTCAAAAGCAGAGTGTTTTTCTTGTAAGGCTAGATTATGTTTGTTTCCCATTCATAACTGGAGTTGAATCATATGCAATTTCTGGTCCTATGAGCAAGAGTTGTTTTCAGGTAAGAAAGGTCACCTTTGAGCTCCCATTGCCATACACAGTATAAATAGCACTTGATGATGTTCCCAGTAATTACAGTGTATAGGACTGAGGAGAAGCCACTGTTCTTGTCAGTTTCCTAAGCAGAGTTGAACTAGATATGGCCCTTGTGTGTAGGAAGCACACTTCTTTGTTCTGAGCAAGCTCACTGTTCTGGTCCTACAGGAAACACAGAAGAGTAGAAGAGTGCTCTTTTCTCAAAAGCAGAGTTTGTTTCTTGTAAGGCGAGCTAGTGTTTGTTTCCCGTTAATAAACGGAGTTGAATCACATGCACTATCTGCTCCTACGAGCAACAGTTGTTTTCTGGTAAGGAACGTCACTTTTTTGTTCCCATTGTCATATGCAGTGCAAATAGCACTGGCGTCTGTTCCCAGCATGTATAGTGTAGTGTACTCAAGAGAAGCTACTGTTCTTGTCTGTTTCCTAAGCAGAGTTGAACTAGAAATGGCCCTTGTGTGTAGGAAGCACAGTTCTTTTGTTTTGAGCAAGCTTACTGTTCTGGCCCATTAAGACATAGTAGAGTAGAAGAGTGCTCTTTACTCAAAATCAGATTGTGTTTCTTGTAAGGCGAGAATAGTTTGTTTTTTCATAAATGGAGTTGAATCACATGCAGTTTCTGGTGCTATGAGCAAGAGGGTTTTTCCGGTAAGAAAAGTCTCTATTGTGCTCCCATTGCCATATACATTGCACATAGCACTCACATCGGTTCTCAGCAAGTACAGTGTATTGGACTGAAGTGAAGCTATGCTTTTTGTCTTCTTTCTAATCAGAGTTGAACTAGATATAGTCCGTGTGTGAAAGAAGCATAATTCTTTGTTCTGAGCAAGCTCTCTGTTCTGGTCATACAGAAACACAGTAGAGTAGAAGAGTGCTCTTTTCCAAAAGCAGAATGTGTTTCTCTTAAGGCAAGCTTTTGTTTGTTTCCCATTCATAAACAGAGTAGAATCACATGCAGTTTTTGGTCCTATTAGAAAGAGTTGTTTTCTGGTAAGAAAAGTCACTATTGCACTCCCATTACTATACACATTGCAAATAGCACTCGCGTGTATTCCAGCAAGTACAGTGTATTGGACTGAAGAGAAGCTACTGTTCTTGTCAGTTTCCAAAGCAGAGTTGAACTAGATATGGCTCGTTTGTTTAGGAATTACAGTTCATTTGTTCTGAGCATGCTCACTGTTCTGACCCTATAGGAAACACAGTAGAGTTGAAGAGTGCTCTTTTCTCAAAAAAAAAGAGTATGTTTCTTGTAAAGCGAACTAGAGTTTGTTTCCCGTTCCTAAACAGAGTTGAATCACATGCAGTTTCTGGTCCGATGAGCAAGAGTTGTTTTCTGCTAAGGAATGTCACTCTTTTGTTCCCATTGCCATACACAGTGCAAATAGCACTCGTGTTTGTTCACAGGAAGTATAGTGTATTGGACTGAAGAGAAGCTACTGTTCTTGTCAGTTTCCTAAGCAAATTTGAAATAGATATGGCCCGTGTGTGTAGGATGCACAGTTCTTTTGTTCTGAGCAAGCTCACTGTTCAGGCCCTATAAGAAACAGAGTAGAGTAGAAGAGTGCTCATTTCTCAAAAGCAGAGTGTGTTTCTTGTAAGGCGAGCTAGTGTTGGTTTCCCATTCATAAACGGAGTTGAATCACATGCAGCTTCTAGTCCTATGAGCAAGAGTCTTTTTCTGGTAAGGAAAGTCACTATTGTGCTCCCATTGCCATACACTGTGCAAATAGCACTCGTGTCTGTTCCCAGCAAGTACAGTGTATTGGACAGAGGAGAAGCTATGGTTCTTTTCTTTTTCCTAAGCAGAGTTGACCTAGATGTGGCTCGTGTGTGTAGGAACCTCAGATCTTTTGTTCTGAGCAAGCTCACTGTTCTGGCCCTATAGGAAACACAGTAGGGTAGAAGAGTTCTCTTTTCTCAAAAGCAGAGTTTGTTTCTTGTAAGGCAAGCTTGTGTTGGTTTCCCATTCATAAACGGAGTTGAATCACATGCAGTTTCTGGTCCTATGAGCAAGAGTTGTTTTCTTATAAGAAAAGTCACTATTGTGCTACCATTGCCATACACAGTGCAAATAGGAATCGCGTCTGTTCCCAGCAAGTACAGTGTATTGGACTGAAGAAAAGCTACCGTTCTTGTCAGGTTCCTAAGCAGAGTTGAAGTAGATATGGCCCTTGTGTGTAGGAAGCACAGTTCTTTTTTCTGAGCAAGCTCACTCTTCTGGCCCTATAGGAAACACAGTAGAGTAGAAGAGTGCTCTTCTCAAAAGCAGAGTGTGTTTCTTATAAAGTGAGCTAGTGTTTGTTTCCCATTCATAAACAGAGTTGAATCACATGCAGTTTTTGGTCCTATGAGCAAGAGTTGTTTTCTGGTAAGGAAAGTCACTATTGTGCTCCCATTGCCATACACAGTGCAAATAGCACTCGTGTCTGTTCCCAGCAAGTACAGTGTATTGAACTGAAGAGAGCTACTGTTCTTGTCAGTTTCCTAAGCAGATTTGAACTATATATGGCCGTGTGTGTAGGAAGCACAGTTCATTTGTTCTGAGCAAGCTCACTGTTCTGGCCCTATAGTAAACACAGTAGAGTACAAGAGTGCTCTTTTCTCAAAAGCAGAGTGTGTTTCTTGTAAGGCAAGCCGAGTTTGTTTCCCATTCATAAACGGAGTTGAATCACATGCACATTCTGGTCCCAGGAGCAAGAGTTGTTTTCTGATAAGAAAAGTCAGTATTGCGTTCCCATTGCCATACACAGTATAAATAACTCTTGCGTCTGTTCCCAGCAAGTACAATGTATTGAACTGAAGAGAAGTTTACTGTTCTTGTCAGTTGCCTAAGCACAGTTGAATTAGATAAGGGCAGCATGAAAGAAGCACAGTTCTTTTGTTCTGAGCAAGCTCAGTGATCTCAAATTATAGGAAACACAGTAGAGAAGAAGAGTGCTCTTTTCTCAAAAGCAGATTGTTTTTCTTGTAAGGCAAACTAGTGTTTGTTTCCCATTCATAAACGAAGTCGAATCACATGCATTTTTTGGTCCTATGAGCAAGAGTTGTTTTCTGATAAGGAAAGTCACTATTGTGCTCCCATTGCCATACACAGTGCAAATAGCTCTCACCTCTGTTCCCAGTAAATACAGTGTATTGGACTTAAGAGAATCTACTGTTCTTGTCAGTTTCCAAAGCAGAGTGAACTAGATATAGCCCCTGTGTGTAGAAAGCAGAGTTCTTTTTTTCTGAGCAAGGTCAAGGTCTGGCCCTAAAGGACACAGTAGTGTAGAAGAGTGCTTTTTCCTCAAAAGCAGAGTGTGTTTCTTGTAAAGCAAGCTAGTGTTTGTTTCCCAATCACAAATAAAGTTGAATCACATGCAGTTTCTAGTCCTATGAACAAGAGTTATTTTCTGGTAAGGAAAGTCACTATTGTGCTCCCATTGCCATACACAGTGCAAATAGCACTCGCTTCGCTTCCCATCAAGTACAGTGTATTGGACTGAAGAGAAGCTACTGTTATTGTCAGTTTCCTAAGCAGAGTTGAAATATATAAGGGCAGTGTGAAGGAAGCACAGTTCTTTTGTTCTGAGCAAGGTCAAGGTCTGGCCCTAAAGGACACAGTAGTTTAGAAGAGTGCTTTTTTCTCAAAAGCAGAGTGGGTTTCTTGTAAAGCGAGCTAGTGTTTGTTTCCCATTCATAAACGGATCTGAATCACATGCAGTTTCTGGTCCTATGAGCAAGAGTTGTTTTCTGGTAAGGAAAGTCACTATTGCTTTCCCTATGCCATACACAGTGCAAATAGCACTCACATCTGTTCCAACAGGTAAAGTGTATTGTTCTGAAGAGAAGCTAATATTCTTGGCAGTTTTCTAAGCAGAGTTGAACTAGATATTTCCCTTTTGTTTAGGAAGCACAGTTCTTTTTTTCTGAGCAAGCTCACTGTTCTGGCCCTATAGGAAATACAGTAGAGTAGAAGAGTGCTCTTTTCTCAAAAGCAGAGTATGTTTCTTGTAAGGCAAGCTGGTGTTTGTTTCCCATTCATTAACAGAGTTGAATGACATGCAGTTTCGTGTCCTATGAGCAAGACTTGTTTTCTGGGAAGGAAATCCCTATTGTGCCTCTTTTGCCCTTCTAAGTGCAAATAGCACTCACGTCTCTTCCCAGCAAGTACAGTGTATTGGACTGAAGAGAAACTACGGTTCTTGTCATGTCCTAAGGGGAGTTGAACTAGATATGGCCCATGTGTGTAGGAAGCACAATTCTTTTGTTCTGAGCAACCTGATTTTTCTGGCCCTATAGTCAACACAGTAGCATATAGGAATGCTCTTTTCTCAATAGCAGAGTGTGTTTCTTGTAAGGTGAGCTAGTGTTTGTTTCCCATTCATAAACGGAGTTGAATCACATGAAGTTACTTGTCCTATGAGCAAGAGTTGATTTCTGGTAAGGAAAGTCACTATTGAGCTCCCATTTCCATACACAGTGGAAATAGCACTTGCGTCTGTTCCCAGCAAGTACAGTGTATTGGACTGAAGAGAAGCGACCCTTCTTGTAAGTTTCATAAGTAGAGTTGAACTAGATATGGCTTGTGTGTGTAGGAAGCACAGTTCTTTTGTTCTGAGCAAGCTCACTGTTCAGGCCCTATAAGAAACAGAGTAGAGTAGAAGAGTGTTCATTTCTCAAAAGCAGAGTGTGTTTTTGTAAGGCGAGCTAGTGTTTGTTTCCCATTCATAAACGGAGTTGAATCACATGCAGCTTCTAGTCCTGTGAGCAAGAGTCGTTTTCTGGTAAGGAAAGTCACTATTGTGCTCCCATTGCCATACACTGTGCAAATAGCACTCGTGTCTATTCCCAGCAAGTATAGTGTATTGGACTTAGCAGAAGCTATGGTTCTTTTCTTTTTCCTAAGCAGAGTTGACCTAGATGTGGCCCGTGTGTGTAGGAACCTCAGTTCTTTTGTTCTGAGCAGGCTCACTGTTCTGGCCCTACAGGAAACACAAGAGGGTAGAAGAGTTCTCTTTTCTCAAAAGCAGAGTTTGTTTCTTGTAAGGCAAGCTTGTGTTGGTTTCCTATTTATAAACGGAGTTGAATCACATGCGGTTTCTGGTCATATGAGCAAGAGTTGTTTTCTTGTAAGAAAAGTCACTATTGTGCTACCATTGCCATACACAGTGCAAATAGCTCTCACATCTGTTCCAAGCAAGTACAGTGTATTGGACTGAAAAGAATCTACTGTTCTTGTCAGTTTCCTAAGCAGAGTTGAACTAGGTATGGCTCCTGTGGGTAGGAAGCACAGTTCTTTTGTTCTGAGCAAGCTCACTGTTCTGGCCCTGTAGGAAACACAGTAGAGTTGAAGAGTGCTCTTTTCTCAAAAGCAGAGTATGTTTCTTGTAAGGCGAGCTAGTGTTTGTTTCCCATTCAAAAATGGCATTGAATCACATACAGTTTGTGGACATATTAGCAAGAGTTGTTTTCTGGTAAGGAAAGTCACTATTGTGCTCCCATTGCCATACACAGTTCAAATAGCACTCGCGTTGGTTCCCAGCAAGTACAGTGTATTGGACTGAAGAGAAGCGACTGATCTTTTCTGTTTCCTAAGCAGAGTTGAACTAGATATGGCCCATGTGTGTATGAAGCACAGTTCTTTTGTTCTCAGCAAGCTCACTGTTCTGGCCGTATTGGAAACAGTAGAGTAGAAGAATCCTCTTTTCTCAAAAGCTGAGTGTGTTTCTTGTAAGTCGAGCTAGTGTTTGTTTCTCATTCATAAAGGGAGTGGAATCACATGCAGTTTCAAGTCCTAAGAGCAAGAGTTGTTTTCTGTTTAATAAAATCACAACTGTGCTCCCATTGCCATACACATTGCTAATAGCACTCGTGTCTGTTCCCATGAAGTAGAGTGTATTGGACTGAAGAGAAGCTATTGTTCCTTTCAGTTTCCTAAGCAGAATTGAACTACATATGGCCCGTGTGTGTAGGAAGCACTCTTCTTTTGTTCTGAGGATGCTCACTGTTCTCGCCCTATAGGAAACACAGTAGTGAAGAAGAGTGCAATTTTCTCAAAAGCAGAGTGTGTTTCTTGTAAGGCAAGCTAGTGTTTGTTTCACATCATAAACAGAGTTGAGTCACATGCAGTTTCTGGTCCTATGAGCAAGAGTTGTTTTCTGGTAAGGAAAGTCACTATTGTACTCCTATTGCCATACACAGTGCTAATAGCACTAGCATCTGTTCCCAGCAAGTACAGTGTATTGGACTGAAGTGAAGCTACTCTTCTTGTCAGTTTTCTAAGCAGTGTTGAACTACATATGGCCCATGTGTGTAGGAAGCACTGTTCCTTTGTTCTGAGAAGGCTCACTGTTCTGGCCCTATAGGAAACACTGTAGAGTAGAAGAGTGCTCTTTTCTCAAAAGCAGAATGTGTTTCTTTTAAGGAGAGCTAGTGCTTTTTTCCCATTCATAAACGCAGTTGAATCACATGCAGTATCTGGTCCTAAGAACAAGAGTTGTTTTCTTTTAAGGATAGTCACTAACTAGTTCCCATTGCCATACACAGTGAAAATAGCACTCGCATCTGTTCCCAGCAAGTATAGTATATTGGACTGAAGAGAAGCTATTGTTCTTGTCAGTTTTCCTAAGCATAGTTGAACTAGATAAGGCTCGTGTGTGTAGGAAGCACAGATCTTTTGTTCTGAGCAAGCTCACTGTTCTGGCCCTATAGGAAACAGTAGAGTAGAAGAGTGCTCTTTTCTCAAAAGCAGAGTGTGTTCCTTGTAAGGTGAACTAGTGTTTGTTTCCCATTCATAAACAGAGTGGAATCACATGCAGTTTCTAGTCATAAGAACAAGAGTTGTTTTCCAGTAAGTAAAATCACATCTGTGCTCCCATTGCCATACACATTGCAAATAGCACTTGTGTCTGTTCCCATGAAGTACAGTGAATTGGAAAGAAGAGAAGCTACTGTTCTTGTCAGTTTCCTAAGCAGAGTTGAACTAGGTATGGCCCGTGTGTAGGAAGCACAGTTCATTTTTCTGAGCAAGCTCACTGTTGTGGCCCTATAGCAAAAACAGTAGAATAGAAGAGTGCTCATTTCTCAAAAGCAAAATGTGATTATTGTAAGGCAAGCTAGTGTTTGTTTCCCATTCATATTTGAGTTGAATCACATGCAGTTTCTGGTCCTATGATCAAGAGTTGTTTTCTGGTAAGGAAAGACACTATTGTGCTCTCATTGCCATACACAGTGCTAATAGCTCTCACATCTGATCCAAGCAAGTACAGTATATTGGACTGAAGAGAATCTACTGTTCTTGTCAGTTTCCTAAGGAGAGTTGAACTAGGTATGGCTCCTGTGTGTAGGAAGCACAGTTCTTTTGTTCTGAGCAAGCTCACTGTTCTGGCCCTATAGGAAACACAGTAGAGTAGAAGAATGCTCTTTTCTCAAAAGCAGAGTGTGTTTCTTGTAATGCGAGCTAGTGTTTGTTTCCCATTCATAAATGGAGTTGAATCACATGCAGATTCTTGTCCTATGAGCCAGAGTTGTTTTCTGTTAAGGAATGTCACAATTGTGCTTCCTTTGCCATACACAGTACAAATAGCACTTGCGTCTATTTCCTGCAAGTACAGTGTATTGGACTTAGGAGAAGCTATGGTTCTTTTCCGTTTCCTAAGCAGAGTTGACCTAGATGTGCCCCGTGTGTGTGTGAACCTCATTTCTTTTGTTCTGAGCAAGCTCACTCTTCTGGCCCTTTAGGAAACACAGTAGAGTAGAATGTTCTGTTTTCTCAAAAGCAGAGTGTGTTTCTTGTAACCCAAGCTTGTGTTTGATTCCCATTCATAAACGAAGTTGAATCACATGCAGTTTCTGGTCCTATGAGCAAGAGTTGTTTTCTGGTAAGAAAAGTCACTATTGCGCTTCCATTGCCATGCACAGTACAAATAGCCCTCGGGTCTGTTCCCAGCAATTACAGTGTATTGGAATGAAGAGAAGCTACTGTTCTTGTCAGTTTCCTAAGCAGAGTTGAACTAGATATGGCCCGTGTGTGTAGGAACCACAGATCTTTTGTTCTGTGAAAGCTCACTCTTCTGGCACTGTAGGAAACACAGTAGAGTAGTAGAGTGCTCTTTTCCCAAAAGCAGAGTATGTTTCTTGAAGGCGAGCTAGTGTTTGTTTCCCATTCATAAACGGAGTTGAATCAAATGCAGGTTCTGAACCTATGAGTAAGAGTTGGTTTCTGGTAAGGAAAGTCACTATTGCAATACACAGTACAAACAGCACACGCGTCTGTTCCCAGCAAGTACAGAGTACTGGACTGAGTAGAAGCTACTGTTTTTGTCAGTTTCCTAAGCAGAGTTGAACTAGATATGACCCTTATGTGTAGGAAGCACAGTTCTTTTGTTCTGAGCAAGCTCACCATTCTGGCCCTATAGGAAACACAGTAGAGTGGAAGAGTGCTCTTTTCTCAAAAGCAGAGTATGTTTCTTGTAAGGTGAGCTATTGTTTGTTTCCTATTCATAAATGGAGTTAAATCACATGCAGTTCCTGGTCCTACTAGCAAGAGTTCTTTTCTGGTAAGGAAAGTCACTATTGTGCTCTCACTGCCATACTCAATACAAATAGCACTTATTTGTGTTCCCAGCAAGTACAGTGTATTGGACTGAAGAAAAACGACTGTTCTTGTTAGTTTCCTAAGCAAAATTGAAGTAGATAAGGCCGTGTGTGTAGGAAGCACAGGTTTATTTTTCTGAGCAAGCTCATTGTTCTGGACCTATAGGAAACTCAGTAGAGAAAAAGAGTGCTCTTTTCTCAAAAGCCGATTGTGTTTCTTGTAAGGCAAGCTTGTGTTTGTTTCCCATTTATAAACAGAGTTGAATCACATGCAGTTTCTGGTCCTATGAGTAGAGTTGTTTTCTGGTGAGAAAATTCACTACTGCTCTTTTATTGCCATACACAGTACAAATAGCCCTCGCGTCTGTTCCCAGCAAGTACAGTGTATTGGACTGAAGTGAAGCTAGATTTCTTGTCAGTTTCTTAAGCAGAGTTGAACTAGATATTGCACGTGTGTGTAGGAAGCACAGTTCTTTTGTTCTGAGCAAGTTCACTTTTCTGGTCCTTAGGAAACACTGTAGAGTAGAAGAGTGGTCTTTTATCAAAAGCAGAGTGTATTTCTTGTAAGACGAGCTAGTGTTTGTTTCCCATTCATAAACGGAGTTGATTCACATGCAGTTTCTGGTCCTATGAGCAAAAATTTTTTTTCTGATAAGTAAAGTCTCTTTTGTGCTTCCATTGCCATACACAGTACAAATAGCCCTGGCGTCTCTTCCTAGCAAGTACAGTGTATTGGACTGAAGAAAAGCGACTATTCTTGTCAGTTTCCTAAGCAGAGTTGAACTAGATATGGCCCATGTGTGTAGGAAGCACAGCTCTTTTGTTCTGAGCAAGCTCACTGTTCTGGCCCTTTAGGAAACACAGTAGAGTAGAAGAGTGCTCTTTTCTCAAAAGCAGATTGTCTTTCTTGTACTGCCAGCTAGTGTTTGTTTCCCATTCATAAACGGAATTGAATCACATGCAGTTTCTGTTTCTAAGAGCAAGAGTTGTTTTCTGGTAAGAAAAGTCACTATTGCCCATCCATTGCCATACACAGTACAAATATAACTCGGGTCTATTCCCAGCAAGTACAGTGCATTAGACTGAATAGAAGCTACCATTCGTGTCAGTTTCCTAAGCCGAATTGAACTAGATATGGCCTGTGTGTGTAGGAATCACAGTCCTTTTGTTCTGAGCAATTTCACTGTTCTGGCCCTATAGGAAACACAGTAGAGAACAGGAGTGCTCTTTTCTCAAAAGCAGAGTGTGTTTCTTGTAAGGCAAGCTCGTGTTTGTTTCCCATTCATAAACGAAGTTGAAAAACATGCAGTTTCTGAACCTATGAGCAAGAGTTGGTTTCTAGTAAGGAAATTCACTATTGTGCTCCCACTGCCACACTCAGTGAAATAACACTCGTGTCTGTTCACAGCAAGTTTAGTGTATTGTACTGATGAAAAGCGACTGTTCTTGTCAGTTTCCTAAGCAGCGTTTTAATAATATGGCCTGTGTGAAGAATGCACAGTTCTTTTGTTCTGAGCTAGCTCACTATTCTGGCCTGATAGGAAATTCAGTAGAGAGGAAGAGTGCTCTTTTCTCAAAAGCAGAGTGTGTTTCTTGTTAGGCGAGCTAATGTTTGTTTCCCATTCGTAAACGGAGTTGAATCACATGCAGTTTCTCATCCTATGAGCAAGCGTTGTTTTCTGTTCAGGAAAGTCACTATTGCGCTCCCATTGCCATGCACAGTGCAAATAGCAATCGCGTCTGTTCCCAGCAACTACAGTGTATTGGACTGAAGAGAAGCTACCATTCTTGTTAATTTACTAAGCAGAGTTGAATATATATGGCTCATGTGTGTAGGAAGCACAGTTCTTTTGTTCTGAAAAAGCTCACTGTTCTGGCCCTATAGCAAACACAGTAGAACAGAAGAGTGCTCTTTTTTCAAAAGCAGAGTGTGTTTCTTCTAAGGCGAGTTAGTGTTTGTTTATCATTCATAAACAGAGTAGAATAACATGCAGTTTCTTTTCCTAAGAGCAAGAGTTGTTTTCTGGTAAGGAAAGTCACTATTGCGCTCCTATTGCACACACAGTGCAAATAACACTCGCGTCTGTTCCCAGCTAGTACAGTATATTGGACTGAAGAGAAGTTTCTGGTCTTGTCAGTTTTCTAAACACAGTAGAGAAGAAACACAGTAGAGGAGAAGAGAGCTCTTTTATAAAAAGCAGATTGTGTTTCTTGTAAGGCAAGCTTCTGTTTGTTTACCATTCATAAACGGAGTTGAATCAATTGCAGTTTCTAATCTTATGAGCAAGAGTTGTTGTCTGGTAAGGAAAGTCACTATTGTGCTCCCATTGCCATACACAGTGCAAATAACACTTGCGTATCTTTCCAACCTGTAAAGTGTATTTGATTGAAGTGAAGAAACTGTTCTTGTCAGTTTCCTAAGCAGAGTTGAAATAGATATGGACCGTGTGTGTAGGAAGCACAGTTCTTTTCTTCTGAGCAAGCTCACTGTTCTGGCCCTTTGGGAAACACAGTAGAGTAGAAGAGTGCTCTTTTCCCAAAGGCAGAGTTTTTTTCTTGTAAGGCGAGCTAGTGTTTGTTTCCCATTCATAAACAGAGTTGAATCACGTGCAGTTTCTGAAACTATGAGCAAGAGTTGGTTTCTGGTAAGGAATGTCACTATTGTGCTCCCTTTGCAATACACAGTGCAAACAGCACACGTGTCTGTTCCCAGCAAGTACAGAGTATTGGGCTGAAGAGAAGCTACTGTTCTTGTCAGTTTTCTAAGCAGAGTTGAACTAGATGTGGCCCTTTGTGTAGGAAGCACAGTTCTTTTGTACTGAGCAAGCTCACAGTTCTGGACGTATAGGAAACACAGTAGAGTGAAAGAGTGCTCGTTTATCAAAAGCAGAGTATGTTTCTTGTAAGGCAAGCTAGTGTTTGTTTCCTATTAATAAATGGAGTTAAATCACATGCAGTTTCTGGTCCTACTAGCAGGAGTTGTTTTCTGGTAAGGAAAGTCACTATTGTGCTCTCACTGCCATACTCAGTGCAAATAGCACTTATCTGTGTTCCCAGCAAGTACAGTGTATTAGACTGAAGAAAAGCGACTGTTCTTGTAAGTTTCCTAAGCAGAGTTGAAGTAGATAAGGCCGTGTGTGTAGGAAGCACAGGTCTATTGTTCTGAGCAAGCTCATTGTTCTGGCTCTATAGAAAACTCAGTAGAGAAGAAGAGTGCTCTTACAAGAATGTGTTTCTTGTAAGGCAAGCTTGTGTTTGTTTCCCATTCATAAACGGAGTTGAATCACATGCAGTTCCTGGTCCTATGAGTAGAGTTGTTTTCTGGTAAGAAAAGTCACTGTTGCTCTTCCATTGCCATACACAGTACATATAGCACTTGCGTCTGTTCCCAGCAAGTACAGTGTATTGGACTGAAGAGAAGCTAGTGTTCTTGTCAGTTTCCTAAGTAGAGTTGAACTAGATATTTCACGTGTGTGTAGGAAGCACAGTTCTTTTGTTCTGAGCAAGCTCACTGTTCTGGTCCTTTAGGAAACACAGCAGAGTAGAAGAGTGCTCTTTTCTCAAAAGCAGAGTGTATTTCTTGTAAGGCAAGCGAGTGTTTGTTTCCCATGCATAAACGGAGTTGATTCACATGCAGTTTCTGGTCCTATGAGCAAGAGTTGTTTTCTGGTAAGGAAAGTCTCTTTTGTGCTTCCATTGCCATACACAGTGCAAATAGCCCTCGTGTCTCTTCCTAGCAAGTACAGTGTATTGGACTGAAGAAAAGTGACTGTTCTTGTCAGTTTCCTAAGCAGAGTTGAATTAGATATGGCCCGTGTGAGTACGAAGCACAGCTCTTTTGTTCTGAGCAAGCTCACTGTTCTGGCCCTATAGGAAACACAGTAGAGTAGAAGAGTGCTCTTTTCTCAAAAGCAGAATGGGTTTCTTGTACTGCCAGCTAGTGTTTGTTTCCCATTCATAAACGGAGTTGAATCACATGCAGTTTCTGGTCCTGCAAGCAAGAGTTGTTTTCTGGTAAGGAAAATCACTATTGTGCTCCCATTGCAATACACAGTGCAAACAGCACTCCCATCTGTTCCCAGCAAGTACAGAGTATTGGACTGAAGAAATGCTACTGTTCTTGTCAGTTTCCTAAGCAGAGTTGAACTAGAAATGGCCCGTGTTTGTAGGAAGCACAGTTCTTTTGTTCTGAGCAAGCTCACTCTTCTGGCCCTCTGGGAAACAAGTAGAGTAGATGAGTGCTGTTTTCTCAAAGCAGAGTGTGTTTCTTGTAAGGCAAGCTAGTGTTTGTTTCCCATTCATAAACGGAGTTGAATCACATACATTTTCTGGTCCTATGAGCAAGAGTTGTTTACTGGTAAGGAAAGTCTCTTTTGTGCTTCCATTGCCATACACAGTGCAAATAGCCCTCGTGTCTCTTCCCAGCAAGTACAGTGTATTGGACTGAAGAAAAGCGACTGTTCTTGTCAGTTTCCTAAGCAGAGTTGAACTAGATATGGCCCGTGTGTGTAGGAAGCACAGCTCTTTTGTTCTGAGCAAGCTCACTGTTGTGGCCCTCTAGGAAACACAGTAGAGTAGAAGAGTGCTCTTTTCTCAAAAGCAGATTGTGTTTCTTGTACTGCCAGCTAGTGTTTGTTTTCCATTCATAAATGGAGTTGAATCACATGCAATTTCTGGTCCTATGAGCAAGAGTTGTTTTCTGGTAAGGAAAGTCACTATTCTGCTCCCACAGCCGTACTCAGTGAAATAGCACTCGCATCTGTTCACAGCAAGTTTAGTGTATTGTACTGAAGAGAATCTCCTATTCTTGTCAGTTTCTTAAGCATCATTTAAATAGATATGGCCCGTGTGTGTAGGAAGCACAGTTCTTTTGTTCTGAGCAAGCTCACTGTTCTGGCCCTGTAGGAATCACTGTAGAGTAGAAGAGTGCTCTTCAAAAAGCAGAGTGTGTTTCTTTTAAGGCAAGCTAGTGTTTGTTTCCTATTCATAAACGGAGTTGTATCACAAGCATTTTCTGGTCCTATGAGCAAGAAATGTTTTCTGTTAAGTAAATTTGTAGTTGTAACCTAAAATCTTATTAAATAAGATACACAGAGCCGATTCAGAGAAGAAAGCCAAGAGGTCAGATCTAAGAGCCTCACCCTTCCTGCTTCAGTGATCCTGTTCAGTCAAGAGAGCTCTGCGAATGAGACCTACTTCCTGTGTGTATGTCTTTATATAGTCTAGCCATTCTGCATTCTCATTGGATGTAAACCCAAACACGTGACTGCCTCGTCATTGCCTGTATGTACCGCCCTCCAGGGTCTTAAAGGTGTGCATCACTGCTGCCCTGAACTTGCTATGGCTCTAATTGCTCTGACCACTGGGCAACTTTGTTTATTAACATACAATTAAAATCACATTTAAGTACAAGTAAAATACCACCACATTTCCCCTTTTCTATTTTAATAAAAAGGAAAAAAGAAAAAGTTATAACTAACAAAAGAAAAACTATATACATATGTACAATGACTATATATAATATATACAAGTAATAAATGTCTAAACAATGTCTAGTCCATTTGTGTATGACAAATTCAGGGAAAATAATTTCATTATCTATCCTGTTTTTTAAGTCCAAAATGTATATAATTCACTTTCTATCCTAATTAATATTCAACTATAACTAACTAATCTTCAACTATAACTAACTAATCTTCAACTCCCTCAGACACCCAAGAAGGAAATAATATTAGCTAACAAAAATAAAAACAGGAAGTGCATGCAAGCAACTTCCAAAAAATTTGTGAGTTGACAGAAACAGCCTGCTGCCTGCACAGTTACCTGAGGTTTCTCTGCAATGCTGGGGCATCATCTTCAGTCTATAGACTTAGCATATCTGACAGACTCATTTGTGAAGTAGGATGTACACAAGGTCAACAGTTCAACCTCATATTGGGTGAGAGCAGTCCATGTACCAGAAACACCTGAATTCCACTAGTGTCATGTCATGATTCAGGATTTTAAATACTGGAAATTGTTGATGGTTTTTTATTTTAGCTGTCCATTCTTCTTGGCTGTGTATATATGGCTTCATCTCAGTATCCCGTTCTTCTCCACATCCCTCTATCAAATGCCAGTCTACTATTGAGAGGCGTGGGCTTAGTTACTCTTCAAGAATAACTGTTTCAGCTGCTGTTCCATTGCACATCAGAAGCCATTGGCCCACTGCCTGCTCAGCTGCCTTCGAAGAAAAGGGCACTGTACCTTTTCCGAGTTGCAAAGGCTACATCAGGGATGGTGCCATATTGTCCTGGCCTCAGTAGATGCCTTTTGATAAAGCCATAACCACACTTGTTTTGGCAAGAATCAAGAATCAGTAGTCCTTTGTTTCATGTCCTGTATGTCCATTTTGTCCTGTTGATTTGAGGATACTTTGTTGTCCAGTGGCTAACTTTTGCCACAATGAAAGTTAACTCCATACGCAGTTTCTTCAATGCCCATATTTTCTCTGAAGTAGATTGGTACTGCCAGTAGCCGACATGTCTCATAGTCATAACAAAAAAGAAAAATTTTCTAAGTTATTAAAACATTTTAAATGCCATATTCTGTAGTTTTCTGAAGGGTTTGAAGATGATCTATTTAAAATATATCTGATCAATTTTTAAAACATATCTAATATGACTACAAATTCTATTGTAATGTCTAACTACTAACTTTCATTTCTTTATATCCTAATAGTTGGTAATAATAACATTCAAGGATCAGAAAATTGCATTGTTAAATGAACAGTATAAGTACAATTAGAAATATACATATAGCATTTTCTAACAATATCAATTTCAATATATATAATTTGTATACAATATAAAACAATCCAATCCAATGTAAAGTATTTAAAACTAGTAATTGTCTTTTTCTTCTTTCTTTCTCTTTTTTTTAAACAAGAACCTTAAATCTAATCTGCTTAGCCTTTTTCCTAACCCTTGACATCAACTTGTAACCAACCCCCCTAAACAATGAAAATTATCCCAGACCAAAACCCATTAAAAAGACCAAAAAACCACCTGCCCCTCACCACCTCTTTGGGAATGTGGGCATCATATTTTTAAAATTGCTTCCTGCTGTGTATGGGCAAAGTTATCTTTATCCTGAAAAAAAAATTTTAGGTTAGTTGTCAAATTCTAGGAAAGGTAACTATATCCTTCATTATCCATTCTGTGTATAATGCCAAAGTTCATGGTTTATCTCAAGTCCTTATTCAAGTAGTCTTTGAGACTGGATCATCTCAGCTAGTCATCTCAAAATTGCTCTGAGCACCTTGTAGTTCAAAGCTGATCTGTAGATGATATTTGTCAGCTTAGTGATGTTATTATTGTCCACGTGGAATTGTTGTTGTTGTGGGACCCCAACTTCTTCCTGGAGACTTCAGTTGATGTTAGGTCTGCCCGTGATTTCCTGCAGAAAACTGATAAGAGACTCGAACACAAAAACATATATATGCAGCTAATAGAAGCCTTTTTCTAGAATTAATTAGTACTCTATATGACCATTCATATCTTAACAAAGTTTAAAATGTATATATATCTATATATTAATCTTGTAAATTTTGATATAAAGTTTATACTTTAAGAAAAGTTTTAAAGAATCAGAATAGAATCAAAGAGTTGAGATTAGTAATAGAATAGTCCCTTAATTAATTTGGCTTTTCTCCTGTCCCATAGCACAAGATGGCTCTTTATTCTGGCATGATACAGGGAGTTTACATTTTCCTTTTAACAACATGCTTGAGTTTAAAGAAGAAGAGAGCCATTCTCCAACTCCAAAGTCAGGTTTAAATTTTAATTGGACTGGGACTATTAGAAGACCAATAGTGTTAAATCTTTAGAGAAAAGCAGAAACAAACATTTAGGAAGACATAAAATTTTTTAGATAATATATACCCATATGCCGTTTCACTCTGTTTCCTGGGATAGATGATATATCCCTTTTCTTCAATTGTCTCATTTGTCCAGTGTTCTTCAGATTCCTTAACCTTCATTCTCCTAAAAGACAAAAACAAAAACCTTTCCCCAAGACTAATTTTGGGGATGTTCCTTTTTGGCAAGTTATTATCTGATTAAATGAAAAGACCTGTGTTACTGGTATAAGTTAGTTTAAATTGGATTTTCATGCTGGTTGAAGAACTATCACCTCCTCTAATTAAGAGGTTTCTCTTGTTCAAATCGAACCTTTATCAATTTTGATGGTACCCACAACTTATCTTCTCCTGTAGAAACAAAAGCAAAACCTCATCCCCAACATAATACATACCCTGGTTTCCATTCTGAGGTCAGCACATCCTTAAAGTATATAGGCTGATTTAATTCTGTAGTTTTTTCTATTGTCCAATGTCTCTCTGCAGCTGTTGTTTCTTTCTCATTGGCATTAAGAAAATTCAAAGTTAATAGAACATTATGCAGTCTGTTTCTAGGGGTTTTTGTTACCTTTTTCTGTTTATTTAGCTTATCCTTTAAAGTTCTGTTTGATCTTTCTATAAATGCTTGACCTGTAGGATTATGTGGTATGCCTGTAATATGCTTTATATTGTATTAAGCAAAAAACTGTTTCATTTTAACAGAGACATGTGATGGAGCATTATCAGTTTTGATTTGTGCAGGTATACCCATGATGGCCATAACTTCTAGCAAATGAGTGATTACAGAATCAGCTTTTTCAGAACTCAAAGCAGTTGCCCACTGAAATCCTGAATAAGTATCGATAGTGTGGTGTACATATTTCAGTTTTCTAAATTCTGCAAAGTGAAACACGTCCATCTGCCAGATTTCATTCCTCTGAGTACCCTTTGGGTTACATCCTGCTGTTAATGGCGTTTGATTGTAGAAGAAACAAGCAGGACATTTCTTTACTATTTCTTTGGCTTGTTGCCAGGTTATGGAAAAACCCTATTTTAAACCTTTACTATTGACATGATGTTTTTTTTTTATGAAATTCTGAGGCCTCCAGCACATTTCCGATTAATAACTTAACAATCTCATCATTGCCTTGTTCTAGAGAGCCTGGCAGAACAGTATGGGATCGAATGTGAGTTTTATATATAAAGGATGACTCGTTTTTCTGATTGTATCTTGTAATTGAATAAATAGTGAAGTTAATTCTGAAGCATCAGGGATAAATTCTGCAGTCTCAATATGTAATACTACTCTTTCAGCATACTGAGAGTCAGTTACTATGTTGAGAGGTTCTGAAAAATCCATTAATACAAACAGAATAGCATACAATTCTGATTTTTGAACTGAATTATAAGGACTTTGAACAATTTTACTTAAATTTTCTGATTTGTAACCTGCCTTTCCTTGTTTGTTGGCATCTGTATAAAATGTATGAACTCCAGATATGGGCTTTTCTCATACAATTCGAGGCAAGATCCAATCAGCTCTCTTTATAAGATCAATTCTATCGCTTTTGGGATATTTGCTGTTAATTTCTCCCAAAAAATTACTGCAAGCTCTTTGCCAAGGTTCACTTTCTGTCCATAATTTTTCAATGTCCTCCTTAGTTAAAGGTATGACAATTTCTGCTGGGTCTATTCCTGCTAATTGACGAAGTCTCAATTTTCTTTCCAAATCAAGTAAGAGATTTTTTCCACATAAGTTTTTAATTTTTTGTTTGGTTTATTTGGTAAAAATATCCATTCTAATATAATAACTTCCCTCTGCATTAATATTCTTGTAGGAGAATGCCTAGAAAGTAAAATAACCAAAATGCAATCCAGCTTTGGATCAATACGATCCATGTGCCCTTCATGTACTTTCTTTTCTACCAAGGCCAATTCTTTCTCAGCTACAGGTGACAATTCTCTTGGACTATTTAATTCCTTGTCACCTTCTAAGGTTTTGAACAAATTATGCAGTTCATCATTTTTACCCCAACAATAGTTCGTAGATGAGAAATATCTCCAAATAATCTTTGAAAGTCATTAAGAATCTGTAGTCTATCTCTCCTAATTTGCACATTTTTGGGTCTAATTTTTTGTAGCTCTATTTTATATCCTAAATAATTAATAGAATCTCCTCTTTGTATCTTTTCAGGAGCAATTTGTAATCCCCAGCAAGGCAAAATTTTCTTTACTTCTTCAAACATTCTTTCTAAAGTATCTGCATTTGTGTCAGCTAGTAAAATATCATCCATATAATGATAAATTATAGATTTAGGAAATTTTTTATGTATCACTTCCAATGGCTGTTGTACAAAATATTGGCACAGAGTTGGGCTATTCAACATTCCCTGTGGGAGGACCCTCCACTGAAATCTTTTAACCGGTTGAGAATTATTTAAGTAGGCACTGTGAAAGCAAATCTTTCTCTGTCTCTTTCTTGTAAGGGTATTGAAAAGAAACAGTCTTTTAAATCAATAACTATGAGAGGCCATCCTTTTGGTAACAGAGTAGGCAAAGGAATTCCAGATTGTAGAGAGCCCATTGGCTGAAGTACTTTGTTAATTGCTCTAAGGTCTGTTACCATTCTCCATTTACCAGATTTCTTTTTAATAACAAATATAGGAGAATTCCAAGGGCTGGTTGATTCCTCAATATGCTGAGCATTTAACTGTTCTTCTACCAGCTCTTCTAAAGCCTGGAGTTTCTCTGTTGTTAAAGGCCATTGCTGGACCCATACAGGCTTGTCTGTTAACCATTTTAAAGGTAGAGCTGTTGGTGTCTTTGGAAGATCATCAGTTGTTGTGCCCTGTTCTTGTATAATATGGATGGCTGGTGACCACTCAGAATAATGCCTTCTAATATTTCTCTCAGAAACATGTGCTAGTTTATGATTTGTTTCTGAGATTGAAGGGATGTTAATCTGAGTATTCCATTGTTGCAACAAGTCTCGACCCCATAGGTTCATAGCTATGTTAGCTACATATGGTTTCAATTTTCCTCCCTGTCCTTCTGGACCTATACATTCGAGCCATCTTGCACTCTGTTTCACCTGAGATAATGTCCCAATTCCTAACAGTTGAACGTTTAACTCCTGAAGAGGCCAAGTTGGATGCCAAAATTCTGTTGCAATTATGGTAACATCAGCACCTGTGTCTACCAGACTAGACAACAAACACCATTTATTTTTATCGATAATTTTGGTCTTTGTTCATTAATAGAAGTTTGCCAAAAAATTTTCTTTATGTTTTCTCCTGAATTTTCTATTCTCTCTGTTTCATCATCCTGACCAGCATGACTTATTCCAATAGGCATTCGGTTATTTAATTGCTCTGAGTAGGGGTTTTCTCTACAACTGCAGGAAAGGTTTGAACTGGATTTGCTATTGGGGCCTGCATGAGGCCCTTCTGGGAGTTTCCCGAAGACTGAGGCAAAGGCTTACCCTGTCTGTCCCTTGTTGATCTACATTCGTTGTTCCAGTGTTTTCCCTTACCACAACTTCTGCATACTCCAGAAGGAAGGGGCATTCTGTTGCCATTGTTCCTTGAAGAAACATTGTTTCTAGGAATGACCTGTTAACAGTCCCTTTTCAAATGTCCTTGCTTTCCACATCCAAAACATCTAACATTCCTCAAACGTTTTGAAATTGCTTCTCCTACCCACGAATCATCATGCTCATGAGCTTCGACATTAACCGTGTCTCTAATCCAATCTTCCAAAGGTGCAGATCTTGCCTTTAACGGCCTGATTATTGTTTTGCATGCTGCATTCGCATTTTCAAAGGCCAAAGATTCAATTATTATCTTACTAGCTTCTGAATCCAGGACCATTCTCTTCACTGCTGAAGCCAGTCTTTGTAAAAAATCTGTGAAAGATTCTTTTGGGCCTTGTACAACCTTTGTAAATGATTCAGTTTTTTTTTTGCTGGTTCCTCAACTCTGTCCCATGCATTCAAGGCAGCTGTTTGACATAAAATTAGGGTTTGGACATCATATAAACATTGTGTTTGTGCTGAAGAATATTGACCTTCTCCAATAAGCTGATCCTGGCAGACTTGTATTCCTTTATCCCTCCACTGTTTTTCTATGTTTTTAGCTTCATCCTTGAACCAAGTTAACAACTGAAGCCTTTGACTGGGTTCAAGAATAGCTTGTGTCAGCTCCCGCCAGTCCTGTTGTACAATCCTATTATATGTTGACCAAGAGTTTAACATTTGTTTTACATATGGGGAATGCATGCCATAAGATACTATTGCCTCCTTAAACCTTTGTAAATCTAACATTTCAATTGGAGCCCAAATATTTTGTGTAGTCATTTGATCAGGCAACTGCTGTATGGTTACTGGACAGACTAAGGATGACTGTGTGAAAACAGGCTTTCTTTCTGTAACCTTATGATCCCATCTTGAAGTAACTTCACTGTTAATTTCTTCTGTCTGAGTTTTTACAGGTTTAACAAGATTTTCTAAAGCTGTCACCCTGGCACTTAAATTGACTATCTTTTTAAATAGTAAAATGAGGATTAGCATAGTAACAAAATGCATAATTCGATCAACATTAATCTTCTCATATAGCTGTTCCATTGTCAGACTGCTTAAAATTGCAAACAAAGCCCAATTTTCTTCCAATGTACACAGAAAACTCATTTTTTTTAATGTGGAAAAAAATTCTCTTTTAAATAGTTTCCTTTAAAATATCTGATATGTTAAGTGACTTACCAAGTCCTCGTAGAACAGTACAAATCTGAGGGAATTTCAAAACATCCACCTAGTGTCCGAGAGAGAGAGAGAGAGAGAGAGAGAGAGAGAGAGAGAGAGAGAACACACAAGAACCATAGCCGCAAGTTCTGCCTAAGAGCTTGAATCCAGCCACGTGTTCCCACGTGAGCCTAGTCAAGCCATGGCTCTGGCTACCTTAAGCTCCAAACACGTGCATTGGCTTTACAGGCAGGGGCCCTGTTCGGCAGGGCAGGCCTGAGTTGTCTGTAGCACCAGGTTTAAGCAACTAGCTCAAGATTAGTCTGGCCTGAGGACATGCCGACCTGGACCCAGGCTAGGGAGCCAGCGGCCCTGGTGGGAAACAAGACCTGCAGGCTGCCCAGGCGCGAAACCGGAACTGCCACCAAGCCAAGTTAAGCAGTTTATAATGGATTCTTGTCAAGTTTGGTACAAAATGTATATGTAACCAACCATCTTATTAAATAAGATACACAGAGCCGATTCAGAGAAGAAAGCAAAGAGGTCAGAGCTAAGAGCCTCACCCTCCCTGCTTCAGTGAACCTCTTCAGTCAAGAAAGCTCTCCCAAAGAGACCTACTTCCTGTGTGTATGTCTTTATATAGTCTAGCTGTTCTGCATTCTCATTGGTTGTAAACCTAAACAAATGACTTCCTCTTAACTGCCAGTATGTACCGCCTTCCAGGTCCTTAAAGGTGTGAGTCACCACCGCCACGCACTTGCTATGGCTTTAATAGCACTGACCCCTGGGCAAATTTATTTATTAACATACAAGTAAAATCACATTTCAGTAAAAGTACAATACTACCACAGAATGTCACTATTGTGCTCCCAATGCCATACTCTTGCAAATAGCACTCGGGTCTGTTCCGAGCAAGTACAGTGTATTGGACTGAAGAAAAGCTACTGTTCTTGTCAGTTTCCCAAGCAGAGTTGAACTAGATTTGGCCCATGTGTGTAGGAAGCACAGTTCTTTTGTTCTGAGCAAGCTCATTGTTCTGGCCCTATAGGAAACACAATGGAGTAGAAGAGGGCTCTTTTCTCAAATGTGGAGTATGTTTCTTGTAAGGTGAGCTAGTGTTTGTTTCCCATTCATAAACGGAATTGAATCACATGCAGTTTCTGGTCTTACGAGCAAGAGTTGTTTTCTGGTAAGGAAAGTAACTATTGCCCTCCCACTGCCATACACAGTGCAAATTGCACTCGTGTCTGTTCCCAGCAAGAACAGTGTATTGGACTGAAGATAAGCTACTGTTCCTGTCATTTTCACAAGCAGAGTTGAACTAGATATGGCCTGTTTGTGTAGGAAGCACAGTTCTTTTGTTCTGAGCAAGCTCACTGTGCTGGCCCTATAACAAACAGTTTAGAATAGACGAGTGTTCTTTTCTCAGAAGCAGAGTATGTTTCTAGTAAGGCGAACTAGTGTTTATTTCCCACTCATAAACGAAATTGAATCACATCAGTTTCTGGTCCTATGGGCAAGAGTTTTAATCTGGTAGAGAAAGTCACTTTTGTGTTCCCATTGCCAGACACAGTGCATATAGCACTCGTGTCTGTTCACAGCAAGTACAGTGTATTAGACTGAAGAGAATCTACTGTTCTTGTCAGTTTCCTAAACAGAGTTGAACTAGATATGGCCTGTGTGTGTAGGAAGCACAGTTCTTTTGTTCTGAGCAAGCTCACTGTTCTGGCCCTATAGGAAACACAGTAGAGTAGAAGAGTGCTCTTTTCTCTAAACCAGAGTGTGTTTCTTGGAAGGGGAGCTACTTTGTTTCCCATTCATACACATAGTTGAATCATATGCTGGTTCTGGTCCTATGAGCAAGAGTTCTTTTCTGGTAAGAAAAGTCACAATTGTGCTCCCATTTCCATACACAGTGCAAACAGCACTTGCATCTGTTCCCAGCAATTTCACTGTATTGGACTGACGAGAAGCTACTGTTCTTGTCAGTTTCCCAAGCAGTTGAAATAGATATGGCCCGTGTGTAGGAAGCACGGTTCTTTTGTTCTGAGCAAATTTGCTCTTCTGGCCCTATAGGAAACACATTTGAGTAGAAGAGTGCTCTTTTCTCAAAATCAGAGTGTGTTTCTTGTCAGGTGAGCTACTGTTTGTTTCCCATTCATAAACAGAGTTGAATCACATGCAGGTTCTGGTACTATGAGCAAGAGTTGTTTTCTTGTAAGAAAAGTCACTATTGAGCTCCTATTGCCATACACAGTGCAAAGAGCACTTGCCTCTCTTCCCAGAAAGTATAGTGTATTGGACTGAAGAGAAGCTACTGTTCTTGTCAGTAACCTAAGCAGAGTTGAACTAGATATGGACCATGTGTGTAGGAAGCACATTTTTTTTTGTTCTGAGCAATCTCACTGTTCTGGCCCTAAAGGAAACACAATAGATACTAGAGTGATCTATTCTCAAAAGCAGAGTGTGTTTCTTTTAAGGCGAGCTAGTGTTTGTTTCCTATTCATAAACGTAGTGAATCACATGCAATTTCTGCTCCTACTAGCGAGAGATATTTTCTGGTAAGGAAAGTCACTATTGTGCTACCAGTGCCATACTCAGTGCAAACATCACTCGCGTCTGTTCCCAGCAAGTACAGTGTATTGGACTGAAGAGAAGTGACTGTTCTTGTCAGTTTCCCAAGCAGAGTTGAACTAGATATGCCCCCATGTGTGTAGGAAGCGCAGTTGTTTTGTTTTGAGCAAGCTCACTGTTGTGGCCCCACAGGAAACACAGTAGAGTAGAAGAGTACTCTTTTCTCTAAAGCAGGATGTGTTACTTGTAAGGCAAGATTATGTTTGTTTCCCATTCATAAACGGAGTTGAATCAAATGCAGGTTCTGGGCCTAGGAGCAAGAGTTGTTTTCTGGTAAGAAAAGTCATTATTGAGCTCCTATAGCCATACACAGTGGAAAGAGCACTTGCGACTGTTCCCTGCAAATATAGTGTATTGGACTGAAGAGAAGCTACTGTTCTTGTCAGTTTCCTAAGCAGAGTTGAACTAGATATGGACCATGTGTTTAGGAAGCACAGTTCTTTTCTTCTGAGCAAGCTTACTGTTCTGGCCATTTAGTAAACACAGTGGAGTAGAAGATTGCTCTTTTCTCAAAAGCAGAGTATGTTTCTTGTAAGGAGAGCTAGTGTTTATTTCCCATTCATAAACGGAATTGAATCACATTAGTTTCTGGTCCTATGGGCAAGAGTTTTAATCTGGTAGGGAAAGCCACTTTTGTGCTCCTATTGCCATACACCATGCAAATAGCACTTATGTCTTTTCCCAGCAAGTACAGTGTATTGGACTGAAGAGAAGCTACTGTTCTGTTCAATTTCCTAAGCGCAGTTGAACTAGATATGGCCGTGTGTGTAGGAAGCACAGTTCTTTTGTTCTGAGCAATCTCACAGTTCTGGCCCTATAGGAAATACAGCAGAGTAGAAGAGTGCTCTTTTTGTTAAGGAAAGTCACTATTGTGCTCTCATTGCCATACACAGTGCAAATAGCACTTGCATATGTTCCCAGGAAGTACAGCGTATTGGACTGAAGAAAAGCGACTGTTCTTGTCAGTTTTCTAAGCAGTTTGAACTAGATATGGTCCGTGTGTGTAGCAAGCACAGTTCTTTTGTTTTGAGCAAGCTCACTTTTCTGGACCTAGAGGAAAAACAGTAGAGTAGAACAGTGCTCTTTCTCAAAAGCAGAGTGTGTTCTTTGTCAGGCAAGTTTGTGTTTGTTTCCCATTCATAAACGGAGTTGAATCACATGCAGGTTCTGGTCCTATGAGCAAGAGTTGTTTTCTGGTAAGGAAAGTAACTATGGTGCTCTCATTGCCAAACACAATGCAACTTGCAATCGTGTATGCAAGCAAATACAGTGTATTGGACTGAAGAGAAGCAAACGTTCTTGTCATTTTCATAAGCAGTGTTTGACTAGATATGGCCTGTGTGTGTAGGAGCACAGTTCTTTTGTTCTGAGCAAGCTCCCTGTTCTGGCCCTATAGGAAACACAGTAGAGTAGAAGAGTGCACTTTTCTCAAAACCAGAGGGTGTTTCTTGGAAGGAGAGCTACTGTTTGTTTCCCATTCATAAAGGGAGTTGAATCACATGCAGTTTCTGGTCCTATGAGCATGAGTTCTTTTCTGGTAAGAAAAGTCACAATTGTGCTCCCTATGCCATAAACAGTGAAAATAGCACTTGCGTCTGTTCCCAGCAATTACAGTGTATTGGATTGAAAAGAAGCTACTGTTATTGTCAGTTTCCCAAGCAGAATTGAAGTAGATATGGCCCCTGTGTGGAAAAAGCACAGTTATTTTGTTTTGAGCAAGCTCACTGTTCTGGACCTATAGGAAACACAGAAGAGTAGAAGAGTGCTCTTTTCTCAAAAGCAGAGTGTGTTTCTTGTCAGGTGAGCTACTGTTTGTTTCCCATTCATAAACATAGTTGAATCACATGCAGGTTCTGGTACTATGAGCAAGAGTTGTTTTCTTGTAAGAAAAGTCACTATTGAGCTCCTATTGCCATACACAGTGCAAAGAGCACTTGCCTCTCTTCCCAGAAAGTATAGTGTATTGGACTGAAGAGAAGCTACTGTGCTTGTCAGTAACCTAAGCAGAGTTGAACTAGATATGGACCATGTGTGTAGGAAGCACATTTTTTTTGTTCTGAGCAATCTCACTGTTCTGGCCCTAAAGGAAACACAATAGATACTAGAGTGATCTATTCTCAAAAGCAGAGTGTGTTTCTTTTAAGGCGAGCTAGTGTTTGTTTCCTATTCATAAACGTAGTGAATCACATGCAATTTCTGCTCCTACTAGCGAGAGATATTTTCTGGTAAGGAAAGTCACTATTGTGCTACCAGTGCCATACTCAGTGCAAACATCACTCGCATCTGTTCCCAGCAAGTACAGTGTATTGGACTGAAGAGAAGTGACTGTTCTTGTCAGTTTCCCAAGCAGAGTTGAACTAGATATGCCCCCATGTGTGTAGGAAGCGCAGTTGTTTTGTTTTGAGCAAGCTCACTGTTGTGGCCCCACAGGAAACACAGTAGAGTAGAAGAGTACTCTTTTCTCTAAAGCAGGATGTGTTACTTGTAAGGCAAGATTATGTTTGTTTCCCATTCATAAACGGAGTTGAATCAAATGCAGGTTCTGGTCCTAGGAGCAAGAGTTGTTTTCTGGTAAGAAAAGTCATTATTGAGCTCCTATAGCCATACACAGTGGAAAGAGCACTTGCGACTGTTCGCTGCAAATATAGTGTATTGGACTGAAGAGAAGCTACTGTTCTTGTCAGTTTCCTAAGCAGAGTTGAACTAGATATGGACCATGTGTTTAGGAAGCACAGTTCTTTTCTTCTGAGCAAGCTTACTGTTCTGGCCATTTAGTAAACACAGTGGAGTAGAAGATTGCTCTTTTCTCAAAAGCAGAGTATGTTTCTTGTAAGGAGAGCTAGTGTTTATTTCCCATTCATAAACGGAATTGAATCACATTAGTTTCTGGTCCTATGGGCAAGAGTTTTAATCTGGTAGGGAAAGCCACTTTTGTGCTCCTATTGCCATACACCGTGCAAATAGCACTTATGTCTTTTCCCAGCAAGTACAGTGTATTGGACTGAAGAGAAGCTACTGTTCTGTTCAATTTCCTAAGCGCAGTTGAACTAGATATGGCCGTGTGTGTAGGAAGCACAGTTCTTTTGTTCTGAGCAATCTCACAGTTCTGGCCCTATAGGAAATACAGCAGAGTAGAAGAGTGCTCTTTTTGTTAAGGAAAGTCACTATTGTGCTCTCATTGCCATAAACAGTGCAAATAGCACTTGCATATGTTCCCAGGAAGTACAGCGTATTGGACTGAAGAAAAGCGACTGTTCTTGTCAGTTTTCTAAGCAGTTTGAACTAGATATGGTCCGTGTGTGTAGCAAGCACAGTTCTTTTGTTTTGAGCAAGCTCACTTTTCTGGACCTAGAGGAAAAACAGTAGAGTAGAACAGTGCTCTTTCTCAAAAGCAGAGTGTGTTCTTTGTCAGGCAAGTTTGTGTTTGTTTCCCATTCATAAACGGAGTTGAATCACATGCAGGTTCTGGTCCTATGAGCAAGAGTTGTTTCCTGGTAAGGAAAGTAACTATGGTGCTCTCATTGCCAAACACAATGCAACTTGCAATCATGTATGCAAGCAAATACAGTGTATTGGACTGAAGAGAAGCAAACGTTCTTGTCATTTTCATAAGCAGTGTTGGACTAGATATGGCCTGTGTGTGTAGGAGCACAGTTCTTTTGTTCTGAGCAAGCTCCCTGTTCTGGCCCTATAGGAAACACAGTAGAGTAGAAGAGTGCACTTTTCTCAAAACCAGAGTGTGTTTCTTGGAAGGAGAGCTACTGTTTGTTTCCCATTCATAAAGGGAGTTGAATCACATGCAGTTTCTGGTCCTATGAGCATGAGTTCTTTTCTGGTAAGAAAAGTCACAATTGTGCTCCCTATGCCATAAACAGTGAAAATAGCACTTGCGTCTGTTCCCAGCAATTACAGTGTATTGGATTGAAAAGAAGCTACTGTTCTTGTCAGTTTCCCAAGCAGAGTTGAAGTAGATATGGCCCCTGTGTGGAAAAAGCACAGTTATTTTGTTTTGAGCAAGCTCACTGTTCTGGACCTATAGGAAACACAGAAGAGTAGAAGAGTGCTCTTTTCTCAAAACCAGAGTGTGTTTCTCCTCAGGTGAGCTACTGTTTGTTTCCCATTCATAAACATAGTTGAATCACATGCAGGTTCTGGTCCTATGAGCAAGAGTTGTTTTCTGGTAAGAAAAGCCACTAACGTGCTCCCACTGCCATATACAGTATAAATAGCACTCGAGTCTGTTCCCAGCAAGTACAGTGTATTGGACTGAACAGAAGCTACTGTGCTTGTCAGTTCTTTAAGCAGAGTTGAAGTAGATATGGCCCCTGTGTGGAAAAAGCACAGTTCTTTTGTTTTGAGCAAGTTCACTGTTCTGGACCTATAGGAAACACAGAAGAGTAGAAGAGTGCTCTTTTCTCAAAAGCAGAGTGTGTTTCTTGTCAGGTGAGCTACTGTTTGTTTCCAATTCATAAACGGAGTTGAATCACATGCAGGTTCTGGTCCTATGAGCAAGAGTTGTTTTCTGGAATGAAAATTTACTTTTGCGCTCCCACCTCCCTACACAGTATAAATAGCACTCGCATCTGTTCCCAACAAGTACAGTGTATTAGACTGAAGAGAAGCTTTTGTTCTTGTCAGTTTCCTAAGCAGGTTGAACTAGATATCGCCTGTGTGTGTAGAAAGCACAGTTCTTTTGTTCTGAGCAAGCTCACTGTTCTGGCCCTATAGGAAACACAGTAGAGTAGAAGAGTGCTCTTTTCTCAAAAGCAGAGTGTGCTTCTTGTGAGGCAAGTTTGTGTTTGTTTCCCAATCATAAATGGAGTTCAATCACATGCAGGTTCTGGTCCTATGAGCAAGAGTTATTTTCTGGTAAGAATAGCCACTATTGTGCTTCCGTTGCAAAATACATTGCAAAGAACACTCGCTTCTGTTCCCAAGAAGTACAGTGTATTGGACTGAAGAGAAGTTCCCGTTCTTGTCAGTTTCCTAAGCAGAGTTGAACTATATATTACCTTTGTGTGTAGGAAGCACAGTTCTTTTGTTCTGATCAAGCTCACTATTCTGTCCCTATAGGAAACACAGTAGAGTAGAATAGTGCTCTTTTCTCAAAACAGAGTGTGTTTCTTGTAAGGCTAGCTAGTGTTTCCCTTTCATAAAGGGAGTGAATCACATGCAGTTTCTGGTCCTATGTGCATAAGTTGTTCTCCTGTAAGGAAAGTCTCTACTGCGTTCCCAATGCCATACACAGAGCAAATAGCATTCGTGTCGGTTCCCAGCAAGTACAGTGCATTGGACTGAAGAGAAGCTACTGTTCTTGACAGTTACCTAAGCAGAGTTGAACTAGATATAGCCTGTGTGTGTAGGAAGCACAGTTCTTTTGTTCTGAGTAAGCTCACTGTTCTGGCTCTCTAGGAAACAGAGTAGAGTAGAAGAGTGGTCTTTTTTCAAAAGCAGAGTGTGTTTCTTTTAAGGCGAGCTCGTGTTTTTTCCTATTCATAAACGTAGTGAATCACGTGTAGTTTCTGCTCCTACTAGCGAGAGATATTTTCTGGTAAGGAAAGTCACTATTGTGCTACCAGTGCCATACTCACTGCAAACATCACTCGTGTCTGTTCCCAGCAAGTACAGTGGATTGGACTGAAGAGAAGCGACTGTTCTTGTTTGTTTCCCAAGCAGAGTGAATTAGATATGCCCCATGTGTGTAGGAAGCACAGTTGTTTTGTTCTGAGCAAGCTCACTGATGTGGCCCCACAGGAAACACAGTAGAGTAGAAGAGTGCTCTTTTTTCTAAAGCAGGATGTGTTACTTGTAAGGCAAGATTATGTTTGTTTCCCATTCATCTACAGAGTTGAATGAAATGCAGGTTCTGGTCCTATGAGCAAGAGTTCTTTTCTGGTAAGAAAAGTCATTATTGAGCTCCTATAGCCATACACAGTGCAAAGAGCACTTTCGACTCTTTCCAGCAAGTATAGTGTATTGGACTGAAGAGAAGCGAGTGTTCCTGTCAGTTTCCTAAGTAGAGTTGAAGTAGATATGGCCCGTGTGTGTAGGAAGCACAGTTTTTTGTTCTGAGCAAGCTCACTGTTCTGGCCCTATAGGAAACGCAATAGAGTAGAAGAGTGCTCTTTTCTCAAAAGCAGAATGTGTTTCTTGTAAGGCAAACTAGTCTTTGTTTCCCAGTCAGAAATGGAGTTGAATCACATGCAGCTTCTGGTCCTACGAGCAAGAGTTTTTTTCTGGTAAAAAAGAGTCATTATTGTGCTCCATTTGCCATACACAGTGCAAATAGCACTCGCTTCTGTTCCCAGCAATTACAGTGTATTGGACTGAAGAGAAGCTACTGTTCTTGTCAGTTTCCTAAGCAGAGTTGAACTAGATATGGCCCGTGTGTGTAGGAAGCACAGTTCTTTTGTTCTGAGCAAGCTCACTCTTCTGGCCCTATAGGAAACACAGTAGAGTAGAAGAGTGCTCTTTTCTCAAAAGCAGAGTATGTTTCTTTTAAGGCGAGCTAGTGTTTATTTCCCATTCATAAACGGAATAGAATCACATTAGTTTCTGGTCCTATGGGCAAGAGTTTTAATCTGGTAGGGAAAGTCACTTTTGTGCTCCCATGCCATACACAGTGCAAATAACACTTGTGTGTTTTCCCAGCAAGTACGGTATATTGGACTGAAGAGAAGCTACTGTTATGTTCAATTTCCTAAGCACAGTTGAACTAGATATGGCCGTGTATGTAGGAAGCACAGTTCTTTGGTTCTGAGCAATCTCACTGTTCTGGCCCTATAGGAAACACAGTAGAGTAGAAGATTTGCTCTTTTTGTTAGGAAATTCACTATTGTGCTCCCATTGCCATACACAGTGCAAATAGCACTTGCATATATTCCCAGGAAGTACAGTGTATTGGACTCGGGAAAAGCGACTGTTCTTGTCAGTTTTCTAAGCAGTTTGAACTAGATATGGTCCGTGTGTGTAGCAAGCACAGTTCTTTTGTTCTGAGCAAGCTCACTGTTCTTGACCTAGAGGAAACACAGTAGAGTAGAACAGTGCTCTTTCTCAAAGCAGAGTGTGTTCTTTGTCAGGCAAGTTTGTGTTTGTTTCCCATTCATAAACAGAGTTGAATCACATGCAGGTTCTGTTCCTATGAGCAAGAGTTTTTTTCTGTTTAGAAAAGCCACTATTGTGCTCCCACTGCCATACCCAGTATAAATAGCACTCGCGTCTGTTCCCAGCAAGTACAGTGTATTGGACTGAGCAGAAGCTACTATGCTTGTCAGTTCTTTAAGCAGAGTTGAAGTAGATATGGCCCCTGTGTGGAAAAAGCACAGTTCTTTTGTTTTGAGCAAGCTCACTGTTCTGGACCTATAGGAAACACAGAAGAGTAGAAGAGTGCTCTTTTCTCAAAAGCAGAGTGTGCTTCTTGTCATGTGAGCTACTGTTTGTTTCCAATTCATAAACGGAGTTGAATCACATGCAGGTTCTGGTCCTATGAGCAAGAGTTGTTTTCTGGAATGAAAATTCACTTTTGCGCTCCCACCTCCCTACACAGTATAAATAGCACTCGCGTCTGTTCCCAGCAAGTACAGTGTATTGGACTGAAGAGAAGCTACTGTTCTTGTCAGTTTCCTCTGCAGAGTTGAACTAGATGTGGCCCGTGTGTGTAAAAATCACAGTTCTTCTGTTTTGAGCAAGCTTACTCTTCTTTCCCTGTAGGAAACACAGAAGAGTAGAAGAGTGCTCTTTTCTCAAAAGCAGAGTATGTTTCTTGTAAGACCAGCTATTGTTTGTTTCCCATTCATAAACAGAGTTGAATCACATGCAGTTTCTGGTCCTATGAGCAAGAGTTTTTTTCTAGTAAGAAAAGTCACTATCGTGCTCCCATTGCAAAACACATTGCAAAGAACACTCGTGTCTGTTCCCAGCAAGTACAGAGTATTGGACTGAAGAGAAGCTAGCGTCCTTGTCATATTCCTAAGCAGAGTTGAACTAGATATGGCCTGTGTGTGTAGGAAGCACAGTTCTTTTGTTCTGAGCAAGCTCACTGTTGTGGCCCTACAGGAGACACAGTAGAGTTAAAGAGTAATCTTTTCTCTAAAGCCGAGTGTATTACTTGTAATGCAAGCTTGTGTTTGTTTCCCATTCTTAAACGAAGTTGAATCAAATGCAGTTTCTGGTCCTATGAGCAAAAGTTGTTTTCTGGAATGAAAAGTCATTATTGAGCTCCTATAGCCATACACAGTGCAAAGAGCACTTGCAACTGTTCCAGGCAAATATAATGTTTTGGAATGAAGAGAAGCGACTGTTCTTGTCAGTTTCTTAAGCAGAGTTGAACTAGACATGGACCATGTGCGTAGGAGGCACAGTTCTTTTCCTCTGAGCAAGCTAACTGTTCTGGCCCTATAGGAAACACAGTAGAGTAGAAGAGAGCTCTTTTCTGAAAAGCAGAGTGTGTTTCTTGTCAGGCAAGTTTGTGTTTGTTTCTCATTCATAAAGAGTTTGAATCAATGCAGTTTCTGGTCCTATGAGCAAGAGTTATTTTCTGGTAAGAAAAGCCACTATTGCACTTCCGTTGCAATACACAGTGCAAATAGCACTCGCTTCTGTTCCCAGGAAGTACAGTGTATTGGACTGAAGAGAAGCTCCCATTCTTGTCAGTTTCCTAAGCAGAGTTGAACTAGATATGGCCTTTGTGTGTAGGAAGCACAGTTCTTTTGTTCTGAGCAAGCTCACTATTCTGGCCCTATAGGAAACACAGTAGAGTAGAAGAGTGCTCTTTTCTCAAAACACAGTGTGTTTCTTGTAAGGCTAGCTAGGGTTTGTTTCCCTTTCATAAAAGGAGTTGAATCACATGCAGTTTCTGGTCCTATATGCATAAGTTGTTCTCTGGTAAGGAAAGTCACTTTTGCACTCCCAATGCCATACACAGTGCAAATGGCAATCGCCTCTGTTCCCATCAAGTACAGTGTATTAGACTGAAGAGAAGCTATGATTCTTGTCAGTTTCCTTAGCAAAGTTGAACTAGATATGGCCCGTGTGTGTAGGAAGCACGGTTCTTTTGTTCTCAGCAAGTTCCATGTTCTGGCCATATAGGAAACACAGTAGAGCAGAAGAGTGCTCCTTTCTCAAACCGGAGTCTGTTTCTTGTGAGGCAAGTTTGTGTTTGTTTCCCATTCATAAATGAAGTTGAATCACAAGCAGGTTCTGGTCCTATGAGCAAGAGTTGTTTTCTGGTAAGGAACGTCACAATTGAGCTCCCATTGTCATACACAGTGCAAATAGCACTTGTGTCTGTTCCCAGCAAGTACAGTGTATTGGACTGAAGAGAAGCTACTGTTCTTGTCAGTTTCCCAAGCAGAGTTAAACTAGATATGGCCCGTTTGTGTACGAAGAACAGTTCTTTTGTTCTGAGCAAATTTGCTATTCTGGACCTATAGAAAACACAGTAGAGTAGAAGAGTGCTCTTTTCTCAAAAGCAGAGTGTATTTTTTGTCAGGCGAGCTACTGTTTTTTTCACATTCATGAACGGAGTTGAATCACATGCAGGTTCTAATCCGATGAGCAAGAGTTGTTTTCTTGTAAGAAATGTCACTATTGCGCTCCCACTGCCGTACACAGTATAAATAGTACTCGCGTCTGTTCCCAGCAAATACAGTGTATTGCACTGAAGTGAAATATCTGTTCTTATCAGTTTCCTAAGCAGGTTGAACTAGATATCGACTGTGTGTGTAGAAAGCACAGTTCTTTTATTCTAAGCAAGCTCACTGTTCTGGCCCTATAGGAAACACAGTAGAGTAGAAGAGTGCTCTTTTCTCAAAAGCAGAGTGTGTTTCTTGTGAGGCAAATTTGTGTTTGTTTCCCAATCATAAACGGAGTTCAATCACATGCAAGTTCTGGTCCTATGAGCAAGAGTTATTTTCTGGTAAGAATAGATACTATTGGGCTCTCATTGCTATATACACTGCAAATAGCACTCGTGTCTGTTCCCAGGAATTACAGTGTATTGGACTGAAGAGATGTTCCCGTTCTAGTCAGTTTCCTAAGAAGAATTGAACTACATATGGTCTTTGTGTTTAGGAAGCACAGTTCTTTTGTTCTGTTCAAGCTCACTGTTCTGTATCTATAAGTAACACAGTAGAGTAGAAGAGTGCTCTTTTCTCAAAACAGAGTGTGTTTCTTGTAAGACTAGCTAGTGTTTGTTTCCCTTTCATAAAGGGAGTGAAACACATACAGTTTCTGGTCCTATGTGCATAAATTGTTCTCTGGTAAGGAAAGTCTCTATTGCGCTCCCAATGCCATACACAGTACAAATAGCAATCGTGTCGGTTCCCAGCAGGTACAGTGTATTGGACTGAAGAGAAGCTACTGTTCTTGACAGTAACCTAAGCAGAGTTGAACTAAATATGGCCTGTGTGTGTAGGAAGCACAGTTCTTTTGTTCTGAGTAAGCTCACTGTTCTGGCTCTCTAGGAAACACAGTAGAGTAGAAGAGTGCTCTTTTCTCAAAAGCAGAGTGTGTTTCTTTTAAGGCGAGCTAGTGTTTGTTTCCTATTCATAAACATAGTGAATCACATGCAGTTTCTGCCCCTACTAGCGAGAGATATTTTCTGGTAAGGAAAGTCACTATTGTGCTACCAGTGCCATACTCAGTGCAAACATCACTCGTGTCTGTTCCCAGCAAGTACAGTGTATTGGACTGAAGAGAAGCGACTGTTCTTGTCAGTTTCCCAAGCAGAGTTGAACTAGGTATGCCCCATTTGTGTAGGAAGCGCAGTTGTTTTGTTCTGAGCAAGCTCACTGTTGTGGCCCCACAGGAAACACAGTAGAGTAGAAGAGTGCTCTTTTCTCTAAAGCAGGATGTGTTACTTGTAAGGCAAGATTATGTTTGTTTCCCTTTCATAAATGGAGTTGAATCAAATGCAGGTTCTGGTCCTATGAGCAAGAGTTGTTTTCTGGTAAGAAAAGTCATTATTGAGCTCCTATAGCCATATACAGTGCAAAGAGCACTTGCGGCTGTTCCCAGGTACTATAGTGTATTGGACTGAAGAGAAGCTAGTGTTCTTGTCAGTTTCCTAAGCAGAGTTGAACTAGATATGGCCTGTGTGTGTAGGAAGCACAATTGTTTTGTTCTGAGTAAGCCTACTGTTCTGGCTCTCTAGGAAACACAGTAGAGTAGAAGAGTGCTCTTTTCTCAAAAGCAGAGTATGTTTCTTTTAAGGCGAGCTAGTGTTTGTTTCCTATTCATAAACGTAGTGAATCACATGCAGTTTCTGCTCCTACTAGCGAGAGATATTTTCTGGTAAGGAAAGTCACTATTGTGCTCCCATTGCCATACACAGTGCAAATAGCACTCGCGTCTATTCCCAGCAAGTACAGTGTATTGGACTGAAGAGAAGTGACTGTTCTTGTCAGTTTCCCAAGCAGAGTTGAAGAAGATATGCCCCATTTGTGTAGGAAACGCAGTTGTTTTGTTCTGAGCAAGCTCACTGTTGTGGCCCCACAGGAAACACAGTAGAGTAGAAGAGTGCTCTTTTCTCTAAAGCAGGATGTGTTAATTGTAAGGCAAGATTATGTTTGTTTCCCATTCATAAATGGAGTTGAATCAAATGTAGGTTCTGGTCCTATGAGCAAGAGTTGTTTTCTGGTAAGAAAAGTCATTATTGAGCTCCTATAGCCGTACACAGTGCAAAGAGCACTTGCGACTGTTCAAAGCAATTATAGTGTATTGGACTGAAGAGAAGCAAGTGTTCTTGTCAGTTTCCTAAGCAGAGTTGAACTAGATATGGACCATGTGTGTAGGAAGCACAGTTCTTTTCTTCTGAGCAAGCTCACTGTTCTGGCCCTATAGTAAACACAGTAGAGTAGAAGAGTGCTCTTTTCTCAAAAGCAGAGTATGCTTCTTGTAAGGCAAGCTAGTGTTTATTTCCCATTCATAAACGGAATTGAATCACATTAGTTTCTGTTCCTATGGGCAAGAGTTTTAATCTGGAAGGGAAAGTCACTTTTGTGCTCCCATTACCATACAAAATGCAAATAGCACTCGTGTATATTCCCAGCAAGTACAGTGTATTGCACTGAAGAGAGGCTACTGTTCTGTTCAATTTCCTAAGCACAGTTGAACTAGATATGGCCGTGTGTGTAGGAAGCACAGTTCTTTTGTTCTGAGCAATCTCACTGTTCTGGCCCTATAGGAAACACAGTAGAGTAGAAGAGTGCTCTTTTTGTTAAGGAAAGTCAATATTGTGCTCCCATTGCCATACACAGTGCAAATAGCACTTGCATATGTTCCCAGGAAGTACAGTCTATTGGACTGAAGAAAAGCAACTGTTCTTGTCAGTTTTCTAAGCAGTTTGAACTAGATATGGTCCGTGTGTGTAGCAAGCACAGTTCTTTTGTTCTGAGCAAGCTCACTGTTCTGGACCTAGAGGAAACACAGTAGAGTAGAACAGTGCTCTTTCTCAAAAGCAGAGTGTGTTCCTTGTCAGGCAAGTTTGTGTTTGTTTCCCATTCATAAACGGAGTTGAATCACATGCAGGTTCTGGTCCTATGAGCAAGAGTTGTTTTCTGGTAAGGAAAGTAACTATGGCGCTCCCATTGCCATACACAATGCAACTTGCAATCGTCTATGTTCCCAGCAAGTACAGTGTATTGGACTGAAGAGAAGCAAGCGTTTTTGTCATTTTCATAAGCAGTGTTTGACTAGATATGGCCTGTGTGTGTAGGAAGCACAGTTCTTTTGTTCTGAGCAAGCTCCCTGTTCTGGCCCTATAGGAAACACAGTAGAGAAGAAGAGTACACTTTTCTCAAAACCAGAGTGTGTTTCTTGGAAGGTGAGCTACTGTTTGTTTCCCATTCATAAACGGAGTTGAATCACATGCAGTTTCTGGTCCTATGAGCAAGAGTGTTTTTCTGGTAAGAAAAGTCACTAGCGTGCACCCATTGCAAAACACATTGCAAAGAGCACTCGTGTCTGTTCCCAGCAAGTACAGAGTATTGGAATGAAGAGAAGCTAATGTCCTTGTCATATTCCTAAGCAGAGTGGAACTAGATATGGTCTGTGTGTGTAGGAAGCACAGTACTTTTGTTTTGAGCAAGCTCACTGTTCTGGCCTAAAGGAAACACAGTAGAGTAGAAGAGTGCTCTTTTCTCAAAACCAGAGTGTGTTTCTTGGAAGGGGAGCTACTTTTGTTTCCCATTCATAAACATAGTTGAATCACATGCAGGTTCTGGTCCTATGAGCAAGAGTTCTTTTCTGGTAAGAAAACTCACAGTTGTGCTCCCATTTCCATACACAGTGAAAATAGCACTTGCGTCTGTTCCCAGCAATTTCAGTGTATTGGACTGAAGAGAAGCTACTGTTCTTGTCAGTCTCCCAAGCAGAGTTGAAATAGATATGGCCCGTGTGTAGGAAGCACAGTTCATTTGTTCTGAGCAAGCCCACTGTTCTGGCCCTGTAATAAACACAGTAGAGTAGAAGTGTGCTCTTTTCTCAAAAGCAGAGTGTGTTTCTCGTAAGGTGAGCGAGAGTTTGTTTCCTTTCATAAATGGAGTTGAATCACATGCAGTTTCTGGTCCTATGAGCAAGATTTGTTTTCTGGTAAGAAAGGTCACTATTGTGCTCCCATTGCCATACACAGTACAAAGACCACTCGTGTAAGTTCCGAGCAAGTACAATGTATTGAACTAAAGAGAAGAGACTGTTCTTGTCAGTTGCTTAATCAAAATTGAGCTAGATATGGGCCATGTGGGAAGCACAGTTCTTTTGTTCTGAAGAAGCTCAGTGATCTTGCACAATAGGAAACACAGTAGAGAAGAAGATTGCTCATTTCTCAAAGGCAGAGTGCGTTTCTTGTAAAGCTAGCTAGTGTTTGTTTCCCATTTATAAAAGGAGTTGAATCACATGCAGTTTCTGTTCCTACGAGCAGTAGATGTTTTCTGGTAAGGAAACTCACTATTTCTACCACTGTCATACTCAGTGCAAACATCACTCATGTCTGTTCCCAACAAGTACTGTGTATTGGACTGAAGAAAAGTGACTGTTCTTGTCAGTTTTCTAAGCAGCGTTGAACTACATATGGCCAATGTGTGTAGGACACACCGTTCTTTTGTTCTGAGCAGGCTCACTGTTCTGGCCTTTTAGGAAACCCAGTAGAGTAGAAGAGTGCTCTTTTCTCAAAACAGAGTGTGTTCCTTGTAGGCAAGCTGGTGTTTGTTTCTCATTCATAAACGGAGTTGAATCACATGTAGTTTCTGGTCCTATGAGCAAGAGTTTTTTTCTGGTATAGAAAGTCACTATTGTGCTCCCATTGTCATTCACTGTGCAAATAGCACTCGCGTCTGTTCCCAGCAAATACAGTGTACTGAACTGAAGAGAAGCTACTGTTCTTGTCAGTTTCTTAAGCAGAGTTGAACTAGATATGCCCCGTGTGTGTAGGAAGCGAAGTTCTTTTGCTCTGACCAAGCTCACTGTTCTGGACCTACAGGAAACACAGTTGAGTAGAAGAGTGCTCTTTTCTCAAAAGCAGAGAGTGTTTCTTGTAAGGCAAGTTTGTGAATATTTCCCATTCACAAACGGAGTTGAATCACATGCAGTTTCTGGTCCTATGAGCAAGAATTATTTTCTGGTAAGTAGAGTCACTATTGTGCTCCCAATGCCATACACACTGTAAATAGCACTCGTGTCTGTTCTCAGCAAGTACTGTGTATTGGACTGAAGAGAAGCTGCTGTTCTTGTCAATTTCCCAAGCTGAGTTGAATTAGATATGGCCCGTGTGTAGGAACCAAAGGTCTTTTGTTCTGAGCAAGCTCACTGTTCTGGCCCAGTTGGAAATATAGTAGAGTAGAAGTGTGTTCTTTTCTCAGAAACAGAGTGTATTTCTTATAAGGCCAGCTAGTGTTTGTTTCCCATTCATAAACAGAGTTGAATCACATGTAGTTTCGGGTCCTATGAGCAAGAGTTTTATTCAGGTAAGGAAAGTCACTGTTGTGATCCCATTGCCATACACTGTGCAAATAGCACTCGCGTCTCTTCCCAGCAAGTACTGTATATTGGACTGAAGAGTAGTGTTTGTTCTTGTCAGTTTTCTAAGCAGTTTGAACTAGATATGGTCCATGTGTGTAGAAAGCACAGTTCTTTTGTTCTGAGCGAGATCACTGTTCTGGCCCTATAGGAAATACAGTAGAGTAGAAGAGTGGTCTTTTCTCAAAAGCAGAGTATGTTTCTTGTCAGGCATGTTTGTGTTCGTTTCCCATTCATAAAGAGTTTAAATCACATGCAGTTTCTGGTCCTATGAGCAAGAGTTCTTTTCTGGTAAGAAAAGTGACTATTGCGCTACCATTGCAATACACAGTGCAAATTGTGCTTGCGTCTGTTCCCAGCAAGTACAGTGTATTGAACTGAAGATAAGCTAGTATTCTTGTCAGTTTCCCAAGCAGAGTTGAACTAAATATGGCCCGTGTGTGTAGGAAGCACAGTTCTTTTGTTCTGAGCAAGCTCATTGTTCTGGCCCTATAGGAAACATAATGAAGTAGAAGAGTACTCTTTTCTCAAATGTAGAGTATGTTTCCTGTAAGGCAAGCTAGTGTTTGTTTACCATTCATAAACGGAATTGAATGACATGCAGTTTCTGGTCCTACCAGCAATAGTTGTTTTCTGGTAAAAACAGTCACTGTTGCCTTCCCATTGCCATACACAGTGCAAATTGCACTCGCGTCTGTTCCCTGCAAGTACAGTGTATTGGACTGAAGAGAGCTAATGTTCTTGTCAGTTTCCCAAGCAGAGTTGAACTAGATATGGCCCGTGTGTGTTGGAAGCACAGTTCTTTTGTTCAGATCAAGCTCACTATTCTGTCCCTCTAGGAAACACAGTACAGTAGAAGAGTACTCTTTTCTCAAAACAGAGTGTGTTTCTTGTAAGGCTAGCTAGTGTTTGTTTCCCTTTCATAAAGGGAGTTGAATCACATGCAGTTTCTGGTCCTATGTGCATAAGTTGTTCTCTGGTAAGGAAAGTCAGTATTGTGTTCCCAATGCCATACACAGTGCAAATAGCACTCGCCTCTGTTCCCATAAGTACAGTGTATTGGACTGAAGAGAAGCTATGATTCTTCTCAGTTTCCTTAGCAGAGTTGAACTAGATATGTCCCGTGTGTGTAGGAAACACAGTTCTTTTGTTCTCACCAAGCTCCATGTTCTAGCCCTATAGGAAACACAGTAGAATTGAAGAGTGCTCCTTTCTCAAAACAGAGTGTGTTTCTTGTGAGGCTAGTTTGTGTTTGTTTCCCATTCATAAACGGAGTTGAATCACATGCAGGTTCTGGTCCTATGAGCAAGAGTTGTTTTCTGGTAAGGGAAGTCACAATTGTGTTCCCATTGCCATACACAGTGTGGTAGCACTCACATCTGTTCCCAGGAAGTACAGTGTTTTGTACAGAAGAGAAGCTACTGTTCTTGTCAGTTTCCTAAGCAGAGTTGAACTAGATATGGCCAGTGTGTGTAGGAAGCACAGTTCTTTTGTTCTGAGCAAATTTGCTGTTCTGGCCCTATAGGAAACACAATAGAGTAGAAGAGTGCTCTTTTCTCAAAAGCAGAGTGTGTTTCTTGTCAGGTAAGCTACTGTTTGTTTTCCATTTATAAACAGAGTTGAATCACTAGCAGGTTCTGATCGTGTGAGCTAGAGTATTTTTTTCATAAGACAAGTCACTATTGAGCTCCTATTGCCATACACAGCGCAAAGAGCACTTGCGACTGTTTCCAGCATGTATAGTGTTTTGGAATGAAGAGAAGTGACTGTTCTTGTCAGTTACCTAAGCAGAGTTGAACTAGATATGGACCATGTGTGTAGGAACCTAGTTCTTTTGTTCTGAGCAAGCTCACTGTTCTGGCCCTATAGGAAACACAATAGAGTACTAGAGCGCTCTCTTCTCAATGGCAGAGTGTATTACTTGTAAGGTGCGCTTATGTTTGTTTCCCTTTAATAAACTCAGTTGAATCACATGCAGATTCTGTTCCAAAAATAAAGACTTGTTTTCTGGTAAGGAAAGTCACTATTTGCTCCCAATTCCATACTCAGTGCAAATAGCACTCGCGTCTGTTCCCAGCAAGAACAGTGTATTGGACTAAAGAGAACCTACTGTGCTTGTCATTTTTTTAAGCAGAGTTGACATAGATATGGCCCGTGTGTGTAGGGAGCACAGTTCTTTAGTTCTGAGCAAGCTCACTGTTCTGGCCCTCTAGGAAACACAGTAGCGTAAAAGAGTGCTCTTTTCTCAAAAGCAGAGTGTGTTTCTTGTAAAGCAAGCTAGTGTTTGTTTCCCATTCATAAATGGGAGTTGAATCACGTGCAGTTTCTGGTCGTGAACAAGAGATTTATTCTGGTAAGTAAAGTCACTATTGCACTTCCACTGCAATAAACAGTGCAAATAGCACCCGCGTCTGTTCCCAGCAAGTACAGTGTATTGGACTGAAGAGAATCAACTGTTCTTGTCAGTTTCCAAAGTAGAGTTGAACCAGACATGGTCCTTGTGTGTAGGATACAAAGTTCCTCTGTTCTGAGCAAGCTCACTGTTCTGGCCCTACAGGAAACACAGTAGAGTAGAAGAGTGCTCTTTTCTAAAAGCAGAGTGTGTTTCTTGTAAGGCGAGTTAGTGTTTGTTTCCCATTCGTAAACGAAAGTGAATCACATGTAATTTCTGGTCCTACAAGCAAGAGTTGTTTTCTGGTAAGGAAAGTAACTATTTGGCTCCCATTGCCATACACAGTGCAAATAGCACTCGCGTCTGTTCCCAGTGAGTCCTTTCTATTGGACTGAAGAGAAGCTACTGTTCTTGTTAGTTTCCTAAACAGAGTTGTGCTAGATATGGCCCGTGGGTGTAGGAAGCACAGTTCTTTTGTTCTTAGCAAGCTCACTGTTCTGGCCCTATAGGAAACACAGTAGAGTAGCAGAGTACTCTTTTCTCAAAAGCAGAGTGTGTTTCTTGTATGGCGAAATAGTGTTTGTTTCCCATTCATAAACGGAGTTGTATCACATGCAGTTTCTGGTCCTATGAGCAAGAGTTGTTTTCTTGTAAGGAAAGTCACTTTTGTGCTCCCATTGCCATACACAATGCACAGAGAACTCACATGTGGTCCAGCAAATACAGTGTGTTGGACTGAAGAGAAGCTACTGTTCTTGTCAGTTTTCTAAGCAGAATTAAACTAGATATGGTCAGTGTGTGTAGGAAGCACAGTTCTTTTGTTCTGTGCAAGCTCACTGTTCTGGCACTATAGGAAACACAGTAGAGTAGAAGAGTGCTCTTTTCTCAAAAGCAGAGTGTGTTTCTTGTAAGACGAGGTTGTGTTTGTGTCCCATTAATAAACGGAGTTGAATCACATGCAGTTTCTGTTCGTATGAGCAAGAGTTGTTTTTTGGTAAGTAAAGTCACTATTTCGCTCCCATTGCCATACACAGTGCTAAGAGCACTCGCGTCTGTTCCCAGCAAGCACAGTGTATTGGACTGAAGGGCAGCTACTGTTCTTGTCAGTTTCCTAAGCAGAGTTGAACTAAATATGGGCCATGTGTATAGGAAGCACAGTTCATTTGTTTTGTTCAAGCTCACTGTTCTGGCCCTATGGGAAACACAGTAGAGTAGAAGAGTGCTCTTTTCTCAAAAGCAGAGTGTGTTTCTTGTAAGGCAAGGCAGAGTTTGTTTCCCGTTCAGAAACGGTGTTGAATCACATGCAGTTTCTGATCCTTTGAGCAAGAGTTGTTTTCTGGTAAGAAAGGTCACTATTGCGCTCCCATTGCCATACACAGTATAAATAACACACGCGAGAGTCCCCAGAAAGTACAATGTATTGAACTGAAGAGAAGTGACTGTTCTTGTCAGTTGCTGAAGCAGAGTTGAACTAGATATGGGCCTTGTGTAGGAAGCACAGTTCTTTTGTTTTGAGCAAGCTCAGTGATATCGCACTATGGGAAACACAGTAGAGAAGATTAGTGCCCTTTTCTCAAAAGCACAGTGTGTTTCTTGTAAGGTGAGCTAGTGTTTATTTCCCATTCATAAACAGTGTTGAATCACATGCAGTTTCTGGTCGTATGAGCAAGAGTTGTTTTCTGGTCAGAAAGGTCACTATTGTGCTCCCATTGCCATTCACAGTATAAATAACACTTGCCTCTTTTTCCAGCAAGTACAATGTATTGAACTGAAGAGAAGTGACTGTTCTTGTCAGTTGCTTAAGCAGAGTTGAACTAGATATGGGCCATATGTAGTAAGCACAGTTCTTTTGTTCTGCAAGTTCAGTGATCTCGCACTATAGGAAACACAATAGAGAAGAAGAGTGCTCTTTTCTCAAAAGCACAGTGTGTTTCTTGTAAGGTGAGCTAGCGTTTGTTTCCCATTCATAAACGGAGTTGAATCACATGCAGTTTCTGGTCCTATGAGCAAGAGTTGTTTTCAGGTAAAGAAAGACACTTTTGTGTTCCCATTGTCATACACAGTGCAAATAGCACTCGTGTCTGTTCCCAGCAAGAACAGTGTATTGGACTGAAGAGAAGCTACCGTTCCTGTCAGTTTGCTAAGCAGCATTGAACTTGTATGGCCCTTGTTTTTAGGAAGCACAGTTCTTTGTTCTGAGCAAGCTCACTGTTCTGGCCATATAGGAAACACAGTAGAGTAGAAGATTGCTGTTTTCTCAAAAGCAGAGTGTGATTCTTGTAAGGCGCACTAGTGTTTGTTTCCCAAGCATAAATGGAGTTGAATCACATGCAGTTTCTTGTCCTATGAGCAAGAGTTGTTTTCAGGTAAAGAAAGACACTTTTGTGTTCCCATTGTCATACACAGTGCAAATAGCACTCGTGTCTGTTCCCAGCAAGAACAGTGTATTGGACTGAAGAGAAGCTACCGTTCCTGTCAGTTTGCTAAGCAGCATTGAACTTGTATGGCCCTTGTTTTTAGGAAGCACAGTTCTTTGTTCTGAGCAAGCTCACTGTTCTGGCCATATAGGAAACACAGTAGAGTAGAAGATTGCTGTTTTCTCAAAAGCAGAGTGTGATTCTTGTAAGGCGCACTAGTGTTTGTTTCCCAAGCATAAATGGAGTTGAATCACATGCAGTTTCTTGTCCTATGAGCAAGAGTTGTTTTCTGGTAATGAAAGCCACTCTTGCGCTTCCATTGCCATACACAGTACAAAGAGCACTCTCATCTGTTCCCAGCAATTACAGTGTATTTGACTGAAGGGAAGCTACTGTTCTTGTCAGTTTCCTAAGCAGAGTTGAACTAGATATGACCGGCGTGTGTAGGTAGCACAGTTCATTTGTTCTGAGCAAGTTCACTGTTCTGGCCCTATAGGAAACACAGTATAGTAGAAGAGTGCTCTTTTCTCAAAAGCAGCATGTGTTTCTTGTAAGGCAAGCCAGAGTTCGTTTCCATTCATAAATGGAGTTGAATCACATGCAGTTTCTGCACCTATGAGCAAGAGTTGTTTTCTGTAAGGAAAGTCACTATTGTGCTCCCACTGCCACAAATAGCACTCGTGTCTTTCCCCAGCAAGTACAGTGTATAGGACTGAAGAGAAGCTACTCTTCTTGTCAGATTCCTAAGCAGCATTCAACTAGATATGGGTCATGTGTGTAGGAAGCACAGTTCTTTCGTTCTGAACAAGCTCACTGTTCTGGCCCTATAGGACAAAGAAAAGTAGAAGAGTACTCTTTTCTCAATGGCAGAGTGTGTTTCTTGTAAGGCGAGTTAATGTTTGTTTCCCTTCATAAACGGAGTTGAATCACATGCAGTTTCTGGTCCTACGAAGAAGAGTTTTTTTTATGGTAAGGAAAGTCACTATTGTGCTCCCATTGCCATACACAGTGCAAATTGCACTCTCATCTTTTCCTGCAAGTACAGTGTATTGGATTGAAGAGAAGCTACCATTCTTGTCAGTTTCTAAGCAGAGTTGAATTAGATATGGCCCATGTCTGTAGGAAGCACACTTCTTTTGTTCTGAGCAAGCCCACTGTTCTGGTTCTATAAGAAACACAGATTTGTAGAAAAGTGCTCTTTTCCAAAAGCAGATTTTGTTCTTGTTAGGCCAGCTAGTGTTTGTTTCCCATTCATAAATGGAGTTGACTCACATGCAGTTTCTGGTCCTATGAGCAAGAGTTCTTTTCTGGTAAGAAAAGTGACTATTACGCTACCATTGCAATACACAGTGCAAAGAGCCCTCTTGTCTGTTCCCAGAAGTACAGTGTAGTGGACTCAAGGGAAGCTGTTTTGTAAGTTTTCTAAGCAGAGTTGAACTAGATATGGCCCGTGTGTTTAGGAAGCACAGTTTTTTGTTCTGAGCAAGCTCACTTTTCTGGCCATATAGGAAACAAAGTAGAGTAGAAGAGTGCTCTTTTCTCAAAAGCAGAGTGTGTTTATGTAAGGCGAGCTAGTGTTTGTTTCACATTCATAAATGGAGTTGAATTACATGCAGTTTCTTGATCTACAAGCAAGAGTTGTTTTCTGGTAAGGAAAGTCACTATTGTGCTCCAACTGCCATACTCATTGCATATAGCACTCGCGTCTGTTAACAGCAAGTACACTGTATTGGACTGAAGAGAAGCTACTCTTCTTGTCAGATTCCTAAGCAGCATTAAACTAGATATGGGTCATGTGTGTAGGAAGCACAGTTCTTTTGATCTCAGCAAGCTCACAGTTCTGGCCCTGTAGGAAACCAAGTAGAGGAAAAGAGTGCTCTTTTCTCAAAAGCAGAGTGTGTTTCTTGTAAGGCAAGCCAGTGTTTGTTTCCCATTCATAAGCAGAGTTGAATCACAAGCACTTTCAGGTTCTATGAGCAAGAGTAGTTTTCTGGCAAGGAAAGTCACGATTTTGCTCCCATTGCCTTTCACAGTGCAAATATCACTCGTGTCTGTTCCCAGCAAGTACAGTTATTGGACTGAAGAAAATCTACTGTTTTATCAGTTTCCTAAGCAGCGTTGCACTATATATGGCCCATGTATAGGAAGTACAGTTCTTTTGGTTTGAGCAAGCTCGCTGTTCTGGCCCTGTAGAAAACAGAGTTGAGTAGAAGTGAGTTCTTTTCTCAAAATCAGAGTGTGTCTCCTGTAAGGCGAGCTTGTGTTTGTTTCCCATTCATGAATGGAGTTGAATCACATGTAGTTTCTGGTCCTATGAGCTAGAGTTTTTTACTGGTATGGAAAGTCACTATTGTGCTCCCGTTGTCCTTCACAGTACAAAGAGCACTCACATCTGTTCCCAGCAAGTAAAGTGTATTTAACTGAAGAGAAGCGACTGTTCTTGTCAGTTTCCTAAGCAGAGTTGAACTAGATATGCCCCGTGTGTGTAGGAAGCACAGTTCTTTTGTTTTGAGCAAGCTCAGTTCTCGCACTATAGGACACAGTAGAGAAGAAAAGTGTTATCTTCTCAAAGGCAGAGTGTGTTTATTGTAAGGCAAGTTTGTGAATATTTCCCATTCATAAACGGAGTTGTATCACATGCAGTTTCTGGTCCCATGAGCAAGAATTGTTTTCTGGTATGTAGAGTCACTATTGTGCTCCCAATGCCATACACACTGCAAATAGCACTCTCGTCTGTTCCCAGCTAGTACAGTGTATTGGACTGAAGATCAGCTAATGTTCTTGTCAGTTTCCCAAACAGAGTTGAACTAGATATGGCCCGTGTGTGTAGGAAGCACAGTTCTTTTGTTCTGAGCAAGCTTATTGTTCTGGCCCTATAGGAAACACAATGGAGTAGAAGAGTGCTCTTTTCTCAAATGTAGAGTATGTTACTTGTAAGGCGAGCTAGTGTTTGTTTCCCATTCATAAACGGAATTGAATCACATGCAGTTTCTGGTCCTATGAGCAAGAGTTGTTTTCTGGTAAGGAAAGTCACCATTGAGCTCACATTTCAATATACATTGCATACAGCACTCCCATCTGTTCCCAACAAGTACAGAGTATTGGACTGAAGAGAAGCTAACGTTCTTGTCCGTTTTCTAAGCAGAGTTGAAATAGATATGGCTCGTGTGTGTAGGAAGCACAGTTCTTTTGTTCTCACCAAGCTCCATGTTCTGGCCCTATAGGAAACACAGTAGAGTAGAAGTGGGCTCCTTTCTCAAAAAAGAGTGTGTTTCTTGTGAGGCAAGTTTCTGTTTGTTTCCCATTCATAAACGGAGTTGAGTCCCACGCAGGTTCTGGTCCTATGAGCAAGAGTTGTTTCCTGGTAAGGAAAGTCACAATTGTGTGCCCATTGCCATGCACAGTGTCAATAGCACTCTTGTCTGTTCCCAGCAAGTACAGTGTATTGGAATGAAGAGAAGCTACTGTTCTTGTAAGTTTCCCAAGCATAGTTGAACTAGATATGGCCCGTGTGTGTAGGAAGCACAGTTCTTTTGTTCTGAGCAAATTTGCTGTTCTGGTCCTAGGTAAACACAGTAGAGTAGAAGAGTGCTCTTTTCTCAAAAGCAGAGTGTGTTTCTTGTCAGGTGAGCTACTGTTTGTTTCTCATTCATAAACGGAGTTGAATCACAAGCAGGTTCTGGTCCTACGAGCAAGAGTTTTTTTTCTCTTAAGACAAGTCACTATTGAGCTCCCATTGACATACACAGTACAAACAGCACTTGCGACTGTTCCCTGCAAGTACAATGTATTGGACTGAAGATAAGCTAATGTTCTTGTCAGTTTCCCAAGCAGAGATGAACTAGATATGGCCCGTGTGTTTAGGAAGTACAGTTCTTTTGTTCTGATCAAGCTCACTATTCTGGCCCTATAGGAAACACAGTAGTGTAGAAGAGTGCTCTTTTCTGAAAACAGAGTGTGTTTTTTGTAAGGCGAGCTAGTGTTTGTTTCCCTTTCATAAAGGGAGTTGAATCACATGCAGTTACTGGTCCTATGTGCATAAGTTGTTCTCAGGTTAAGAAAGTCACTATTGCGCTCCCAGTGTCATACACAGTGTAAATAGCTATCGAGTCTGTTCCCAGCAAGTACAGTGTATTGAACTGAAGAGAACCTACTGTTCTTGTCAGTTTCCTAAGCAGAGTTGAACTAGATATGGCCCGTGTGTGTAGGAAGAAGAGTTCTTTTGTTCTGAGCAAGCTCACTGTTCTGGCCCTGTAGGAAACACAATAGAGTAGAAGAGTGCTCCTTTCTCAAAAGCAGAGTGTGTTTCATATAAGACAATTTTGTGTTTGTTTCCCATTCGTAAAGAGTTTGAATCACATGCAGTTTCTTGTCCTATGAGCAAGAGTTGTTTTCTGGTAAAAAAAAAAAAAGTCACTATTGTGCTTTCATTGCCATACACAGTGCTAATAGCACTCTCGTCTGTTCCCAGCAAGTACAGTGTATTGGACTGAAGAGAAGCTCCTGTTCTTGCCAGTTTCCTAAGCAGAGTTGAACCAGATATGGCCTTTGTGTGTATTAAGCACAGTTCTTGTTCTGAGCTAGTTCACTATCTGGCACTATAGGAAACACAGCAGAGTAGAAGAGTGCTCTTTTCTCAAAACAGAGTGTGTTTCTTGTAAGGCTAGCTAGTGTTTGTTTCCCTTTCATAATATGAGTTGAATCACATGCAGTTTCTGGTCCTATGTGCATGAGATTTTTTCTGGTAAGGAAAGTCAGAATTGCGCTCCCAATGCAGTACACAGTGCAAATAGCAATCGCCTCTGTTCCCGTCAAGTACAGTGTATTGGAGTGAAGAGAAGCTACGATTCTTGTCAGTTTCCTTAGCAGAGTTTAGCTAGATGTGGCCCGTGTGTGTAGGAAGCACAGTTCTTTTGTTCTCAGCAAGCTCCATGTTCTGGCCCTATAGGAAAAACAGTAGAGTAGAAGAGTGCTCCTTACTCAAAACAGAGTGTGTTTCTTGTGAGGAAAGTTTGTGTTTGTTTTCCATTCATAAATGGAGTTGAATCATATGCAGGTTCTGGTCCTATGAGCAAGAGTTGTTTTCTGGTAAGGAAAGTCACAATTGTGTGCCCATTGCCATACACAGTTCAAATAGCACTTGAATGTGTTCCCAGCAAGTATAGTGTATTGAACTGAAGAGAAGCTACTGTTCTTGTCAGTTTCCCAAGCAGAGTTGAACTTGATATGGCCTGTGTGTATAGGAAGCACAGTTCTTTTGTTCTGAGCAAATTTGCTGTTCTGGCTCTATAGGAAACACAGTAGAGTAGAAGAGTGCTCTTTTCTCAAAAGCAGAGTGTGTTGCTTGTCAGGTGAGCTACTGTTTGTTTCCATTCATAAATGGAGTTGAATCACAAGCACGTTCTGGTCCTGTGAGCAAGAGTTGTTTTCTCATAAGACAAGTCACTATTGAGCTCCTATTGCCATACACAGTGCAAACAGCACTTGCTACTGTTCCCAGCATGTATAGTGTATTGGACTGAAGAGAAGAGACTGTTCTTGTCAGTTACCTAAGCAGAGTTGAACTAGATGTGGACCATGTGTGTAGGAACCTAGTTATTTTGATCTGAGCAAGCTCACTGTTCTGGCCCTATAGGAAACACAATAGAGTAGTAGAGTGCTCTTTTCTCAATGGCAGAGTGTATTTCAGGTAAGGCGAGCTAGTGTTTGTTTCCCTTTAATAAACACAGTTGAATCACATGCAGTTTCTGGTCCGAAAATAAAGACTTGTTTTCTGGTAAGGAAAGTCACTATTTGCTCCCAGTTCCATACTCAGTGTAAATAGCACTCACGTCTGTTCCTCGCAAGAACAGTGTATTGGACTAAAGAGAACTTACTGTGCTTGTCATTTTCCTAAACAGAGTTGACATAGATATGGCCCATGTCTGTTTGGAGCACAGTTCTTTAGTTCTGAGCAAGCTCACTGTTCTGGCCCTATAGGAAACACAGAAGAGTAGAAGAGTGCTCTTTTCTAAAAGCAGATTGTGTTTCTTGTACTGCCAAGCTAGTGTTTGTTTCCCATTTATAAACGGAGTTGAATCACATGCAGTTTCTGGTCCTATGAGCAAGATTTGTTTTCTGCTAAGGAAAGTCACTATTGTGCTTCCATTGCAATAAGCAGTGCAAATAGCACTCGTGTATGTTCCCAGCAAGTACAGTGTTTTGGACTGAAGAGAAGCAACTGTTCTTGTCAGTTTACTAAGCAGAGTTGAACTAGATATGGCCTGTGGGTGTAGGAAGCATAGTTCTTTTGTTCTGAAAAAGCACACTGTTCTGACCCTATAGGAAACACAGTAGAGTAGAAGAGTGCTCTTTTCTCAAAACCAGAGTCTTTTTCTTGGAAGGTGAGCTACTGTTTGTTTCCCATTCATAAATGATGTTGAATCACATGCAGTTTCTGGTCCTATGAGCAAGCGTTATTTTCTGGTAAGAAAAGCCACTATTGTGCTCCCATTGAAATACACAGAGCAAATAGCACTCGCGTCTGTTCCCAGGAATTACGGTGTATATGACTGAAGAGAAGCTACCGTTCTTGTCAGTTTCCTAGAGCAGAGTTGAACTAGATATGGCCCATGTGTGTAGGAAGAACAGTTCTTTTGTTCTGATCAAGCTCTCTATTCTGGCCCTATAGGAAACACAGCAGAGTAGAAGAGTACTCTTTTCTCAAAACAGAGTGTGTTTCTTGTAAGGCAAGTTTGTGTTTGTTTCCCATTAATAAACAGAGTTGAATCACATGCAGTTTCTGGTCCTATGAGCAAGAGATGTTTTCTGGTAAGGGAAGTCACTATTAGGCTCCCATTGCCATACACAGTGCAAAGAGCACTTGCGACTGTTCCCAGCAAGTATAATTGATTGGACTGAAGAGAAGTGACTGTTCTTGTCAGTTTCCTAAGCAGAGTTGAACTAGATATGGACCATGGCTGTAGGAAGCACAGTTCTTTTGTTCTGAGCAAGCTCAATGTTCTGGCTTTCTAGGAAACACAGTAGAGTAGAAGTGTGCTCTTTTCTCAAAGCAGAGTGTGTTTCTTGTAAGGCAAGGTAGTGTTTGTTTCCCATTCATAAACAGAGTTGAATCACATGCAGTTTCTGTCCTACGAGCAAGAGATATTTTCTGGTAATGAAAGTCACTATTGTGCTCCCACTGCGGTAAACAGTATAAATGGTACTCATGTATGTTCCTAGCAAATACAGTGTATTGGACTGATGAGAAATGATTGTTCTTGTCAGTTTCCTAAGCAGAGTTGAACTAGATATGGCCTGTGTTTGTAGAAAGCACAGTTCTTTTGTTCTGAGCAAGCTCACTGTTCTGGCCCTATAGAAAACACAGTAGAGGAGAAGAGAGTTCTTTTCTCAAAAGCAGAGTGTGTTTCTTGTCAGGCAAGTTTGTGTTTGTTTCCCATTCATAAAGAGTTTGAATCACATGCAGTTTCTGGTCCTATGAGCAAGAGTTGTTTTCTGGTAAGAATAGCCACTCTTGCGCTCCCATTGCCATATACAGTGCAAATAGCACTCGTGTCTGTTCCCAGGAAGTACAGTGTATTGGACTGAATCGAAGCTACCGTCGTTGACAGTTTCCTAAGCAGAGTTGAACTAGATATGGCCTTTGTGTGTAGGAAGCACAGTCTTTTGTTCTGATCAAGTTCACTATTCTGTCCCTATAGGAAACACCGTAGAGTAGAAGAGTGCTCTTTTCTCAAAACAGAGTGTGTTTCTTGCAAGGCTAGCTAGTGTTTGTTTCCCTTTCATAAAAGGAGTTGAATCACATGCAGTTTCTGGTCCTATGTGCATAAGTTGTTCTCTGGTAAGGAAAGTCACTATTGCACTCCCAATGCCATACACAGTACAAATAGCAATTGTGTCGGTTCCCAGCAATTACAGTGTATGGGACTGAAGAGAAGCTACTGGTCTTGTCAGATACCTAAGCAGAGTTGAACTAGATATGGCCCGTGTGTGTAGGAAGCACACTTTTTTTGTTCTGAGCAATCTCACTTTTCTGTCCCTATAGGAAACACAATAGAGTAGAAGAGTGCTCTTTTCTCAAAAGCAGAGTGTGTTTCTTGTGAGGCAAGTTTGTGTTTGTTTCCCATTTATAAACGTAGTTGAATCCCTTGCAGGTTTCGGTCCTATGAGCAAGAGTTGTTATCTGGTAAGAAAAGTCATTATTGAGCTCCTATAGCCATGCACATTGCAAAGATCACTTGCGACTGTTCCCAGCAAGTATAGTTTATTGGACTGAAGAGAATCGACTGTTCTTGTCAGTTTCCCAAGCAGAGTTGAACTAGATATGACCTGTGAGTGTAGGAAGCCTAGTTCTTTTGTTCTGTGCAAGCTCACTGGTCTGGCCCCATAGGAAACAGAGTAAAGTATAAGAGTGCTCTTTTCTCAAAAGCAGAGTGTTTCGTGTGAGGCAAGTTTGTGTTTGTTTCCCAATCATAAATGGAGTTGAGTCACATGCAGGTTCTGCTCCTGTGAGCAAGAGTTGTTTTCTGGTAAGGAATGTCACAATTGAGCTCCCATTGCCATACACAGTGCAAATAACACTTGCCTCTGTTCCTAGCAAGTACAGTGTATTGGACTGAAGAGAAGCTACTGTTCTTGTCAGTTTCTCAAGCAGAGTTGAAATAGATATGGCCCATGTGTAGGAAGCACAGTTCTTTTGTTTTGAGCAAGCTTAGTGATATCACACTATGGGAAACACAGTAGAGAAGAAGAGTACCCTTTTCTCAAAAGCACCATGTGTTTCTTGTAAGGTGAGCTGGTGTTTATTTCCCTTTCATAAATAGAGTTGAATCACATGCAGTTTCTGGTCCTATGAGCAAGAGTTGTTTTCTGGTAGGAAAGGTCACTACTGTGCTCCCATTGCCATTCACAGTATAAATAACACTCGCCTCTTTTCCAAGCTAGTACAACGTATTGAACTGAAGAAAAGTGACTGTCTTGTCAGTTGCTTAAGCAGAGTTGAACTAGAAATGGGCCGTGTGTAGGAAGCACAGTCCTTTTGTTCTGAACAAGTTCAATGATCTTGCACTATAGGAAACACAATAGAGAAGAAGAGTGCTCTTTTCTCAAAAGCACAGTGTGTTTCATGTACGGTGAGCTAGTGTTTGTTTCCCATTCATAAACGGAGTCAAATCACATGCAGTTTCTGGTCCTATGAGCAGGAGTTGTTTTCAGGTAAAGAAAGACACTTTTGTGTTCCCATTGCCATACACAGTGCAACTAGCACTCACATCTGTTCCCAGCAAGAACAGTATATTGTACTGAAGAGAAGCTACCATTCTTGTCAGTTTGCTAAGCAGCATGAAACTATATATGGCGCTTGTTTGTAGGAAGCACAGTTCTTTGTTCTGACCAAGCTCACTGTTCTAGCCATATAGGAAACACAGTTCAGTAGAAGAGTGCTCTTTTCTCAAAGAAGAGTGTGTTTTTTGTAAGGCGAGCTAGTGTTTGTTTCCCATTCATAAACGGAGTTGAATCACATGCAGTTTCTTGTCCTATAAGCAAGAGTTGTTTTCTGGTAATGAAAGTCACTATTGTGCTCCCATTGCCATACACAGTACAAAGAGCACTCGTGTCTGTTTCCAGCAAGTACAATGTATTGAACTGAAGAGACGTGACTGTTCTTGTCAGTTGCTTAAGCAGAGTTGAACTAGATATGTGTCGTGTGTGGGAAAAACAGTTCTTTGTTCTGAGCAAGCTCTGTGATCTCCCACTACATGAACCACAGTAGAGAAGAAAATTGCTCTTTTCTCAAAGGCAGAGTGTTTTTCTTGTAAGGCAAGCTTGTGTTTGTTTCTCATTAATAAACAGAGTTGAATCACATGCAGTTTCTGGTCCTATCAGCAGAGTTGTTTTCTTGTAAGAAGAGTCACTATTGTGCTCACATTGCATTACACAGTGCAAATAGCAATCACATGTGTTCCCAGCAAGTACAGTGTATTGGACTGAATAGAAGCTACCTTTCTTTTAAGTTTCCTATGCAGAGTTGAACTAGATATGGCCCGTGTGAGTAGGAAGCACAGTTCTTTAGTTGTGAGCAAGCTCACTGTTCTGGCCCTATAGAAAGCATGGTAGAGCAGAAGAGTGCTCTTTTCTCAAAATTATACTGTGTTTCTTGTAAGGCCAGTTTGTGTTTGTCCCATTCATAAACATAGTTGAATCACATGCAGTTTCTGGTCCTATGAGCAAGAGTTGTTTTCAGGTAAAGAAAGACAGTTTTGTGTTCCCATTGCCATACACAGTGCAAATAGCACTCGCGTCTGTTCCCAGCAAGAACAGTGTATTGGACTGAAGAGGAGCTACCGTTCTTGTCAGTTTGCTAAGCAGCATGAAACTATATATGGCGCTTGTATGTAGGAAGAACAGTTCTTTGTTCTGACCAAGCTCACTGTTCTGGCCATATAGGAAACACAGTTGAGTAGAAGATTGCTCTTTTCTCAAATGAAGAGTGTGTTTTTTGTAAGGTGAGCTAGTGGTTGTTTCCCATTCATAAACGGAGTTGAATCACATGCAGTATCTTGTCCTATGAGCAAGAGTTGTTTTCTGGTAATGAAAGTCACTATTGCGCTCCCATTTCCATACAGTACAAAGAGGCCTCGCATCTGTTCCCAGCAAGTACAGTGTATTTGACTGAAGGGAAGCTACTGTTCTTGTCAGTTTCCTAAGGGGAGTTGAACTAGACATGGCTGGTGTGTGTAGGTAGCACAGTTCATTTGTTCTGAGCAAGCTCACTGTTCTGGCCCTATAGGAAACACAGTAGAGAAGAGTGGGGCTTTCTCAAAAGCAGAGTGTGTTTCTTGTAAGGCGAGCTAGTGTTTGTTTTCCATTCATAAATGGAGTTGAATCACATACAGTTTCTGGTCCTATGAGCAAGAGTAGTTTTCTTGTAAGAAAAGTCACTATTGTGCTCGCATTGCATTACACAGTGCAAATAGCAATCGCATCTGTTCCCAGAAAGCACAGTGTATTGGACTGAAGGGAAGCTGCTGTTCTTGTCAGTTTCCTAAGCAGAGTTGAACTAGATATGGGCCGTGTGTGTAGGAAGCATATTTCATTTGTTCTGAGCAAGCTCACTGTTCTTGCTCTAAGAGAAACACAGTAGAGTAGAAGAGTGTTCTTTTCGCAAAAGCAGAGTGTGTTTCTTGTAAGGCAACCCAGAGTTTGTTTCCCATTCAGAAACGGTTTTGAATCACATGCAGTTTCTGATCCTATGAGCAAGAGTTGTTTTCTGGTAAGAAAGGTCACTATTGCGCTCCCATTGCCATACACAATATAAAGAACACTCGCCAGAGTCCCCAGCAAGTACAATGTATTGAACTGAAGAGAAGTGACTGTTCTTGTCAGTTGCCTAAACAGAGTTGAACTAGATATGGGCCATGTGTAGGAAGCACAGTTCTTTTGTTTTTAGCAAGCTCAGTGATATCGCACTATGGGAAACACAGTAGAGAAGAAAAGTGCCCTTTTCTCAAAAGCACAGTGTGTTTCTTGTAAGGTGAGCTAGTCTTTTTTTCCCATTCATAAACAGAGTTGAATCTCATGCAGTTTCTGCTCCTATGAGCAAGAGTTGTTTTCTGGTAAGGAAAGTCACTATCGTGCTCCCATTGCATACACAGTGCAAAAAGCACTCGTGTTTGTTCCCAGCAAGTACAGTGTATTGGACTTAAGAGAAGCTACTGTTCTTGTCAGTTTCATAAGCAGCATTGAACTAGATATGTCTTGTGTGATTAGACAGCACAGTTCTTTTATTCTGAGCAAGCTCACGTTTCTGGCCCTACAGGAAACACAGTGGAATAGAACAGTGCTCTTTTTTCAAAAGCAGAATGTGTTTCTTGTAAGGTGAGGTAGTGGTTGATTCCCATTCATACACAGTTGAATCAAATGCAGTTTCTTGTACTATGAGAAAGAGTTGTTTTCTGGTAAGGAAAGTCAATATTGTGCTCCTACTGCCATACTCAATACAAATAGCACTCGCGTCTGTTCCCAGCAAGTACAGTGTATAGGACCAAAGAAAAGCTACTGTTCTTGTCAGTTACCTAAGAGGCTTTTAACTAGATACGTCTCATGTGTGTAGGAAGCACAGTTCTTTTGTTCTGAACAAGCTCACTGCTCTGGTCCTATAGGACACAGCAAAGTAGAAGAGTGCTCTTTTCTCAAAAGCAGAGTGTGTTTCTTGTAAGGCGAGCTAGTGTTTGTTTCCCATTCATAAACGGAGTTGAATCCCATCCAGTTTCTGGTCCTATGAGCAAGAGTTGTTTTCATGTAAGGAAAGACACTATTGTGCTGCCATTGCCATGCAGAGCAAATAGCGCTCGTGTCTGTTCCCAGAAGTACAGTGTATTGGACTGAAGACAAGCTACTGCTCTTTTCAGTTTCTTAAGCAGAACTGAAATAGACATGGCCCATGTGTGTAGGAAGCACAGTTCTTTTGTTCTGTGCAAGCTCACCTTTCTGGACGTATAAGAAACACAGTAGAGTAGAAGAGTGCTCTTTTCTCAAAACAGAGTGTGTTTCTTGTAAGGCGAGGTAGTGTTTGTTTCCCCTTCATAAACAGAGTTGAATCACATGCAGTTTTCTGCCCTATGAGCAAGAGTTCTTTTGAGGTGAGAAAACTCACTATTGTGTTGTCATTGCCATACACAGTACAAATAGCACTGATGTCTGTTCCCAGCAAGTACAGTGTAGTGGACGGAAGAAAAGCTTCTGTTCTTGTCATTTTCCTAAGCAGCGTTGAACTAGATATGGCCGTGTGTGTAGGAAGCATTGTTTTTTGTTCTGAGCAAGCTCATTCTTCCGGCCCTATAGGAAACACAGTAGAGTAGAAGAGTGCTCTTTTCTCAAAAGCAGATTGTGTTTCTTGTAAAGTGAGCTAGTGTTTGTTTCCCATTCATAAACAGAGTTGAATCACATGCATCTTATGGTCCTACGAGCAGGAGATGTTTTCTTGTAAGGAAAGTGACTATTGAGCTCCCATTGCCATACACAGTGCAAAGAGCACTCATGTCTGTTCCCAGCAAGTACTGTGTAGTGCACTCAAGAGAAGCTACCATTTTGTCAGTTTCCTAAGCAGAGTTGAAATACATATGGCCCATGTGTTAGGAAGCACAGTTCTTTTGTTCTGAGCATGCACACTGTTCTGGCCCTTTAGGACACAGTAGAGTAGAAGAGTGCTCTTTTCGCAAAAGCAGAGAGTTTTTTTTGTAAGGCGAGGTAGTGTTTGTTTCCTATTCATAAATGGAGTTGAGTCACATGCAATATCCAGCCCTAAGAGTAAAAGTTGTTTCCTGGTAAGGAAAGTCACTATTGTGCTCTCATTGCCATACACAGTGCAAATAGCACTCACGTCTGTTCCCAGCAAGTACAGTGTAATGGACGGAAGAGAAGCTACTGTTCTTGTCAGTTTCCTTAAGCAGCATTGAACTAGATATTGCCATGTGTGTAGGAAGCACAGTTCTTTTGTTCTGAACACGCTCACTGTTCTGGCCCTATAGAAAACACTGTAGAGGAGAAGAGTGCTCTTTTCTGAAAAGCAGAGGGTGTTTCTTGTAAGGCTTTCTAGTGTTTGTTTCCCATTCATAAACGGAGTTGAATCACATACAGTTTCTGGTCCTATGAGCAAGAGTTGTTTTCTGGTAAGGAAAGTCACTATTGGGCTCCCATTGCCATACACAGTGCACATAGCACTCGCCTCTGTTCCCAGCAAGTACAGTGTATTGGACTGAAGAGAAGCTACTGTTCTTGTCAGTTTCCCAAGCAGAATTGAACTAGATATGTCTTGTGTATGTAGGAACCACAGTTCTTTTAGTCTGAGCAAGCCCACTCTTCTGGCCATATAGGAAACACAGTATTGTAGAAGAGTGCTCTTTTCTCAAAAGCACAGTGTGTTTCTTGAGTGAAGTTAGTGTTTGTTTCCCATTCATAAACGCAGTTGAATCACATACAGTTTCTGGTCCTATGAGCTAGAGTTGTTTTTTGGTAAGGAAAGTCACTATTGTGCTCCCATTGCCATACACAGTGCAAATAACACACACATATGTTCCAAGCAATACAGTGTATTGGACTGAACAGAAGCTACTTTTCTTGTCAGTTTGGTAAGCAGAGTTCAACTAGATAAGGTTCGCGTGTGTAGGAGGCACAGCTCATTTTTTATGTGCAAGCTCACTGTACTGGCCCTATAGGAAACACAGTAGAGTAGAAGAGTGCTCTTTTCTCAAAAGCAGAGTGTGTTTCCTGTAAGGTAAGCTAGTGTTTGTTTCACATTCATAAAGGGATTTGAATCACATGCAGTTTCTGGTGCTATGAGTAAGAGTTGTTTCCTGGTAAGAAAAGTCACTACTGTGCTCTGTTTGGCATACACAGTGCAAAAAGCACTCGTGTCTGTTTCCAGCAAGTACAGTGTATTGGACTGAAGAGAAGCTAATGTTCTTGTCAGTTTCCTAAGCAGAGTTGAATTAGATATGGGCCATGTATGTGTGAGGAACAGTTCTTTTTTTCTGAGCAAGCTAACTTTTTAGGCACTATAGGAAACAAGAAGAGTATAAGAGGGCTGTTTTCTCAAAACAAGAGAGTATTTCATGTAGGGTGAGCTAGCGTTTGTTTCCCATTCATAAACGGAGTTGAATCACATGCAGTTTCTGGTCCTATGAGCAACAGTTGTTTTATGGTAAGGAAAGTCACTGTTGTGCTCCCAATGCAATATACAGTGCAAATAGCACTCGCGTCTTTTCCCAGCAAGTACAGTGTATTGGACTGAGGAGAAGCTGCCATTTTTGTCAGTTTCCTAAGCAGAGTTGAACTAGATATGACCCGTGTGAGTAGGAAGCACAGTTATTTTGCTCTATGCAATCTCACTGTTCTGGCCCTATAGGAAACACAGAGTAGTAGAAGAGTACTCTTTTCTCAAAAGCATAGTGTGTTTCTTGTAAGGCAAGCTAGTGTTTGTTTCCCATTCATAAACGGAGTTGAATCACATGCAGTTTCCTGCCCTATGAGCAAGATTTGTTTTCTGGTAAAAAAAAAGTCACTATTTTGATCCCATTGCCATACACAGTACAAATAGCACTTGCTTCTGTTCCAATGAAGTACAGTGTAGTGGACGGAAGAAAAGCTCCGGTTCTTGTCAATTTCCTAAGCGGAGTTGAACTAGGGATGGCCCGTGTGTGTGAGAGGAATAGTTCTTTTGTTCTGAGCAAGCTCACTATTCTGGCCTTATAGGAAACATAGTAGAGTGGAAGAGTGCTCTTTTCTCAAAAGCAAATTATGTTTCTTGTAAAGTGACCTAGTCTTTGTTTCCCATTCATAAACAGAGTTGAATCACATGTAGCTTATGGTCCTACAAGCAGGAGTTGTGTTCTTGTAAGGAAAGTGACTATTGCGCTCCCATTGCCATACACAGTGCAAATAGCACTCACATCTGTTTCCAGCAAGCACAGTGTAGTGGACTCAAGATAAGCTACTGTTTTGTCATTTCCCTAAGCAGAGCTGAACTACATATGACCCGTGTGTGTAGGAAGCACAGTTCTTTTGTTACGAGAATGCTCAATGTTCTGGCCCTTTAGGACAGAGTAGAATAGAAGAGTGCTCTTTTCTCAAAAGCAGAGTTTGTTTCTGGTAAGGCGTGCTAGTGTTTGTTTCTCATTCACAAACGGAGTTGAATCACATGCACTTTCTGGTCCTATGAGCAAGGGATGTTTTCTGGTAAGGAAAGTCACTATTGCACTCCCATTGCCATACACAGTGCAAATAGCACTCTCATCTGTTTCCAACAAGTACAGTGCAGTGGACTCAAGAGAAGCTACTGTTTTGTCAGTTCCCTAAGCAGAGCTGAACTACATATGGCCCGTGTGTAGGAAGCACAGTTCTTTTGTTATGAGAATGCTCAGTATTCTGGCCCTTTAGGACATAGTAGAATAGAAGAGTTCTCTTTTCTCAAAAGCAGAGTGTGTTTCTTGTAAGGACAGCTACTGTTTGTTTTCCATTCATAAACAAAATTGAATCCCATGCTGTTTCTGGTCCTATGAGCAAGAGTTGTTTTCTGGTAAGGAAAGTTCCAAATGAGCTCCCATTGCCATAAACAGTGCAAATAGCACTGTCGTCTGTTCCCAGCAAGTAGTGTTGTGGGTGGAAGAAAAGCTACTGTTCTTGTCAGTTTTTTTTAAGCAGAATTGAACTAGATATGGCCTGTGTGTGTAGGAAGCACAGTTCTTTTGTTCTGAGCAAACTAACTGTTCTAGCCCTATAGGAAACACAGAAGAGTAGAAGAGTGCTCTTTTCTCAAAAGCAGAGTGTGTTTCTTGTAAGTCGAGCTACTGTTTGTTTCCCATTCATAAACGGAGTTGAATCACATGTAGTTTCTTGTCATATTATTAAGAGTTGTTTTCTGGTAAGGAAAGTCACTATTGGGCTTCCATTGCCATAAGCAATGCAAATAGCACTCTCATCTGTTCCCAGCAAGTACAGTGTATTGTACTGAAGGGAAGCTACTGTCCTTGTCAGTTTCTTAAGCAGAGTTCAACTAAATATGGCCCATGTGTGTAGCAAGCACAGTTCTTTTGTTCTGAGCAAGTGCACTGTTCTGGCCCTGTAGGAAACACAGTAGAGTAGAAGAGTGCCTTTTTCTAAAAAGCAGAGTGTGTTTCTTGTAAGGCGAGCTAGTGTTTGTTTCCCATTCATAAACAGAATTGAATCACATGAAGTTTCTAGTCCTACAAGCAAGAGCTGTTTTCTGGTAAGGAAAGTCACTATTGTGCTCCTACTGCCATACTCTGTGCAAATAGCCCTCTGCTCTGTTCCCAGCAAGTACAGTGTATTGGACTGAAGAGAAGCTACTATTCTTGTCAGTTTCCTAAGCAGCGTTGAACTAGATATGGCCCATGTGTGTCGGAAGCACAGTTCTTTGTTTTGAAAGCTCACTGTTCTGGCCCAAAAGGACACAGTACAGTAGAAGAATGCTCTTTTCTCAAAAGCAGAGTGTGTTTCTTGTAAGGCAAGCTAGTGTTTGTTTCCTATTCATAAACGGAGTTGAATCATAAGAAGTTTCTGGTCCTATGAGCAAGAGCTATTTTCTCATAAGGAAATTCACTACTGTGCTTGCATTGCCATACACAGTGTAAATAAAACTCGCCTCTGTTCCCAGCAAGTACACTGTATTGGACCGAATATAAGCTACCGTTCTTGTCAGTTTCCCAAGTAGAATTGAACTAGATATGGACCGTGTCTGTAGGAAGCACAGTTCTTTTGTTCTGAGCAAGCTCACTCTTCTGGAAGTATAGGAAACACAGTATTGTATAAGAGTGCACTATTCTCAAAAGCAGAGTGTGTTTCTTGAAGGCAAGTTAGTGTTTGTTTCCCATTCATAAACGGAGTTGAATCACACGCATTTTCTGGTCCTATGAGCTAGAGTTGTTTTCTGGTAAGGAAAGTCATTATTGCGCTCCCATTGCCGTACACAGTGCAAATAACTCTCACATCTGTTCCCAGCAGTACAGTGTATTGGATTGAACAGAAGCTACTTTTCTTGTCAGTTTCATAAGCAGAGTTCAACTAGATAAGGATCATGTGTAGGAGGCACAGCTCTTTTGTTCTGTGCAAGCTCTCTGTTCTGCCAATATAGGAAACACAGTAGAGTAGAAGACTGCTCTTTTCACAAAAGCAGCCTATGTTTCTTGTAAGGTGAGCTAGTGTTTGTTTCCCATTCATAAAGGGAGTTGAATCAACTGCAGTTTCTGGTGCTATGAGTAAGAGTTCTTTCCTGGTCAGAAATGTCACTAATGTGCTCCCTTTGGCATACACAGTGCAAATAGCAGTCGTGTCTGTTCCCATCAAGCACAGTGTATTCGACTGAAGGGAAGCTGCTGTTCTTGTCAGTTTCCTAAGCCGAGTTGAACTAGATATGGCCTGTGTGTAGGAAGCACAGTTCTTTTGTTCTGAGCAAGCTCACTGTTCTGGCCCTTTAATAAACACAGTAGTGTAGAAGAGTGTTGTTTTCTCAAAAGCAAGTGTGTTTCTTGTAAGGCGAGCTAGTGTTTGTTTCCTATTCATAAACGGAGTGGAATCACATGCAGTTTCGGGTCCTATGAGCAGGTGCTATTTTCTGGTAAGGAAAGTCACTATTGTGCTCCTATTGCCATACACAGTGTAAAAAAAAACTCGCTTCTGTTCCCAGCAAGTACAGTGTATTGGACTGAACAGAAGCTACTGTTCTTGTCAGTTTCCTAAGCAGAGTTCAACTAGATAAGGCCTGTGTGTTTAGGAAGCACAGTTCTTTTGTTCTGAGCAAGCTCACTCTTCTGGCTCTATAGGAAACACAGTAGAGTAGAAGAGTGCTCTTTTCTCAAAAGCAGAGTGTGTTTTTTGTAAGGCGAGCTAGTGTTTGTTTCCCAGTCAGAAATGGAGTTGAATCACATGCAGTTTCTGGTCCTACGAGCAAGAGTTGTTTTCTGGTAAGAGAGTAACTATTGTGCTCCCATTGCCATACACAGTGAAAATAGCACTCACGTCTGTTTCCAACAAGTACAGTGTACTGGAGTGAAGAGAATCTATTGTTCTTGTCAGTTTCCTAAGCAGAGTTGAACTAGATGTGTCCCATGTGTGAAGGAAGCACATTTCTTTTGTTCTTAACAAGCTCACTGTTCTGGCCATATAGGACACAAAACAGTAGAAGAATGCGCTTTTCTCAAAAGCAGAGTGTGTTTCTTGTAAGGGGAGCTAGTGTTAGTTTTCCATTCATAAATGGAGTTGAATCACATGCAGTTTCAAGTCCTACAAGCAAGACATGTTTTCTGGTAAAGGAAGTCACTATTGGGCTCCCTTTGCCATACACAGTGCTAATAGCATTCGCGTCTGTTTCCAGGAGTACAGTGTATTGGACTGAAGAGAAGCTACTGTTTTGTCCATATCATAAAAAGCATTGAACTAGATATGGCCCGTGTGTGTTGGAAGCACAGTTCTTTTGTTCTGAGCATGCTCACTATTCTGGCCCTATAGGAAACACAGTAGAGTAGAAGAGTGCACTTTTCTCAAAAGCAGAGCATGTTTCCTATAAGGCCAGCTAGTGTTGGTTTCCCATTCATAAACGGAGTTTAATCACATGCAGTTTCTTGTCCTACAGGTAAGAGTTGTTTTCTGGTAAGGAAAGTCTCAATTGTGCTCCTATTGCCATACACAGTGCAAAAAGCACTGGTATCTGTTCACAGCAAGTACAGTGTAGTGGACTCAAGAGAAGCTACTGTTTTGTCAGTTTCCTAAGCAGCGTTGAACTAGATATGGCCCGTGTGCGTAGGAAGCACAGTTATTTTGTTCTGAGCAAGCTCACTGTTCTGGCCCTATAGGACACAGTAGAGAAGAAGAGTGCTCTTTTCTCAAAAGCAGAGTGTGTTTCTTGTAAGGCAAGCTAGTGTTTGTTTTCCATTCATAAACGGAGTTGAATCACATGCTATTTCTTGTCCTAAGAGCAAGAGTTGTTTTCTGGTAAGGAAAGTCACTATTGTGCTCAAATTGCCATACCCATTGCAAATAGCACTCCTGTCTCTTCCCAGCAAGTACAGTTTATTGGACTGAAGAGACGCTACTCTCGTTGTCAGTTTTCTAAGCATAGTTTAGCTAGATATGGCCCATGTGTTGGAAGCACAGTTCCTTTGTTCTGAGCAAGCTCACTGTTGTGACAACAGAGAAAACACAGTAAAGTAGAAGAGTGCTCTTTTCTCAAAAGCAGAGTGTGTTTCTTGTAAGTTGAGCTCATGTTTGTGTCCCATTCATAAATGGACTTGAATCACATGCACTTTCTGGTCCTACAAGCAAGTGTTGTTTTCTCATAAGAAAGTCACTATTGTGCTCACATAGCCATATGCAGTGCAAATAGTACTCGCATCTGTTCCCAGCAAGTACAGTGTAGTGGACTCAAGAGAAGCTAATGTTTTGTTAGTTTCCTAAGCAAAGCTGAACTAGATATGGCACGTGTGTGCAGGAAGCACAATTCTTTTGTACGGAGCAAACTCACTGTTCTGGACTTATAGGAAACACAGTAGAGTAGAAGACTGCTCTTTTCTCAAAAGCAGAGAGTGTTACTTGTAGGGGAGCTAATGTTTGTTTCTCATTCATAAACGGAGTTGAATCACATGCAGTTTCTGGTCCAACAAGCAAGAGTTGTTTTCTCCTAAGAAACACACTATTGTGCTTACATTGCCATACGCAGTACAAATAGCACTTGCTTCTTTTCCCAGCAAGTACAGTGTATTGGACTGAAGAGAAGCTACTGTTCTTGTCAGTTTCCTAAGCAGCATTGAACTAGATATGTCCCATGTGTGTAAAAAGCACAGTTCTTTTGTTCTGAACAAGCACACTGTTGTGGCTATATAGGACACAGTACAGTAGAAGAGTGCTCTTTTCTCAAAAACAGAGTGTGTTTCTTGTAAAGTGAACTAGTGTTTGTTTTCCATTCATAAACAGAGTTGAATCAGATGCAGCTTCTGTTCCTATGAGCAACAGCTATTTTCTGGTAAGGAAAGTCAGTGTTGTGCTCCCATTGCCATATGCAGTACAAGTAGCACTCGCGTCTGTTCCCAGCAAGGACAGTGCATTGGACTGAAGAGAAGCTACTTTTCTTGTCAGTTTCCTAAGCAGAGTTGAATTAGATATGGCCCGTGTGTGTAGGAAGCACAGTTCTTTTGTTTTGAGCAAGCTCACTGTTCTGGCCATATAGGAAACACATTATAGTAGAAGAGTGCTTTTTTCTCAAAAGCAGAGTGTTTTTCTCGTAAGGCAACCTAACATTTTTTTCCCATTCATAAACGGAGTTGAATCACATGCAGTTTCTGGTCCTACAAGCAAGAGCTGTTTTCTGGTAAGGAAAGTCACTATTGTGCTCACATTGCCATACCCAGTACAAATAGCACTCGCTTGTGTTCCTATGAAGTACAGTGTATTGGACTGAACAGAAGCTACTGTTCTTGTCATTTTCTAAGCAGAGTTCAACTAGATAAGGCCCGTGTGTGTAGGAAGCACAGTTCTGCTGTTCTGAGCAATCTCACTCTTCTGTCCCTATAGGAAAAAGAGTAGAGTAGAAGAGTGCTCTTTTCAGAAAACCAGAGCGTGTTTTCTGTAAAGTGAGCTAGTGTTTGCTTCCCATTCATAAAGGGAGTTGAATCACATGCAGTTTGTGGTGCTATGAGTAAGAGTTGTTTCCAATAAGGAAAGCCACTATTGTGCTCCCTTTGGAATACACAGTGCAAGTAGCACTCGTGTCTGTTCCCAGCAATTAGAGTGTATTGGACTGAAGGGAAGCTACTGTTTTTGTCAGTTACCTAAGCAGAGTTGAACTAGATATGTCCCATGTGTGTGTGAAGAACAGTTCTTTAGTTCTGAGCAAGCTCACTGTTCTGGCAATATAGGAAACACAGTAGAATTTAAGGGTGCCTTTTTCTCAAAAGCAGAGTGATTTTCAGGTAGGGCGAGCTAGTGTTTGTTTCCTATTCATATACGGAGTTGAATCATATGCTGTTTCGGACCTATGAGCACGAGTTATTTTCTGGTAACGAAAGTCACTGTTGTTCTCCCATTGCCAAATACAGTGGAAATAGCACTTGCGTCTGTTCCCAGCAAGTACAGTGTATTGGACTGAGGATAAGATACCGTTCGTGTCAGTTTCCCAAGCAGAGTTGAACTAGATATGGCCTGTGTGTGTAGGAACTACAGTTCTTTGATCTGTGCAAGCTCATTGTTCTGACCCTATAGGAAACACAGTAGAATTTATGAGTGCTCTTTCTCAAAAGCATAGTTTGTTTCTTGTAAGGCGAGCTAGTGTTTGTTTCTCATTCATAAACGGACTTTAATCACACATAGTTTCTCGTCCTACTACCAAGAGTTGTTTTCTGGTATGGAAAGTCACTATTGTGCTCCCATTGCCATACACAGTGCAAATAGCCTTCGCGTCTGTTCCCAGCAAGTTCAGTGTATTGGACTGAAGAGAATCTAGTGTTTTTATCACATTAATAAAAAGAGTTGAACTACATATGGCCCGTGTGTGTAGGAAGCACAGTTCTTTTGTTCTGAACAAGTTCACTGTTCTGGCCCTAAAGGAAACTCACTAGAGTAGAAGAGTGCTCTTTTCTCAAAAGTAGAATGTGTTTCTTGTAAGGCAAACTAGTGTTTCTTTCCCATTTATAAACGGAGATGAATCACATGCAGTTTCTAGTCCTACAAGCAAGAGTTGTTTTCTGTTAAGGAAATTCACTATTGTGCTCCCTTTGGCATACACAGTGCAAATAGCACTCACGTCTTTCCCCCCCAAGAACAGTGTAGTGGACTCAATAGAAGCTACTGTTTTGTCAGTTTCCTAAGCAGAGTTGAATTAGATATGACCATGTGTGTACAAAGCCCAGTTCTTTTGTTCTGAGCAAGCTCACTGCTCTGGCACTACAGGAAACACAGTAGAGTAGAAGAGTGCTCTTTTCTCAAAGCAGAATGTGTTTCTTGTTGGGCGAACTAATGTTTGTTTCCCATTCATAAACGGACTTGAAACACATGAAATTCCCGGTCCTATGAGCAAGAGTTGTTTTCTGGTAAGGAAAGTTACTATTGCGCTCCCATTTCCGTACACAGTGCAAATAGCACTCGCTTCTGTTCCCAGCAAGTACAGTGTATTGGACTGGAGAGAAGCTACTGTTCTTGTCATTTTCCTAAGCAGAGTTGAACTAGATATGGTCCGTGTCCATAGGAAGCACAGTTCAACTGCTCTGATCAAGCTCACTGTTCTGGCCCTATAGGAAACACATTAGAGTAGAAGAGTGCTCTTTTCTCAAAAGCAGAGTGTGTTTCCTCTAAGGCGAGCTAGTGTTTGTTTCCCATTCATAAACGGAGTTGAATCACATGCAGTTTCAAGTCCTACAAGCAAGAGTCGTTTTTTGGTAAGGAAAGTCAATATTGTGCCTGTATTGCCATACATAGTGCAAAAAGCACTCACGTCTCTTCCCAGGAAGTATAGTTTATTGAATTGAAGAGAAGCTACCGTTCTTGTCAGTTTCCTAAGCAGAGTTGAACTAGGTATGGCTTGTGTGTGTAAAAAGCACACTTCTTTTGTTCTGAGCAAGCTCACTCTTCTGGCCCTATAGGAAACACAGTAGAGTAGAAAAGTGCTGTTTTCTCAAAAGCAGAGTGTGTTTCTTGTAAGGCCAGCTAGTGTTTGTTTCCCAATCAAAAACGGAGTTGAATCACATGCAGTATCTAGTCCTATGAGCAAGAGTAGTTTTTTGGTAAGAAAAGTCACTACTGTGCTCCCTTTGTCATACACAGTGTAAATAGCACTCGCGTCTGTTTCCAGCAAGAACAGTGTATTGGACTGAAGAGAAGCTACTGTTAATGTCAGTTTCCTAATCAGAGTTTAACTAGATATGGTCCGTGTTTGTAGGAAGCACAGTTCAATTGATCTGAGCAAGCTCGCTGTTCTGGCCTTGTAGGAAACACAGTAGAGTAGAAGAGTCCTCTTTTCTCATAAGCAGAGTGTGTTTCTTGAAGGGCGTTCTAGTGTTTGTTTCCCATTCATATATGGAGTTGAATCACATGCCGTTTTAGGTCCTATGATCAAGAGTACTTTTCTGGTAAGAAAAGTCACTATTGTGCTCCCATTGCCATGCAATGTACATATAGCCCTCGCTTCTGTTCCCAGCAAGTACAGTGTATTGGATTGAAGAGAAGCTACTGTTCTTGTCAGTTTCATAAGCAGAGTTGAACTAGATAAGGCCCGTGTGTGGAGCAAGCACAGTTCTTTTGTTCTCAGCAAGCTCCCTGTTCTGGTCCTTCAGGAAACACATTAGAGTTAACAATCCTCCTCTTTTCTCAAAAGCAGAGTGTGTTTCTTGTAAGGCGAGCTAGTGTTTGTTTCCCACTCATAAATGGAGTTGAATCACATGCAGTTTCTGGTCCTAGGAGCAAGAGTTGTTTCTGGTAAGGAAAGTCACTATTGTGCCTTTTTTTGCCATACAAAATGCAATAAGCACTCAATACTGTTCCCAGCAAGTACAGTGTATTGGACTGAAGATAAGCTACTGTTCTTGTCAGTTCCCTAAGCAGGGATGAAATAGATATGGCCCGCATGTGTAGGAAGCTCAGTTCTTCTGTTCTGAGCAAGGTCACTGTTTTGGTCCTGTAGGAAACACAGTAGAGTAGAAGAGTGCTCTTTTCTCAAAAGCAGAGTGTGTTTCTTGTAATGCGAGGTAGTGTTTGTTTCTCATTCAGAAATGAAGTTGAATCACATGCACTTTCTGGTCCTATGAGCAAGAGTTGTTTTCTGGTAAGGCAAGTCACTATTGTGTTCCCCATGCCATACACAGTGCAAATAGTACTCGCGTCTTTTCCCAGCAAGTAAAGTATATTGGACTGAAGAGTAGCTACTGTGCTTGTCAGTTTCCAAAGCACAGTTGAACTAGAATTGGCCCGTGTTTATGAAGCACACTTTTTTTGTTCTGAGCAAGCTCACTCTCCTGGGCCTACAGGAAACACAGTAGAGTAGAAGAATGCTCTTTTCTCAAAAGCAGAGTCTGTAGCTTGAAAGGCAAGCTTGAGTTTGTTTCCCATTCATAAGTGGAGTTGAATCACATGCAGTTTCTGGTCCTATGAGCAAGAGTTTTTTTCTGGTAAGAAAAGTCAGTATTGTGCTCCCATTGTCATACACAGTGCAAAAGTGCTCGTGTCTGTTCCCAGCAAGTACCCTGTATTGGACTGAATAGAAGCTACTGTTCTTGTCAGTTTCCTAAGCAGATTTGAACTAGATTTGTTCTGTGTGTATAGGAAGCACAGTTCTTTTGTTCTGAGCAAGCTCACTGTTCTGGCCCTATCGGAAACACAGTAGAGTAGAAGAATACTATTTTCTCAACAGCAGAGTGTGTTTTTGGAGGACATGCTAGTGTTTTTTCCCATTCATAAATGGAGCTGAATCACATGTAGTTTTTGGACCTATGGGCAACAGTTGATTTCTGGTAAGAAAAGTCACTATTGTGCTCCCTATGCCATACACAGTGCAAATGGCACTCACATCTGTTCCAGCATGTAGAGTGTACTGAACTGAAGAGAAGCTAATGTTCTTCTCAGTTTCCTAAGCAGAGTTGAACTAGATATGGTCCATGTGTGTAGGAAGCACAACTCTTTTTTTCTGAGAAAGATCACTGTTCTGGCCCTATAGGAAACACAGTAGATTAGAAGAGTGCTCTTTTCTCAAAAGCAGAGTATGTTTCTTGTAAGGCAAGCTTGTGTTTGTTTCCCATTCATTAACAGAGTTGAATCACATGCTGGTTCTGCTTCTTTGAGATAGAGTTGTTTTTTGGTAAAGAAAGTCACTATTGTCCTCATATTGCTATACACAGTACAAATAGCACTTGCGTCTTTTCCCAGCAAGCACAGTGTATTGGACTGAAGAAAAGCTACTGTTCTTGTCAGTTCCCTAAGCAGGGATGAAATAGATATGGCCCGCATGTGTAGGAAGCACAGTTCTTCTGTTCCAAGCAAGGTCACTGTTCTGATCCTATAGGAAACACAGTAGAGTAGAGGAGTGCTCTTTTCTAAAAAGCAGCGTGTGATTCTTGTAGGGCGAGGTAGTGTTTGTTTCCCATTCAGAAACTAAGTTGAATCACATGCAGTTTCTGGTCCTATGAGCAAGAGTCGTTTTCTGGTAATAAAAGTCACTATGATGATCCCATTGCCATACACAGTGCAAATAGCTCTCTCGTTTGTTGCCAGCAAGTACAGTGTATTGGACTGAAGAGAAGCTACCATTTTTGTCAGTTTCTTAAGCAGATTTGTACTACATATGGCCCGTGTGTGGAGGAAGCACAGTTCTTTTGTTCTGAGCAAATAACACTCGCGTTTATTCCAGCAAGTACAGTGTATTGGACTGAAGAAAAGCTACTGTTCTTGTCAAGTTCCTAAGCAGAATTGAACTAGATATGGCCCATGTGTAGGAAGTATAGTTCTTTTGTTCTGAGCAAGCTCACTCTTCTGGTCCTATGGGAAACACAGTAGAGTAGAAGTATGCTCTTTTCTCAAAATAAGAGTCTGTTGCTTGTAATGCAATGTTGTGTTTGTTTCCAAGTCATTAATGGAGTTGAATAATATGCAGTTTCTGGTCCTATGAGAAAGAGTTGTTTTCTGGTAAGGAAAGTCACTAATATGCTCCCATTGTCATACACAGTGCAAAAAGCACTCTCTTCTGTTCCCAGCAAGTACAGAGTATTGGAATGAAGAGAAGCTACCGTTCTTGTCAATTTCCTAAGCAGAGTTGAACTTGATATGGCCCGTTTGTGGAGGAAGCACAGTTATTTTTTTCTGAGCAAGATCACTCTCCTGGCCCTATAAGAATCACAGTAGAGTATTAGAGTGCTCTTTTATCAAAAGCATAGTGTGTTGCTTTTAAGGCAAGCTTTTGTTTGTTTCCTTTCATAAATGGAGTTGAATCATGTGAACTTTCTTTTCCTAAGAGCAAGAGTTGTTTTCTGTTAAGGAAAGTCACTATTGTGCTCCCCATGACATACACAGTGGAAGTAGCACTCGCGTCTGTTCCCAGCAAGTACAGTGTATTGGACTGAAGAGAAGCTACTGTGCTTGTCAGTTTCCAAAGCACAGTTGAACTAGATTTGGCCCGTGTTTATGAAGCACACTTCTTTTGTTCTGAGCAAGCTCATTCTTCTGGGCCTACAGGAAACACAGTAGAGTAGAAGAGTGCTGTTTTCTCAAAAGAAGAGTCTGTTGCTTGAAAGGCAAGCTTGAGTTTGTTTCCCATTCATAAACGGAGTTGAATCACATGCAGTTTCTGGTCCTATGAGCAAGAGGTTTTTTCTTGTAAGAAAAGTCAGTATTGTGCTCCCATTGTCATACACAGTTCAAAAGCACTCGTGTCTGTTCCCAGCAATTACCCTGTATTGGATTGAATAGAAGCTACTGTTCTTGTCAGTTTCCTAAGCAGAGTTGAACTAGATATGGTATGTATATCGGAAGCACAGATCTTTTGTTCTGTGCAAGCTCACTGTTCTAGCCCTGTAGGAAACACTGTAGAGTAGAAGGGTGCTCTTTTCTCAAAAGCAGAGTGTGTTTCATGTAAGGCAAGCTAGTGTTTGTTTCCCATTCAATAACAGAGTTGAAGCCCATGTAGTTTCTGATCCTATGCACAAGAGTTGTTTTCTGGTAAGAAAAGTCACTATTGCACTCCCATTGCCATGCACAATTCAAATAACACTCCTGTCTGTTCCCAGGAAGTACATTGTATTGGACTGAAGGCAAGCTACTGTTCTTGTCAGTTTCCTAAGCAGAGTTGAACTCTATATGACGTGTTTGTGTAGGAAGCACAGTTCTTTTGTTCTCAGAAAGCACTCTCTTCTGGCCCAATAGGAAATCAAGTAGAGTAGAAGAGTTCTGTTTTCTCAAAAGCACAGTGTGTTTCTTGTAAGGCTAGCTTGTGATTTTTTCCCATTCATAAGCAGAGTTGAATCACATGGAGTTTCTGATCCTATGAGCAAGAGTTGTTTTTTGGTAAGGAAAGTCACTATTGCGCTCCCTTTGCCATTCACAGCACAAATAGCACTCGCGTCACTTCCCAGCAAGAACAGTGTATTGGACTTAAGAGAAGCTAATGTTCTTGTCAGTTTCCTAAGCAGAGTTGAACTAGAAGAGGCCCATGTGTGTAGGAAGCACAGTTCTTTTGATCTGAGCACGCTCACAGTTCTGGCCCTATAGGAAACAGAGTAGAGTAGAAGAGTGCTGTTTTCTCAAAAGCAGAGTGTGTTTCGTGTAAGGCAAGCTGGTTTTTGTTTCCCATGAATAAACGGAGTTGAATCACATGCAGTATCTGGTCCTATAAGTACGAGTTTTTTTCTGGAAAGAAAAGTCACTATTGTGATCCCATTGCCTTACACTGTATAAATAGCACTCGTGTCTGTTCCTAGCAATTACAGTGTATTGGACTGAAATCAAGCTACTGTTCTTGTCAGTTTCCTTATCAGAGTAGAACTATATATGGCCCGAGTGTGTAGGATGCACAGTTCTTTTGTTCTGAGCAAGCTCACTATTCTGGCCCAATAGGAAACACAGCAGAGAAGAAGAGTGCTCTTTTCTCAAAAGCAGAGTGTGTTTGTTGTAAGGCAAGCTAGTGTTTTTTTCCTATTCATAAAGGAGTTGAATCACATGCTGTTTTTGTTCCTATGAGCAATAGTTGTTTTCTGGTAAGTAAAGTCACTATTGTGCTCCCCCTGTCTTACTCAGTACAAATAGCCCTCGTGTCTGTTCAGAGCAAGTACAGTGTATTAGACTGAAGAAAGGGGAATGTTCTTGTCAGTTTCCTAAGAAGCGTTGAACTAGATATGGCCCATGTGTGTAGGAAGCACAGTCATTTTGTTCTGAGCAAGCTCACTGTTCTTGCCCTTTAGGAAACACAGGAGAGAAGAGTGCTCTTTTCTCAAAAGCAGAGTGTGTTTCTTTTTTTTTTTTTTTTTTTTTTTTGGTTTTTCGAGACAGGGTTTCTCTGTGTAGCTTTGCGCCTTTCCTGGAACTCACTTGGTAGCCCATGCTGGCCTCAAACTCACAGAGATCCACCTGGCTCTGCCTCCCGAGTGCTGGGATTAAAGGCGTGCGCCACCACCTCCCGGCAGAGTGTGTTTCTTGTAAAGCAAGCTTGTGTTTGTTTCCAATTCATAAACAGAATTGAATCACATGCAGTTTCTGGTCCAAAGAGCAATACTTGTTTTCTGGTAAAGAAAGTCACTATTGCGCTCAGCTTGCCATTCACAGAGCAAATAGCACTCGCGTCTGTTCCCAGCAAGTACAGTGTATTGGACTGAAAAAATGTGACTGTTCTTGTCAGTTTCCTAAGCAGCGTTCAACTAGATAGGGCCCGTGTGTGTAAAAGCACAGTTCTTTTGTTCTGAACAAACTCACTGTTCTAGCCCTTTAGGAAAAACAGGAGAGAATTGTGCTTTTTTCTCAAAAGCAGAGTTTGTTTCTTGTAAAGCAAGCTTCTGTTTGTTACCCATTCATAAACAGAGTTGAATCACATGCAGTTTCTGGTCCTATGAGCAAGAGTTGTTTTCTGGTAAGAAAAGTCACTATTGAGCTCCCATTGCCAAACACAGTACAAATATCACTTGCATTTCTTCCCAGCAAGTACAGTGTATTGGACTAAAGAGAATCGACCATTGTAGTCAGTTTCCTAAGCAGTGTTCAACTAGATATGGCCCGTGTGTGTAGGAAGCACAGTTCTTTTTTTCTCAGCAAGCTCACTGTTCTGGCCCTATAGGAATCACAGTAGAATAGAAGAGTGCTCTTTTCTCAAAAGCAGAGTGTGTTTTTTGTAAGACGAGCTAGTGTTTGTTTCCCATTCATAAACAGAGTTGAATCACATGTAGTTTCTGGTCCTAATAGCAAGTCTTGTTTTCTTGTAAAGAAAGTCACTGTTGTGCTCCCCTTGCTATACACAGTGGAAATAGCACTTGCGTCTGTTCCCAGCAAGCACAGTGTATTGGACTGAAGAGAAGCTACTGATCTTGTCAGTTTCCTAATCATAGTTGAACTATATATGGGCTGTGTGTGTAGGAAGCACAGTTCTTATGTTTTGAGCAAGCTCAATGTTCAGGACCTGTGGGAAACACAGTAGAGTAGAAGAGTGCTCTTTTCTCAAAAGCAGAGTGTGTTTCTTATAAGGCAAGTTAGTGTTTGTTTTCCATTCGTTAACGGAGTTGAAACACATACAGTTTCTAGTCCTATATTCAAGAGTTGTTTTCTGGTAAGGAAAGTCACTATTGTACTCCCATTACAACACACAGTACAAACAGCACTCGCAACTACTCCCAGCAACTACAGAGTATTGGACTGAAGATAAGCTACTGTTCTTGTCAGTTTCCAAAGCAGAATTTAACTAGATATGTCCCGTGTGTGTATAAAGCACAGTTCTTTTGTTCTCAGCAAGCTCACTGTTCTGGTCCAATAGGAAACACAGTAGAGTAGAAGAGAGCTGTTTTCTCAAAAGCAGAATATGTTTCTTGTAAGGCGGTCTAGTTTTTTTTCCCTATTCATAAAGTTGTTGAATCACATGCAGTTTCTGGTCCTAGGATCAAGAGTTGTTTTCTGGTAAGGAAAGTCACTATTGTGCTCCCACTGCCATACTCAGTACAAATAGCCTTCCCGTCAGTTCAGAGCAAGTACAATATTTTGGACTGAAGAAATGCTACTGTTCTTGTCAGTTTCCTAAGCACTGTTGAACTAGATATGGCCTGTGTGTGTATGAAACAAAGTTTTTTTGTTCTGAGCAAGCTCACTGATCTGGCCCTATAATAAACACAGTAGAGAAGAAGAGTGCTCTTTTCTCAAATGCAGAGTGTGTTTCTTGTAAAGCAAGCTTGTGTTTGTTTCCAATTCATAAACAGAATTGAATCACATGCAGTTTCTGGTCCAAAGAGCAATACTTGTTTTCTGGTAAAGAAAGTCACTATTGCGCTCAGCTTGCCATTCACAGAGCAAATAGCACTCGCGTCTGTTCCCAGCAAGTACAGTGTATTGGACTGAAAAAATGTGACTGTTCTTGTCAGTTTCCTAAGCAGCATTCAACTAGATAGGGCCCGTGTGTGTAAAAGCACAGTTCTTTTGTTCTGAACAAACTCACTGTTCTAGCCCTTTAGAAAAAACAGGAGAGAATTGTGCTTTTTTCTCAAAAGCAGAGTTTGTTTCTTGTAAAGCAAGCTTCTGTTTGTTACCCATTCATAAACAGAGTTGAATCACATGCAGTTTCTGGTCCTATGAGCAAGAGTTGTTTTCTGGTAAGAAAAGTCACTATTGAGCTCCCATTGCCAAACACAGTACAAATATCACTTGCGTTTCTTCCCAGCAAGTATAGTGTATTGGACTAAAGAGAATCTACCATTGTAGTCAGTTTCCTAAGCAGTGTTCAACTAGATATGGCCCGTGTGTGTAGGAAGCACAGTTCTTTTTTTCTCAGCAAGTTCACTGTTCTGGCCCTATAGGAATCACAGTAGAATAGAAGAGTGCTCTTTTCTCAAAAGCAGAGTGTGTTTTTTGTAAGACGAGCTAGTGTTTGTTTCCCATTCATAAACAGAGTTGAATCACATGTAGTTTCTGGTCCTAATAGCAAGTCTTGTTTTCTTGTAAAGAAAGTCACTGTTGTGCTCCCCTTGCTATACACAGTGGAAATAGCACTTGCATCTGTTCCCAGCAAGCACAGTGTATTGGACTGAAGAGAAGCTACTGATCTTGTCAGTTTCCTAATCATAGTTGAACTATATATGGGCTGTGTGTGTAGGAAGCACAGTTCTTATGTTTTGAGCAAGCTCAATGTTCAGGACCTGTGGGAAACACAGTAGAGTAGAAGAGTGCTCTTTTCTCAAAAGCAGAGTGTGTTTCTTATAAGGCAAGTTAGTGTTTGTTTTCCATTCATTAACGGAGTTGAAACAAATACAGTTTCTAGTCCTATGATCAAGAGTTGTTTTCTGGTAAGGAAAGTCACTATTGTACTCCCATTACAACACACAGTACAAACAGCACTCGCAACTACTCCCAGCAACTACAGAGTATTGGACTGAAGAGAAGCTACTGTTCTTGTCAGTTTCCAAAGCAGAATTTAGCTAGATATGTCCCGTGTGTGTATAAAGCACAGTTCTTTTGTTCTCAGCAAGCTCACTGTTCTGGTCCAATAGGAAACACAGTAGAGTAGAAGAGAGCTGTTTTCTCAAAAGCAGAATATGTTTCTTGTAAGGCGGTCTAGTTTTTTTTTTTTCCTATTCATAAAGTTGTTGAATCACATGCAGTTTCTGGTCCTAGGATCAAGAGTTGTTTTCTGGTAAGGAAAGTCACTATTGTGCTCCCACTGCCATACTCAGTACAAATAGCCTTCCCGTCAGTTCAGAGCAAGTACAATATTTTGGACTGAAGAAATGCTACTGTTCTTGTCAGTTTCCTAAGCACTGTTGAACTAGATATGGCCTGTGTGTGTATGAAACAAAGTTCTTTTGTTCTGAGCAAGCTCACTGATCTGGCCCTATAATAAACACAGTAGAGAAGAAGAGTGCTCTTTTCTCAAATGCAGAGTGTGTTTCTTGTAAAGCAAGCTTGTGTTTGTTTCCAATTCATAAACAGAGTTGAATCACATGCAGTTTCTGGTCCTCTGAGCAAGAGTTGTTTTCTGGTAAGAAAAGTCACTATTGTGCTCCCATTGCCATACGCAATACAAATAACACTCGTGTCTGTTCTCAGCAAGTACAGTGTTTTGGACTGAAGAGAAACTACTATTCTTGTCAGTTTCCTAAGTAGAGTTGAACTAGATATAGCCCGTTTGTGTTGGAAGCACAATTCTTTTTTTCTCAGCAAGCTCACTGTTCTGGCCTTATAGGAAACACAATGGAGAAGAAGAGTGCTCTTTTCTCAAAAGAAGAGTGTGTTTTTTTGTAAGGGAAGCTTGTGTTTGTTTCCCATTCATAAACGAAGTTGTATCACATGCAGTTTCTGGTCCTATTAGCAAGAGTTGTTTTTTGTTAAGAAAAGTCACTATTGTGCTCCCATTGCCATACACTGTACAAATAGCCCTTGTGTCTGTTCCCAGCAAATACAGTGTATTGAACTGAAGAGACGCTTCTGTTCATGTCAATTTCTTACACAGATTTGAATTAGATATGTCCCATGTGTGTAGGAAGCATAGTTCTTTTGTTCTGAGCAAGCTCACTGTTCTGGCCCTATAGGAAACAGTAGAGTAGAAGAGTGCTATTTTTTAAAAAGCAGAGTGTGTTTCTTGTAAGGCAAGTTTGTTTTTGTTTCCCATTCATAAACGGATTTGAATCACATGCAGTTTCTGGTCCTATGAGCAAGAGTTGTTTTCTGTTAAGAAAAGTCGCTATTGCGTTCCCAATGCCATACAGTACAAATAGCACACGCGTCTGTTCTCCGCAAGTACAGTGTATTGGACTGAAGAGAAGCTACTGTTCTTGTCAGTTTCCTAAGCACCGTTGAACTAGATATGGCGCTTGTGTGTAGGAAGCACAGTTCTTTATTTCTCAGCAAGCTCACTGTTCTGGCCTTATAGGAAACACAGTAGAGAAGAAGAGTGCTCTTTTCTCAAAAGCAGAGTGTGTTTCTTGTAAGGCAAGCTTGTGTTTGTTTCCCATTCATAAACAGAGTTGAATCACATGCAGTTTCTGGTCCTATTAGCAAGGGTTGTTTTCTGGTAAGAAAAATCACTATTATGCTCCCATTACCATACACTGTACAAATAGCACTCACGTCTGTTCCCAGCAAATACAGTGTATTGAACTGAAGAGAAGCTTCTCTTCATGTCAGTTTCTTACAGAGATTTGAACTAGATATGTCCAATGTGTGTAGGAAGCACAGTTCTTTTGTTCTGAGCAAGCTCACTGTTCTGGCCCTATAGGAAACACAGTAGAGTAGAAGAGTGCTCTTTTCTCAAAAGCAGAGTGTGTATCTTGTAAAGCAAGCTTGTGTTTCTTTCCCATTCATAAACGGAGTTGAATCACATGCAGTTTCTGGTCCTATGAGCAAGAGTTTTTTTCTGGTAAATAAAGTCACTATTGCGCTCCCATTTCCCTAGACAGTACAAACAGCATTCGCGTCTGTGTCCATCCAGTACAATGTATTGGACTGAAGAGAATCTACCATTCTAGACAGTTTCCTAAGCAGAGTTTAACTAGATATGGTCTGTGTGTGTAGGAAGCACTGTTCTTTTGTTCTGAGCAAGCTCACTGTTCTGGCCCTAAAAGTAACACAGTAGAGTAGAAGAGTGCTCTTTTCTCAAAAGCAGAGTGTGTTTCTTCTTATGCGAGCTAGTGTTTGTTTTCCATTCATAAACAGAGTTGAATCACATGCAGTTTCTTGTCCTATGATTAAGAGTAGTTTTCTGGAAAGGAAAGTCACTATTGTGCTCCATTGCCATACACAGTGCAAATAGCACTCGTGTCTGTTCTCCGCAAGTACAGTGCATTGGACTGAAGAGAAGCTAGCCTTCTTGAGCTGAACTCTATATGGCCCGTGTGTGTAGGAAGCAAAGTTCCTTTCTTCTGAACAAGCTCACTATTCTAGCGTATAGGAAACACAGTAGAGAAGAGTAGTGTTCTTTTTTCAAAAGCAGAGTGTGTTTCATGTAAAGCGAGCTACTGTTTGTTTCCCATTCAAAAACAGAGGTGAATCACATGCAGTTTCTGGTCCTATATGCAAGAGTTGTTTTCGGTAAGGAAAGTCACTATTTTGATCCCCTTGCCATACACAGTGCAAATAGCACTTGCGTCTCTTTCCCATAAGTACAGTGCATTGGACAAAAGAGAAGCTCCTGTTCTTGTCAGTTTCCTAAGCAGAGTTGAACTAGATAAAGCCCGTGTGTGTAGGAAGCACAGCTCCTTTGTTCTGAGCAAGCTCACTGTTCTGGCCCTATAGGAAACAGAGTAGTGTAGAAGAGTGCTCTTTTCTCAAAAGCAGACTGTGTTTCTTATAAAGAAAGCTAGTGTTTGTTTTCGATTCATTAACGGAGTTGAATCACATGCAATTTCTGGTCCTATGAGCAAGAGTTTTTTTCTGTAAAGGAAAGTCACTATTGTGCTTCCATTGCCATACACAGTGCAAATAGCAATCGCGTCTGTTCCCAGCAAGTAAGGTGTATGGTACTGAAGGGAAGCTACTGTTCTTGTAAGTTCTCTAAGCAGAGTTGAACTAGATATGGCCCATATGTGCAGAAAGCGCAGTTCTTCTGTTCTGAGCAAGCTCACTGTTCTTGCCCTATAGGAAACACAGAAGAGTATATGAGTGCTCTTTTCCCAAAAGCAGAGTGTGTTTCTTTTAACGCGAGCTTGTATTTGTTTCACATTCATAAAGGGAGTTGAATCACATGCAGTTACTGGTCCTATGAGCAAGATTAGTTTTCTGGTAAGGAAAGTCACTATTGCTCCTATTGCTCTACACAGTGCAAATAGCTCTCGCATTTGTTTCCAGCATGTACAGTGTATTGGACTGAACAGAAGCTACTGTTCCTGTCACTTTCCTAAGCAGAGATGATCTAGATATGGCCCATGTGACAGAAGCACAGTTCTTTTGTTCTGAGCAAGCTCAATCTTCTGGCACTATAGGAAACACAGTAGAGTAGAAGCATGCTATTTTCCCAAGCAGAGTGAGTTTCTTGTAAGGGAAGCTTGTGTTTGTTTTACATTCATAAACGGAGTTGAATCATATGCAGTTTTTGGTACTATCAGAAAGAGTTGTTTTCTGGTAAGGAAGTCAGTATTGTGCTCCCATTGACATACACAGTGCAAAGAGCACTCGCGTCTGTTCCCAGCAAGTACAGTGTATTGGACTGAAGAGAAGCCACTGTTCTTGTCAGTTTCCTAAGCAGAGTTGAACTAGATATGACCCATGAGTGTAGGAAGAACAGTTCTTTTGTTCTATGCAAGCTCACTGTTCTGGCCCTATAGGAAAAACAGTATAGTAGAAGAGTGCTATTTTCTCAAAAGCAGAATGTGTTTCTTGTAAGACAAGCTTGTGTTTGTTTCCCATTCATAAACAGAGTTGAATCACATGCAGTTTCTGGTCCTATGAACAAGACTATTCTTCTGGTAAGGAAAGTCACTATTGTGCTCCTATTGCAATACACAGTGCAAATAGCTCTGGCGTCTATTCCCAGCAAGTACAGTGTATTGGACTGAAGAGAAGCTACTGTTCTTTTCAGTTTCCTAAGCAGTGTTTAACTAGATATGTCCTTTGTGTGTAGGAAGCACAGTTCTTTGGTCTGAGTAAGCTCACTGTACTGGCCTTATAACAAACTGTGTAGAGTAGAAGAGTGCTCTTTTCTCAAAAGCAGAGTGTGTTTCTTGTAAGGCGAGCTAGTGTTTGTTTCCCAGTGAGAAATGGTGTTGAATCACATGTAGTTTCTGCTCCTACGAGCAAGAGTAGTTTTCAGGTAAGGAAAGTCACTATTTTTCTCCCAATGTCATACACCGTGCAAATACCACTCGTGTCTCTTCACAGCGAGTACACTGTATTGGACTGAAGAGAAGCTACTGTTCTTTTCAGTTTCCTAAGCAGATTTGAACTAGATTTGGCTCATATGTGTAAGAAGCACAGTTCTTTTGTTGTGAGCAAGCTCACTGTTCTGGCCCTATAGGAAACACAGTAGAGTCGAAGAATGCTCTTTTCTCAAAAGCAGAGTGTCTTTCTTGTAAAGCGATCTAGTGTTTGTTTCCAATTCATAAACAGAGTTGAGTCACATGCAGTTTCTGGTACTATGAGCAAGAGTTGTTTTCTGGTAAGCAAAGTCACTATTGTGTTCCCATTGCCATACACAGTATAAATAGCTGTCGTGTCTGTACACAGCAAGTACAGTGTATTGGCCTGAAAAGAAGCTACTGTTCTTGTCAGTTTCCTAAGCAGAGTTGCACTAGATATGGCCGTGTGTAGGAAGCACAACTAATTTGTTCAGAGCAATCTCACTGTTCTGGCCCTGTAAGAAACACAGTAGAGTAGAAGAGTGCTCTTTTCTCAAGAGCAGATAGTGTTTCTTGTAAGGATACCTTGTGTGTGTTTCCCATTCATAAACGGAGTTGAATGACATGCAGTTTCTGGTCCTATGAGCAAGAGTTGTTTTCTTGTAAGAAAAGTCACTATTGCGCTACCATTACTTTACACAGTACAAATAGCACTCTAATTTTCTACAGCAAGTACAGTGTATTGGACTGAAGAGAAGCAAACATTCTTGCCAGATTCCTAAGCAGAGTTGAACTAGATATGGCCCGTGTGTAGGAAGCACAGTTCTTTTGTTCTGAGCAAGCACACTCTTCTAGCCCTATAGGAATCACTGTAGGGAAGAAGTGTGCTCTTTTCTTAAAAGTAGAGTATGTTTCTTGTAACGCGAGCCAGTGTTTGTTTCCCATTCATAAACGGAGTTGAATCACATGCAGTCTCTTGTCCTATGCCCAAGAGTTGTTTCTGGTAAGGAAAGTCACTATTGTGCTCCCTTTGCCATACACAGTGCAAACAGCACTCGATTCTGTTCCCAGCATGTACAGTGTAACAGACTTAAGAGAAGCTACTGTGCATGTCAGTTTCCTAAGCAGAGTTGAACTAGATATGTCCTGTGAGTGTAGGAATCACAGTTCTTTTGTTTTGAACAAGCTCACTGTTCTGGCCCTATAGGAAAAACAGTAGGGAAGAAGAGTGCTCTTTTCTCAAAAGCAGAGTATGTTTCTTGTAAGGTGAGCCAATGTTTGTTTCCCATTCATAAACGGAGTTGAATAACATGCAATTTCTGGTCGTATGAGCCACAGTTGTTTTCTGGTAAGGAAAGTCTCTTTTGGTCTCCCATTACCATAAACAATGCAAATAGCACTCTCGATGGTTCCCAGGAAGTACAGTGTATTTCACTGAAGTGAACATACTGCCATTGTCAGTTTCCTAAGCACAGTTGAGCTAGATATAGGCCATGTTTGTAGGAAGACAAGTTCTTTTTTTTGGGCAAGCTCAGTGTTCTGGCACTATAGGAAACACAGTAGAGTAGAAGAGTGCTCTTTTCTCAAAAGTAGAGTGTGTATCTTGTAATGCAAGCTAGTGTTTGTTTCCCAATCATAACCGGAGTTGAATCACATGCAGTTTCTGGTTCTAAGAGCAAGAAATGTTTTCTCGTAAGGAAAATCACTATTGCGCTCCCATTGCCATACACAGTGCAAATAGCACTCACGTCTGTTCCTAGCAAGTACAGTGTATTGGACAGATGAGAAGCTACTGTTTGTTAGTATCCTAAGCAGAATTGAACTAGACATGGCCTGTGTGTGTAGGAAGCACAGTTCTTTTGTTCTGAGCAAGTTCACTGTTATGGCCATATTGTTAACACAGTAGTGTACAAGAGTGCTCTTTTCCAGAAGCAGAGTGTGTTTCTTGTAAGGTGAGTTAGTATTTTATTCCCACTCATAAACGGCATTGAATCACACGTAGTTTCTGGTTCTTAGAGCAAGAGTTGTTTTCTTCTAAGGAAAGTCACTATTTAGATCCCATTGCCATACACAGTGCAAATAGCACTCGCATCTCTTCACAGCAAGTACAGTGTAATGGACTGAAGAGAAGCTCCTGTTCTTGTCAGTTTACTATGCAGAGTTGAACCAGATATGGCCCGTGTGTGTAGGAAGCACAGTTCTTTTGTTCTGGGCAAGCTCACTGTTCTGGCCTTAAAGAAAACACATTAGAGTAAAAGAATACTCTTTTCTCAAAAGCAGAGTATGCTTCTTGTAAAACGAGCTAGTGTTTGTTTCCCATTCATAAACGTAGTGTCATCACGTGCAGTTTCTGGTCCTACGAGCAAGAGTTGTTTTCTTAGAAGTAAAGTCACTATTGTGCTTTCTTTGCCATTCACAGGGCAAATAGCTCTCCCTTCTGTTCCCAGAAGTACAGTGTATTGGACAGAGGAGATGCTACTGTTCTTGTCAGTTTCCTAAGTAGAGTTGAACTAGATATGTTCTGTGTGTGTAGGAAGCACAGTTCTTTTGTTCTGATCAAGTTCACTGTTCTGGCCCTATAGGAAACACAGAAGGGTAGAAGAGTGCTCTTTTCTCAAAAGCAGAGTGTGTTGCTTGTAAGGCGTGTTGGTGCTTTTTTCCCATTTATAAATGAAGTTGAATCACATGCAGTTTCTGGTCCTATGAGCAAGAGTTGTTTTCTGGGAAGGAAAGTCACTATTGCGCTCCAATTGCCATAAACAAGGTAAACAGCACTCGTGTCTGTTCCCAGGAAGAACAGTTTATTGGAATGAAGAGAAGCTACTGTTCTTGTCAGTTTAATAAGCAGAGTTGAACTAGATATGTCCCGTGTGTGAGACGCAGAGTTCTTCTGTCTGAGCAAGCTCCCTGTTCTGGTTCTTTAGAAAACATATTAGAGTTTAAAATCATCTTTTCTCAAAAGCAGAGTGTGTTTCTTGTTTGGCGAGCTTGTGTTGGTTTCCCATTTTAAACAGAGTTGAATCACATGCACTTTATCGTCTTATGAGCAAGAGTTGTTTTCTGGTAAGGAAAGTCACATTTGCACTCCCATTGCCATACACAGTGCTAAGAGCCCTCGCTTCTGTTCACAGCAAGTACAGTGTATTGGACTGAAGAGAAGCTACTGTTCTTTTCAGTTCAATAAGCAGAGTTAAACTAGATATGGCTCGTGTGTGTAGAAAGCACAGTTCTTTTGTTCTGAGCAAGTTCACTGTTCAGGCCCTATAGAAGCACAGTAGAGTAGAAGAGTGCTCTTTCCTCAAAAGCAGAGTTTGTTTCTTATAAGGCAAGCTAGTGTTTGTTTCCCATTCATAAACGGCGTTGAATCATATGCAGAATCTGGTTCTACGAACAAGAGTTGTTTTCTTGTAAGGAAGTCACTATTGTGCTCACATTGTTATACCCAGTGGAAATAGCTCTCGTGTCTGTTCCCAGCAAGTACAGTGTATTAGACTAAAGAGAAGGTACTGTTCTTGTCAGTTTCCTAAGCAGAGTTGAGCTAGATATGGGCCCAGTGTGTAGGAAGCACAGTTCTTATTTTCTAACCAAGCTCACTGTTCTGTCCCTATAGGACACAGTAGAGTAGAAGAGTGATCTTTTATCAAAAGAGGAGTGTGTTCCTTGTAAGTTGAGCTGGTGTTTGTTTTCCATTCATAAATGGAGTTGAATCACACACAGTTTCTGGTCCTACAAGCAAGAGTTGTTTTCTGTTAAGGAAAGTCACTATTGCACTCCAGTTGCCACACACAGTGCAAATAGCATTCGTGTTTGTTCACAGAAAGTACAGTGTAAGGGAAGGAAGAGAAGCTTCTGTTTTTGTCAGTTACATAAGCACAGTTAAACTACATATGGCCCGTGTGTGTAGGAAGCACAGTTCTTTTGTTCAAACAAGTTCACTGTTTTGGACTTATAGCAAACACAGTAGAGTAGAACAGTGTTCTTTTATCAAAAGGAGAGTATATTTCTTGTAAGGCAAGCTAGTGTTGTTTCCCATTCATAAACGGAGTTGAATCACATGCAGTTTCTGGTCCTACAAGCAAGAGTTGTTTTCTGGTAAGGAAAGTCACTATTGTGCTCCCATTGCCATGCACAGCACAAATAGCACTTGCATCTGTTCCCAGCAAGTACAGTATATTGAACTGAAGAGAAGCTAATGTTCTTGTCAAATTCCTAAACAGAGTTGAACTAGATATGGCCCATGTGTGTAGGAAGCACAGTTCTTTTGTTCTGAGCAAGCTCACTGTTCTGGCCCTATAGGAAACCCAGTTGAGAAGATGCATGCTCTTTAATCAAAAGCAGAGTGTGTTTCTTGTAAGGTAGCTAGTGTTTGTTTCCCATTAATAAACGGAGTTGAATCACATGCAGTCTCTGCTCCTATGAGCAAGAGTTGTTTTCTGGTAAGGAAAGTCACTACTGTACTCCCATTGCCATACACAGTGCAAATAGCACTCGCGTCTGTTCCCAGCAAGTTCGGTGTACTGGACTGAGGAGAAGCTACTGTTCTTGTCAGTTTCCCATTCATAAATGGAGTTGAATCACATGCAGTTTCTGGTCCTACAAGCACGAATTTTTTTCTAGTAATGAAAGTCACTAATGTGCTCCCATTGCCATACACAGTGCAAATAGCACTGGCGTCTGTTCCCAGCAAGTACAGTATATTGGATTGAAGAGAAGCTAATGTTCTTGTCAGTTTCCTAAGCAGAGTTGAACTAGATATGGCCCATGTGTGTAGGAAGCACAGTTCTTTAGTTCTGAGCAAGCTCACTCTTCTAGCCCTATGGGAAAAACAGTAGAGTAGAAGAGTGCTCTTTTCTCAAAAGCTGAGTGTGTTTCTTGTAAGGCGAGCTAGTGTTTGTTTCCCATTCATAAACGGAGTTGAATCACATGCAGTTTCTGGTCCTTCAAGCAAGAGTTGTTTTCTGGGAAGGAAAGTCACTATTGTGCTTCCATTGCCATAAACAATGCAAATTGCATCGCGTCTGTTTCCAGCATGTACAGTGTATTGGACTGAAGCGAAGCTACTGTTCTTGTCAGTTTCCTAAGCAGCGTTGAACTAGATATTGCCATGTGTGTAGGAAGCACAGTTCTTTTGTTCTGAGCAAACTCACTGTTCTGGCCCTATAGGCCACTGTAGAGTAGAAGAGTGCTCTTTTCTCAAAAGTAGATTTTGTTTCTTGTAAGGCGAGCTAGTGATGTTTCCCGTTCATAAACGGAGTTGAATCACATACAGTTTCTGTTACAACGAACAAGAGTTGTTTTCTGGTAAGGAAAGTCACTGTTGCGCTCACATTGCCATACACGGTGCAAATATAACTCGCGTCTGTTCCCAGAAATTACGGTATAGTGGACTCAATAGAAGCTACTGTTTTGTCAGTTTCCTAAGCAGAGTTGAGCTAGATATGGGCCATGTTTAGGAAGCACACTTATTTTTTTGTGAGCAAGCTCACTTTTTAGTCCCTCTAGGAAACACAGTAGAGTAGAAGAGTACACTTTTCTCAAAAGCAGAGCGTGTATCTTGTAAGCCGAGCTAGTGTTTGTTTCCCATTCACAAAGGGAGTTGAAACACATGCAGTTTCTGGTCCTACGAGCAACAGTTGTTTTCTGGTAAGGAAAGTCACTATTGTGCTCCCACTGCCATACTCAGTGCAAATAGCACTCGGGTATGTTCCCAGCAAGTCCAGTGTATTGGACTGAAGAGAAGAGACTGTTCTTGTCAGTTTCCTAAGCAGCGTTGAACTAGATATGGCCCGTGTGTGTAGGAAGCACAGTTCTTTTGTTCTGAGCAAGCTGACTGTACTGGCCTTATAGGACACAGTAGAGTAGAAGAGTGTTCTTTTCTCAAATGCAGAATCTGTTTCTGGAAAGGCGAGCTAGTGTTTGTTTCCCATTCATAAGCGGAGTTGAATCACATGAAGTTTCTGGTCCTATGAGCAAGAGTTGTGTTCTGACAATGAAAGATACTATTTTGCTCCTCTTGCCTTACAGAGTTCAAATAAAACTCAAGTCTGTTCCCAGCAAGTACAGTGTGTTGGACTGAAGAGAAGGTACCGTTCTTGTCAGTTTCCTAAGCAGAGTTGAAATAGATATGGCGCTTGAATGTAGGAAACACATTTCTTTTGTTCTGAGCAAGCTCACTGTTCTGGCCGTATAGAAAACACAGTAGAGTAGAAGAGTGCTCTTTTCTCAAAAGCAGAGTGTGTATCTTGTAAGGCGAGCTAGTGTTTGTTTCCCAAACATAAATGGAGTTATATCACCTGCAGTTTCTGGTCCTATGAACAAGAGTTGTTTTCTGGTAAGGAAAGTCACTATTGTGCTCAATTTGCCATACACAGTGCAAAAAACAATCTCTTCTGTTCCCAGCAAGTACAGTGTATTGTAGTGAAGAGAAGCGACTGTTCTTGTAAGTTTCCTTAGCAGACTTGTACTAGATATGGCCCATTTGTGTAAGAAGCACAGTTCTTTTGTTCATAGCTAGCTCACTGTTCTGGCTTTATATTAAACACAGAAGAGTAGAGGAGTGCTCTTTTCTCAAAAGCAGAGTATATTTCTTGAAAGGTGAGCCAGAGTTTGTTTCCCATTCATAAAAGGAGTGGAATCACATGCAGTTTCTGGTCCTCTGAGCAAGAGATATTTTCTGGTAAAGAAAGTCACTATTGTGATCCTCTTGCCAAAAACAGTGCACAGAGCACTCACGTCTTTTCCCAGAAAGTACAGTGTATTGGACTGAAGAGATGATACTGTTCCTTTCAGGTTCCTAAGCAGTGTTGAACTAGATATGGCCCATGTGTGTTGGAAACACAGTTCTTTTGTTCTGAGCAAGCTCACTGTTCTGGCCCTATAGGAAACACAGTAGAGTAGATGACTGCTCTTTTCTCAAAAGCAGAGTTTGTTTCTTGTAGGTCGAGCTAGTGTTTGTTTCCCATTCATAACCCGAGTTGAATCACTTGGAATTTTTGGTCTTACAAGCAAGAGCTGTTTTCTGGTAAGGAAAGTCACTGTTGTGCTCCCATTGCCATACACAGTACAAATAGCACTCACGTCTGTTCCCAGCAAGTAGAGTGTATTGGACTGAAGAGTAGCTACAGTTTTCGTCAGTTTCGTAAGAAGAGTTGAACTAAATATGGCCCATGTGTGCAGGAAGGACAATTCTTTTGTTCTGAGCAAGCTCACTGTTCTGGCCCTATAAGAAACACAGTAGAGAAGAAGAGTGCTCTGTTCTCAAAAGCCGAGTGTGTTTCTTGTAAGGCGAGCCAGCGTTTGTTTCCCGTTCACAAACGGAGTTGAATCACATGCAGTTTCTGGTCCTACGAGCAACAGTTGTTTTCTAGTAAGGAAAGTCACTATTGTGCTCCCACTGCCATACTCAGTGCAAATAGCTCTCGCGTATGTTCCCAGCAAGTCCAGTGTATTGGACTGAAGAGAAGAGAGTGTTCTTGTCAGTTTCCTAAGCAGCATTGAACTAGATATGGCCCGTGTTTGCAGGAAGCACAGTTTTTTTTTCTGAGCAAACTCACTGTTCTGGCCCTATAGGAAACACGGTAGAGTAAAAGAGTGCTCTTTTCTCAAAAGCAGAGTGTGTTTCTTGTAAGGCCAGCTAGTGTTTGTTTCCCATTCATAAACAGAGTTGAATCACATGCAGTTTCTGTTTCTATGAGCAAGAGTTGTTTTCTGGAAAGGAAAGTCAGTTTTGTGCTCCCATTGCAGAACACAGTGCAAGTAGCACTGGCATTTGTTCCCAGCAAGTATAGTGTATTGGAATGAAAGAAGCTACTGCTCTTGTCAGTTTCCTAAGCAGAGTTGAACTAGATATGGCCGGTGTGTAGGAAACACAGTTCTTTTGTTCTGAGCATGCTCAATATTCTGGTCCTATAGGAAACACACTAGAGTAGAAGAGAGCTCTTTTCTCAAAGGAAGACCGTGTTTCTTGTAAGGCGAGTTAGTGTTTGTTTGCCATTCATAAATGGAGTTGAATCATATGCAGTTTCTGGTCCTATGAGCAAGAGTTGTTTTCTGGTAAAGAAAGTCACTATTGTGCTCCCATTGCCATACAGAGTGCAAATAGCACTCCCCTCTGTTCCCAACATGTACCTTGTATTGGAGTGAAGAGAAGCTACTGTTCTTGTCAGTTTCCTAAGCTGTGTTGACCTGGATATGGCCCGTGTCTGTAGGAAGCATATTTCTTTTGTTCTCACCAAGTTCACTGTTCTGGCCCTATAGGAAACATAGTAGAGTTGAAGTGTGCTCTTTTCTCAAAAGAAGAGTGTATTTATTGTAAGGTGAGCTAGTGGTTGTTTTCCACTCATAAATGGAGTTAAATCACATGCTGCTTCTGGTCCTATGAACATGAGTTGTTTTCTGGTAAGGAAAGTCACTATTGTGCTCCCATTGCTATACACAGTGCAAATAGCACTCGCGTCTGTTCCCAGCCAGTACAGTGTATTGAAGTGAGTAGAAGATACCGTTCTTGTCAGTTTCCTAAGCAGAGTTGAACTAGATATGGCCTGTGTGTGTATTAAGCACAGTTCTTTTGTTCTGAGCAAGCTCACTGTTCTGGCCCTAAAGAAAACACATTAGAGTAAAAGAGTGCTCTTTTCTCAAAAGCAGAGTATGTTTCTTGTAAGGTGAGCTAGTGTTTGTTTCCCATTCATAAACGTAGTGTCATCATGTGCAGTTTCTCGTCCTATGAGCAAGAGTTGTTTGCTAATATGGAAAGTCACTATTGTGCTTTCTTTTCACACAGTGCAAATAGCTCTCACTTCTCTTCCCAGCAAGTACACTGTATTGGACTGAGGAGAACCTACTGTTCTTGTCAGTTTCCTAAGCAGATTTGAACTAGATATTGCTGTGTATGTAGGAAGCACAGTTCTTTTGTTCTGGGCAAGCTGACTGTACTAGCCTTATAGGACACAGTAGAGTAGAAGAGTGTTCTTTTCTCAAAAGCAGAATGTGTTTCTGGAAAGGCAAGCTAGTGTTTGTTTCCCATTCATAAACGCAGTTGAATCACATGAAGTTTCTGGTCCTATGAGCAAGAGTTGTTTTCCGGTAAAGAAAGTCACTATTGTGCTCCCATTGCCATACAGAGTGCAAATAGCACTCCCCTCTGTTCCCAACATGTACCTTGTATTGGAGTGAAGAGAAGCTACTGTTCTTGTCAGTTTCCTAAGCTGTGTTGACCTGGATATGGCCCGTGTCTGTAGGAAGCATATTTCTTTTGTTCTCACCAAGTTCACTGTTCTGGCCCTATAGGAAACATAGTAGAGTTGAAGTGTGCTCTTTTCTCAAAAGAAGAGTGTATTTATTGTAAGGTGAGCTAGTGGTTGTTTTCCACTCATAAATGGAGTTAAATCACATGCTGCTTCTGGTCCTATGAACATGAGTTGTTTTCTGGTAAGGAAAGTCACTATTGTGCTCCCATTGCCATACACAGTGCAAATAGCACTCGCGTCTGTTCCCAGCCAGTACAGTGTATTGAAGTGAGTAGAAGATACCGTTCTTGTCAGTTTCCTAAGCAGAGTTGAACTAGATATGGCCTGTGTGTGTATTAAGCACAGTTCTTTTGTTCTGAGCAAGCTCACTGTTCTGGCCCTAAAGAAAACACATTAGAGTAAAAGAGTGCTCTTTTCTCAAAAGCAGAGTATGTTTCTTGTAAGGTGAGCTAGTGTTTGTTTCCCATTCATAAACGTAGTGTCATCATGTGCAGTTTCTCGTCCTATGAGCAAGAGTTGTTTGCTAATATGGAAAGTCACTATTGTGCTTTCTTTGTCACACAGTGCAAATAGCTCTCACTTCTCTTCCCAGCAAGTACACTGTATTGGACTGAGGAGAACCTACTGTTCTTGTCAGTTTCCTAAGCAGATTTGAACTAGATATTGCTGTGTATGTAGGAAGCACAGTTCTTTTGTTCTGGGCAAGCTGACTGTACTAGCCTTATAGGACACAGTAGAGTAGAAGAGTGTTCTTTTCTCAAAAGCAGAATGTGTTTCTGGAAAGGCAAGCTAGTGTTTGTTTCCCATTCATAAACGCAGTTGAATCACATGAAGTTTCTGGTCCTATGAGCAAGAGTTGTTTTCCGGTAAAGAAAGTCACTATTGTGCTCCCATTGCCATACAGAGTGCAAATAGCACTCCCCTCTGTTCCCAACATGTACCTTGTATTGGAGTGAAGAGAAGCTACTGTTCTTGTCAGTTTCCTAAGCTGTGTTGACCTGGATATGGCCCGTGTCTGTAGGAAGCATATTTCTTTTGTTCTCACCAAGTTCACTGTTCTGGCCCTATAGGAAACATAGTAGAGTTGAAGTGTGCTCTTTTCTCAAAAGAAGAGTGTATTTATTGTAAGGTGAGCTAGTGGTTGTTTTCCACTCATAAATGGAGTTAAATCACATGCTGCTTCTGGTCCTATGAACATGAGTTGTTTTTTGGTAAGGAAAGTCACTATTGTGTTCCCATTGCCATGCACAGTGCAAATAGCACTCACATCTGTTCCCAGCCAGTACAGTGTATTGAAGTGAGTAGAAGATACCGTTCTTGTCAGTTTCCTAAGCAGAGTTGAACTAGATATGGCATGCATGTGTAGGAAGCACAGTCTTTTTTTTCTGAGCAAGCTCACTGTTCTGGCCCTAAAGAAAACACATTAGAGTAAAAGAGTGCTCTTTTCTCAAAAGCAGAGTATGTTTCTTGTAAGGTGAGCTAGTGTTTGTTTCCCATTCATAAACGGAGTTGAATCACATGAAGTTTCTGGTCCTATGTGCAAGAGTTGTGTTCTGGTAATGAAAGTTACTATTTTGCTCCCCTTGCCTTACAGAGTTCAAATAAAACTTGAGTCTGTTCCCAGCAAGTACAGTGTGTTGGACTGAAGAGAAGCTACCATTCTTGTCAGTTTTTTAAGCAGAGTTGAACTAGATATGGCGCTTGAATGTAGGAAAAACATTTCTCTTGTTCTGAGCAAGCTCACTGTTCTGGCCGTATAGGAAACACAGTAGTGTAGAAGAGTGCTCTTTTCTCAAAAGCAGAGTGTGTTTCTTGTAAGGTGAGCTATTGTTCGTTTCCCAGTCAGAAATGGAGTTGAATCACATGCAGTTTCTGGTCCTACGAGCAAGAGTTGTTTTCTGGTAAGAAGAGTCACTATTGCGCTCCATTTGCCATACACAGTGCAAATAGCACTCGCATCTGTTCCTGCAAGTACAGTGTATTGGACTGAAGAGAAGCTCCCTTTCTTCTCAGTTTCCTAAGGAGAGCTGAACTAGATATGGCCCATGTGTGTGGGAAGCACAGTTCTTTTCCTTTGAGCAATCTCACTGTTCTGGCCCTATAGGAAAAACAGTAGAGTAGACGAGTGCTTTTTTCTAAAAAGCAGAGTGTGTTTCTTGTACAGCAAGCTTGTGTTTGTTTCCCAATCATAAATCGAGATGAATCACGTGCAGTTTCTGGTCCTATCAGCAAGAGTTTTTTTCTGTTAGGGAAAGTCACTTATGTGCTCCCATTGACATAAACAATGAAAATAGCAATGCGTCTGTTCCCAGCAGGTACAGTGTATTTGACTGAAGAGAAGCTACTATTCCTGTCAGTTTGCTAAGCAGGTTCAACTAGATATGGCCCGTGTGTGTATGAAGCACAGTTCTTTTGTTCTGAGCAAGCTCACTGTTCTGGCCCTGTAGGAAACACAATAGAGTAGAAGAGTGCTCTTTTCTGCAAAACAGAGAGTGTTTCTTGGAGGGCGACCTAGAGTTTGTTTGCCATTCATAAACAGAGTTGAATCACATACAGTTTCTGGTCCTACGAGAAAGAGTTGTTTTCTGGTGAGGAAAGTCACTATTGTCCTCCCATTTCCAAACTCAGTGCAAATAGCACTCGCGTCTGTTCCCAGCAAGTACAGTGTAGTAGACGAAAGCGAAGCATCTGTTCTTGTCAGTTTCCAAAGTTGAGTTGAACTAGCTATGGCCCGTGTGTGTAGGAAGTAAAGTTCTTTTGTTCTGTGCAAGCTCACTGTTCTGGCCGTATTGGAAACAAGTAGAGTAGAAGAGTGCTCTTTTCTAAAAAGCTGAATGTGTCTTGTAAAGCGAGCTAATGTTTGTTTCCCTTTCATAAACATAGTTGAATCACATGCAGTTTCTGGTCCTACGAGTAACAGTTGTTTTCTGGTAAGGAAAGTCACTATTTTGCACCCATTGCCATACACAGTGCAAATAACACTTGCTTCTGTTCCCAGCAAGTACAGTGTATTGGACTGAAGAAAATCGACTTCTTTGTCACTTTCCTAAGCAGAGTTGAACTAGATATGGCCCGTGTGTGTAGGAAGCACAGTTATTTTGTTCTGTGCAATCTCACTGTTCTGGTATTTTAGGAAACACAGTAGAAAAGAAGAGTTTTCTTTTCTCAAAAGCACAGTGTGTTTCTTGTAATGCAAGCCAGTGTTTGTTTCTCATTCATAAATGGAGTAGAATTACATGAAGTTTCTGGGCCTCCAAGCAAGAGTTGTTTTCTCATAAGAAGGTCACTATTGTGCTCCCATTGCCAAACATTTTTCAAATAGCACTCGCGTCTGTTCCCACCAGCTACATTGTATTAGACTTAAGAGAAAGTACCATTCTTGTCTTTTTCCTAAGCAGAGTTGAACTAGATATGGCTTGCATGTGTAGGAAGCACAGTTCTTTTGTTCTCATCAAGCTCTCTGTTCTGGCTCTATAGGAAACTCAGTAGAGTAGAAGAGTGCTCTTTTCTCGAAAGCAGAGTGTGTTTCTTGTAAGGCAAGCTAGTGTTTGTTTTCCATTCATAAACAGAATTGAATCACATGCAGTTTCTTGCACTATGAGCAAGAGTTGTTTTCTGGTAAGGAAAATCACTATTTCGCTCGCATTGCCATACACAGTGCAAAGAGCACTCGTGTCTGTTACCAGCAAGTGCAGTGTAGTGGACAGAAGAGAAGCTACTGTTCTTGTCAGTTTCCAAAGCAGAGTGGAACTAGATGTGACCCGTGTGTAGGAAGCACAGTTCTTTTGTTCTGAGCAAGCTCACTCTTCTGGCCCTATAGGAAACACAGTAGAGTAGAATAGTGCTCTTTTCTCAAAAGCAGAATGTGTTTCTTGTAAGGTAAGCTAGTGGTTGATTCCCATTCATAAACGAAGTTGAATCACTGGCAGTTTCTATTCATAGAGAAAGAGTTGCTTTCTGGTAAGGAAAGTCATTATTGTGCTCCTACTGCAAACTCAGTACAAATAGCATTCTCCTCTGTTCCCATCCAGTACAGTGTATTGGACTGAAGAGAAGATATTGTTCTTCTCAGTTTCCTAAGCAGCATTGAACTAGATATGGCCCGTGTGTAGGAAGCACAGTTCTTTTGTTCTGAGCAAGCCCACTTTTCGGGTTATATAGGAAACACAGAATTGGAGAAGAGTGCTGTTTTCTCAAAAGCAGATTGTGTTTCTTATAAGGCCAGCTGGTGTTTGTTTTTCATTCATAAACGGAGTTGAATCACATGCAGTTTCTGGTTATATGAGCAAGTGTTGTTTTCTGGTAGGGAAAGTCACTATTGTGCTCCCTTTGCCATAAACAATGGAAATAGCACTCGGGTCTGTTCCCAGCAAGTACAGTGTATTGGACTGAAGAGAAGCTACTGTTCTTGTCAGTTTCCTAAGCAGAGTTGAACTAGATATGGCACATGTGTATAGGAATCACATTTCATTTGTTCTCAGCATGCTCACTGTTCTGGCACTGTAGGAAACACAAGAGTAAAAGAGTGCTCTTTTCTCTAAAGTAGAGTGTGTTTTTTGTAAGGCTAGCTAGTGTTTGTTTCCCACTCATAAATGGAGTTGAATCACATGCAGTTTCTTGTCCTATGAGCAAGAGATGTTTTATGATAAGGAAAGTCACTATTATGCTCCCATTGCCATAGACAGAGCAAATAGCACTCGCATCTGATCCCAGCAAGTACAGTGTAGTGGACTCAAGAGAAGCTACTGTTTTGTCAGTTTCCTAAGCAGAGTTGAACTAGATATGGCCTGTGTGTTTAGGAAGCACAGTTCTTTTATTCTGAGCCGGCTCACTTTTCTCACAGTAGAATGGAAGAGTGCTCTTTTCTCAATGGCAGACTATGTTTCTTATAAGGTGACCTAGTATTTGTTTCCAATTCATAAACGGAGTTGAATCACATGCAGTTTCTGGTCCTACGAGCAAGAGGTGTTTTCTGGTAAGGAAAGACATTATTGAGCTACCATTGCCATACACAGTGCAAATAGCACTCGCGTCTGTTCCCAGTAAGTACTGTGTAGTAGACAGAAGAGAAGCTATTGTTTGTGTCAGTTTCCTAAGCAGAATTGAACTAGATATTGCCTGTGTGTAGGAAGCACAGTTTGTTTGTTCTGCGCAAGCTCACTGTTCTGGCCCTATTGGAAATACAGTAGAGTAGAACAGTGCTCTTTTATCAAAAGCAGAATGTGTTTCTTGTAAGGCAAGCCACTGTTTGTTTCCCATTCATAAACGAAGTTCAATCACATGCAGTTTCTGTTCCTATGAGCAAGAGTATTTTTCTGGTAAGGAAAGTCGCTATTGTGCTCCCAATGCCATAAACAATGCAAAAAGCACTCTCATCTGTTCGCAGCAAGTACAGTGTATTGGAATGAAGAGAAGAGACTGTTCTTGTCATTTCCTAATCAGAGTTGAAATGAACATTGCCCGTGTGTGTAGGAAGCACAGTTCTTATGTTCTGAGCAAGCTCACTGTTCTGGCCTTCTAGGAAACAGAGTAGAGTAGAAGAGTGCTCTTTTCTCAAAATTAGAGTGTGTATCTTGTAAGCCACGCTAGTGTTTGTTTCCCATTCATAAACGGAGTTGAATCTCATGCAGTTTCTTGTCCTAGGAGCAAGAGTTTTTTACTGGTAAGGAAAGTCACTATTGCGCTCCCATTGTCATACACAGTGCAAATTGCACTTGCATCTGTTCTCAGCAAGTACAGTGTAGTGAACTCAAGAGAAGCTAATGTTTTGTCAGTTTCCTAAGCAGCGTTGAACTAGATATGGTGCGTGTATGTAGGTAGCACAGTTCCTTAGTTCTGAGCAAGCTCACTGTTTTGGCCCCTAGGAAACACAGTAGAGTAAAAAAGCACTCTTTTCTCAAAAGCAGAGTGTGTTTTTTCTAAGGGGAGCTAATGTTTGTTACCCATTCATAAATGGAGTTCAATCACATGCAGTTTCTTGTCCTATGAGCAAGAGTTGTTTTCTTGTATGAAAATTCACTACTGTGCTCACACTGCCATAGACAGTGCAAATAGCATTCGTGTCTGTTCCCAGGAAGTACAGTGTATTGGTCTAAAGAGAAGCTCCTGTTCGTGTCAGTTTCCTAAAGAGCGTTGAACTAGATATGGCCCGTGTGTGTAGAAAGCACAGTTCTTTTGTTCTGAGCAAGATCACTGTTCTGGCCCTACAGGGCACAGTAGAGTAGTAGAGTGCTCTTTTCTCAGAAGCAGAGTGTGTTTTTTGTAAGGCGAGATAGTGTTTGTTTCCCATTTGTAAATGGAGTTGAATCACATTCATTTTCTGGTCCTATGAGCAAGAGTTGTTTTCTCGTAATGAAAGTCACTATTGTGCTCCCATATCCATACACTGTGCAAATAGCACTCGTGTCTGTTCCCAGCAAGTAGAGTGTAGTGAACTCAAGAAAAGCTACTGTTCTTGTCAGTTTCCTAAGCAGAGTTGAACTTGATATGGCCCGTGTGTGTAGGAAGCACAGTTCTTTTGTTCTCAGCAAGCTCACTGTTCTGTCACTGTAGGAAACACATTAGAGGAAAGAGTAATCTTTTATTTAAAGCAGAGTGTGTTTATTGTAAGGCGAACTAGTGTTTGTTTCCCACTCATAAATGGAGTTGAACCACATGCAGTTTCTGGTCCTACATGCAAGAGTGGTTTTCTGGTAATCAAAGTCACTATTGTGCTCCCATTGATATACATAGTGCAAGTAGCACTCATGTCTGCTCCCAGCAAGTACAGTGTATTGGACTGAGAAGACGTTACCGTTCTTGTAGGTTTCCTAAGTAGAGTTGAACTAGATATGGCCCGTGTGTGTAGGAAGCACACTTCTTTTGTTCTGAGCAAGCTCACTGTTTTGGCCCTATATGAAATACAGTAATGTAGAAAAGTTTTTTTTTTCCAAAGCAGAGTGTGTTTCTTGTAAGGCAAGCTAGTGGTTGTTTACCATTCATAAATGGGGTTGAATCACATGCAGTTTATGGTCCTATGAACTAGAGTTGTTTTCTGGTATGGAAAGTCACTATTGAGCTCCAATTGCCATAAACAATGCAAATAGCACTCTCATCTATTCCCAGCAAGTACAGTGTATTGGACTGAAGAGAAACTACTACCTTGTCAGTTTCCTAAGCAGAGATGAACTAGGTATTGGTCGAATGTAGGTAGAACAGTTATTTTGTTTTGAGCAAGCTTACTGTTCTGGCGGTGTACAACACAGTAGAGTGGAAGAGTGCTCTTTTTTCAAAAGCAGAGTGTGATTCTTGTAAGACGAGCTAGTGTTTGTTTCCCATTCATAAAAGGTGTTGAATCACATGCAGTTTCTGGTGCTACAAGCAAGAGTTGTTTTCTAGTAAAAAAAGTCACTATTGTGCTCACTTTGCCATACACAGTGCAAATAGAACTCGCGTCTGTTCCCAGCAAGTACAGTGTATTGGACTGAAGAGAATCTATTGTTTTGTCAGTTTCCTAAGCAGAGTAGAAATAGAATGTCCCGTGTGTGTAGGAAGCACAGTTCTTTTGTTCTGAGCAAGCTAACTGTATTGGCACTATTGGAATCACAGTAGAATAGAAGAGTGCTCTTTTCTCAAAGGCAGACTGTGTTTCTTATAAGGTGACCTAGTATTTGTTTCCCATTCATAAATGGAGTTGAATCACGGGCAGTTTCTGGTCCTACGAGCAAGAGATGTTTTCTGGTAAGGAAAGTCACTATTGCGCTCCCATTGATATACACAGTACAAATAGCACTCGCGTCTGTTCCCAGCAAGTACAGTGCAGTTGACAGAAGAGAAGCTACTGTTCTTGTCAGTTTCCTAAGCAGAGATGAACTAGATATGGCCCATGTGTAGGAAGCACCGTACTTTTGTTCTGAGCAAGCTCACTGTGCTGGCACTATTGGAAACACAGTAGAGTAGAAGAGTGCTCTTTTCTCAAAAGCTGAATGTGTTTCTTGGAAGGCGAGCAAGTGTTTCTTTCCCATTCATAAGTACAGTGTAGTAGTCGGAAGAGAAGCTACTGGTCTTGTTAGTTTCCTAAGCTGAGTTGAACTAGATATGGCCCGTGTGTGTAGAAAGCACAGTTCTTTTGTTCTGAGCATGCTAACTGTTCTGGCCCTATTGGAAACACAGTAGAGTAGAAGAGTGCTCTTTTCTCAAATGCTGAATGTGTTTGTTTTAAGGAGAGTCAGTGTTTGTTTCCCATATATAAATGAAGTTTCATCACATGCAGTTTCGGTTCCTATGAGCAAGAGTTGTTTTCTGGTAAGGAAAGTCGCTATTGTGCTCCCAATTCCATAAACAATGCAAATAGCACTCTAGTCTATTCACAGAAATTACAGTGTATTGGACTGAAGAGAAGGAACTGTTCTTGTCAGTTTCAAAAGCAGAGTAGAGCTAGATGTGGGTCATGTGTGTAGGATGCACTGTTCTTTTTTTCTGAACAAGCTCACTGTTCTGGACCTATAGGACTCAGTAGAATAGAAGAGTGCTCTTTTTTCAAAAGCAGAGTGTGTTTCTTGTAAGGCGAGATAGTGTTTGTTTCCCATTCATAAATGAAGTGGAATCACATGCATTTTCTGGTCCTTCGAGTAGGAGTTGTTTTCTGGTAAGGAAAGTCACTACTCTGCTCCCATTGGCATACACAGTGCAAATAGCACTCGTGTCTGTTCCTAGCAAGTACAGTGTAGTGGACTCAAGAGAAGCTAATGTTTTGTCAGTTTCCTAAGCAGACTTGAACTAGATATGGCGCGTGTGTGTAGGAAGCACAGTTCCTTTCTTCTGAGCAAGCTCATTGTTCTGGGCCCTAGGAAACACAGAAGAGTATAAAAGCACTCTTATTTCAAAAGCAGAGTGTGTTTCTTGTAAGGCGAGATAGTGTTTGTTTACCATTCATAAACGGAGTTGAATCACATGCAGTTTTTCGTCCTAAGAGCAAGAGTTGTTTTCTGGTATGAAAAGTCACTACTGTGCTCACACTGCCATAGACAGTCCAAATGGCACTCGTGTCTGTTACCAGCAAGTACAGTGTTTTGGTCTAAAGTGAAGCTACTGTTCTTTTAAGTTTCCTAATTGCGTTGAACTAGATATGGCCCGTGTGTAACTGTGTAGGAAGCACAATTCTTTTGTTCTGAGCAAGCTCACTGTTCTGGCCCTATAGGAAACACAGTAGAGTAGAAGAGTGCTCTATTCTCAAAAGCAGAATGTGTTTCTTGTAACTTGAGGTAGTGGTTGATTCCCATTAATAAACAGAGTTGAATCACATGCATTTTCTGGTCGTATGAGCAAAGTTGTTTTCTGGTCAGGAAAGTAACTATTGTGCTCCCATTGCCATACCCAGTGCAAAGAGCACTCGTGTTTGATCCCAGCAATGCAGTGTATTGGACTGAAGAGAAGCTTCTGTTCTTGACAGGTTCCTAAGCAGAGTTGTACTAGATATGGCCCATGTGTGTAGGAAGCACAAGTCTTTTTTTTCTGAGCAAGCTCACTGTTCTGGCCCTCTAGGAAACACAGTAGAGTAGAAGAGTGCTCTATTCTCAAAAGCAGAGTGTATTTCTTGTAAGATGAGCTAGTGTTTGTTTCCCATTCATAAACGGAGTGGAATCACAAGCAGTTTCTGTTCCCATGAGCTAGAGTTTTTTTCTGTTAAGGAAAATCAATATTGCGTTCCCTTTGCCATACACAGTGCAAATAGCACTCGCGTCTGATACCAGCAAGTATAGTGTATTGGACTGAAGAGAAACTACTTTTCTTTTCAGTTTCCTAAGCAGAGTTGAACTAGATATGGCCCGTGTGTGTAGGAAGCACAGTTCTTTTGTTTTAGGAATCTCATTGTTCTGGCCCTATAGGAAACACAGTAGAGTAGAAGAGTGCTAATTTCTCAAAAGCATCGTCTGTCTCTTGTAAGGTGAGCTAGTGTTTTTTTCCCATTCATAAACATAGTTGAATCAAATGCAGTTTCATGTCCTATGAGCAAGAGTTGTTTTCTGATAAGGAAAGTCATTGTTGTGTCCAAATCCCAGAAAGAGTGCAAAGAGCACTCGCGTTTGTTCCAAACAAGTACAGTGTACTGGACTGAACAGAAGCTACTATATTTGTCAGTTTCCTAAGCAGAGTTGAACTAGATATGGTCTGTGTGTGCAGGAAGCACAGTTCTTTTGTTCTGAGCAAGCTCACTGTTCTGGCCCTATAGGAAACACAGTAGAGTGGAAGAATGCTCTTTTCTCAAAAGCACAGTGTGTTTCTTGTAAGACGAGCTAGCGTTTGTTTTCCATTCATAAATGGAATGGAATCACATGCAGTTTCTCATCCTATGAACAAGAATTGTTTTCTGGTAAGGAAAGTCACTGTTACACTTCCATTGCCATACCCAGTGCAAATAGCTCTCGCTTCTGTTCGTATGAAGTACAGTGTATGGACTGAAGAAAAGATACTGTTCTTGTCAGTTTCCTAAACAGAGTTGAAATAGATACAGCCCATGTGTGCACGAAGCACAGTTCTTTTGTTCTGAGCAAGCTCTATGTTCTGGCTCTATAGGAAACAGTAGAGTAGAAGAGTGCTCTTTACTCAAAAGCAGAGTGTGTTTCTTGTAAGGCCAGCTAGTGTTTGTTTCCCATTCTTAAACGGAGTGGAATTACATGCAGTTTCTTGTCCTATGAGCAAGATTGTTTTCTCGTAAGGAAAGTCACTATTGTGATCCCTTTGCTATACACAGTGTAAATAGCACCCACGTCTGTTCCCAGCAATTACAGTGTATTGGACTGAAGAGAAGCTACTGTTCTTGTCAGTTTCCTAAGCAGAGTTGAAGTAGATATGGCCCATGTCTGTAGGAAGTACGGTTCTTTTTTCTGAGCAAGCTCACTGTTCTGGACCTATAGGAAACACAGTAGAGTAAAAGAGTTCACTTTTCTCAAAAGCACAGTGTGTTTCTTGTAAGGCGAGCTAGTGTTTGTTTCCCATTCATAAACGGAGTTGAATCACATGCAGTTTCTGATCCTATGAACAAGAATTTTTTCTGGTAAGGAATGTCACTATTACACTTCCATTGCCATATCCAGTGCAAATAGCACTAGCTTCTGTTACCATGAAGTACAGTGTATGGACTGAAGAGAAGTTACTGTTCTTGTCAGTTTCCTAAGCAGAGTTGAAATAGATATGGCCCATGTGTGCAGGAAGCACAGATCTTTTGTTCTGAGCAAGCTCACTGTTCTGGCTCTATATGAAACACAATAGATTCGAAGAGTGCTTTTTACTCAAAAGCAGAGTGTTTTTTTTGTAAGGCCAGCTAGTGTTTGTTTCCCATTCATAAAAGGAGTTGAATCACATGCAGTTTCTGTTCCTATGAGTAAAAGTTGTTTTCTGGTAAGGAAAGTATCTATTGTGCCCGATTGCTATACACAGTCCAAAGCGCACTCACATTTGATCCCAGCAAATACAGTGTATTGGAGTGAAGAGAATCGACTGTTCTTGTCAATTTCCTAAGCAGAGTTGAACTAGATATGTCCCGTGTGTGTAGGAAGCACAGTTCTTTTGTTCTGAGCAAGCTCACTGTTCTGGCCCAATAGGAAACACAGTGGTGTAGAAGAGTGTTCTTTTCTCAAAAGCAGAGTGTGTTTCTTGTAAGGCGAGCTAGTGTTTGTTTCCCATTCATAAACGGAGTGGAATGACATGCAGTTTCTGGTCCTTTAGCAAGAGATATTTTGTGGTAAGGAAAGTCACTGTTGTGTTCCAAATGCCACACACAGTGCAAATCGCACGCGAGGCTGTTCCCAGCAATTGCAACGTATAGGACTTAAGAGAAGCTACTGTTCTTGTCAGTTTCCTAAGAAGAGTTGAACTAGATATGGCTCCTGTATGTAGAAACCACAGTTCCTTAATTCTGAGCAAGCTCATTGTTCTGGCCCTATAGGAACCCCAGTAGAGTAGAAGAGTGCTCTTTTATCAAAAGCAGAGTGTGTTTCTGGTAAGGCGATCTAGGGTTTGTTTTCCAGTCAGAAATGAAGTTGAATCACATGCAGTTTCAGGTCCTACGAGCAAGAGTTGTTTTTTGGTAAGAAGAGTCAGTATTGTGCTCCATTTGCCATACACAGTGAAAGTAGCACTTGCGTCTTTTCCCATCAAGTACAGTGTATTGGACTGAAGAGTAGCTACTGTTCTTGTCAGTTTCCTAAGCAGAGTTGAACTAGATAGGACCCGTGTGTGTAGGAAGCACAGTTCTTTTGTTCTGAGCAAGCTCACTGTTTTGGCCCAATAGAAAACACAGTAGATTTGAAGAGTGCTCTTTTCTCAAAAGCAGAGTGTGTTTCTTGTAAGGCGAGCTAGTGTTTGTTTCCCATTTGTAAATGGAGTTGAATCTCATGCAGTTTCCGGTCCTTCGTGGAAGAGTTGTTTTCTGGTAAAGAGAGTAACTATTGCGCTCCCTTTACCATACACAGTGGAAATAGCACTCGCATCTGTTCCAGCAAGTACAGTGTATTGGACTGAAGAGAAGCTACCATTTTTCTCAGTTTCATAAGCCGAGTTGAACTAGATATGGCCAATGTGTGTGGGAAGCACAGTTCTGTTGTTCTGAACAAGCTCACTCTTCTGGCCCTATAGGAAACACAGTAGAGTTAAGAGTACTCTTTTCTCAAAAGCGTAGTGTGTTTCTTGTAAGGCGAGCTAGTGTTGGTTTCCCACTCAGAAACAGAGTTGAATCACATGCAGTTTCTGGTCCTATGAGCAAGTGTTGTTTTCTGCTAAGGAAAGTCACTATTGTGCTTCCTTTGTCATAGACAGTGCAAATAGCACTAGCATCTGTTCCCAGCAATTATAGTGTATTGGACTGAAGAGAAGCTACCGTTCTTGTCAATTTCCTAAGCAGAGTTGAACTAGATATGGCCCGTGTGTGTAGGAAGCACAGTTCTTTTGTTCTGAGGAAGCTCACAGTTCTGGCACTCTAGGAAACATAGTAGAGTAGAAGAGTGCTCTTTTCTCAAAAACAATGTGTTTCCTGTAAGGTGAGCTAGTGTTTGTTTCCCATTCATAAACGGAGTTGAATCACATGCAGTTTCCGGTCCTTCGTGGAAGAGTTGTTTTCTGGTAAAGAGAGTAACTATTGCGCTCCCTTTACCATACACAGTGGAAATAGCACTCGCATCTGTTCCAGCAAGTACAGTGTATTGGACTGAAGAGAAGCTACCATTTTTCTCAGTTTCATAAGCCGAGTTGAACTAGATATGGCCAATGTGTGTGGGAAGTACAGTTCTGAAGTTCTGAATAAGCTCACTGTTCTGGCCCTATAGGAAACACAGTAGAGTTAAGAGTTCTCTTTTCTCAAAAGCGTAGTGTGTTTCTTGTAAGGTGAGCTAGTGTTGGTTTCCCACTCAGATACAGAGTTGAATCACATGCAGTTTCTGGTCCTATGAGCAAGTGTTGTTTTCTGCTAAGGAAAGTCACTATTGTGCTTCCTTTGTCATAGACAGTGCAAATAGCACTAGCGTCTGTTCCCAGCAATTATAGTGTATTGGACTGAAGAGAAGCTACCGTTCTTGTCAATTTCCTAAGCAGAGTTGAACTAGATATGGCCCGTGTGTATAGGAAGCACAGTTCTTTTGTTCTGAGGAAGCTCACAGTTCTGGCACTCTAGGAAACATAGTAGAGTAGAAGAGTGCTCTTTTCTCAAAAGCAAAGTGTGTTTCCTGTAAGGTGAGCTAGTGTTTGTTTCCCATTCATAAACAGAGTTGAATCACATGCAGTTTCCGGTCCTTTGAGCAAGAGTTGTTTTCTGGTAAGGAAACTCATTATTGCGCTCCCATTGCCATACACAGTGCAAACAGCACTTGCATCTGTTCCAGCAAGTACAGTGTATTTTACTGAAGAGAGGCTACCGTTCTTGTCAGTTTCATAAGCAGAGTCGAACTAGATATGTCCCATGTGTGGGAAGCACAGTTCTTCTTTTCTGAGCAATCTCACTCTTTTGGCTCTATAGGAAACACAGTAGAATAGAAGCGTGCTCTTTTCTCAAAAGCAGAGTGTGTTTTTTGTAAGTTCATCTAGTGTTGATTTCCCACTCAGAAACGGAGTTGAATCTCATGCAGTTTCTGTTCCTATGAGTAAGAATTGTTTTCTGGTAAGAAAGTCACTATTGTGCCTTTTTTGCCCTACAAAGTGCAAGTAACATTCGTGTCTCATCCCAGCAATTACAGAATATTGGACAGAAGAGAAGCTACTGTTTTTATCATTTTTCTAAGCATAGTTGAACTTGACGTGGCCCATGTGTTTTGGAAGCCTAATTCTTTTTTTCTGAGCCAGCTCACTGTTTTGGCCCTATAGCAAACACAGTAGAGTAGAAGAGTGCTCTTTTGTCAAAAGCAGAGTGTGTTTCTTGTAAAGCGAGCTAGTGTTGTTTTCCCATTCATAAACGGAGTTGTATCAAATGCAGTTTCTGGTGCAGTGAGCAAGTGTTGTTTTCTGCTAAGGAAAGTCACTATTGTGCTTCCATTACCATACACAGTGCAAATATCACTCGCGTCTGTTCCTAGCAACTATAGTCTATTGGACTGAAAAGAAGCTAACTTTCTTCTCAGTTTCCTAAGCAGAGTTGAACTAGATATAGCCTGTGTGTGTAGGATCACAGTTCTTTTTTTCTGAGCAAGTTCACTATTTTGGCCCTATAAGAAACATAATAGAGTACAAGAATGCTCTTTTCTCAAAAGCAGAGTGTGTTTCTTGTAGGGCAAGCTTGTGTTTGTTTCCCATTCACAAATGGAGTTAAATCACATGAAGTTTCCGGTACTTTGAGCAAGAGTTATTTTCTGTTAAGGAAAGTCACTATTGCGCTCCCATTGCCATACAAAGTGCAAACTGCACTCGCATCTGTTCCAGCGAGTACAGTGTATTGGAGTGAAGGGAAGCTACAGTTCTTGTCAGTTTCATAAGCAGAGTTGAACTAGATATGGCCCATGAGTGGGAAGCACAGTTCTTCTGTTCTGAGCAAACTCACTGTTCAGGCCCTACCGAATCACAGTAGAGTAGAAGAGTGCTCATTTCTCAAAAGCAGAGTGTGGTTCTTTTAAGGCGAGCTAGTGTTTGTTTCCCACTCATAAACAGAGTTGAATGACATGCAGTATCTGGTCCTATGAGCAAGAGTTGTTTTTTGGTAAGAAAAGTCACTACTGTGTTCCCTTTGCCATACACAGTGCAAATAGCACTCGTGTCTGCTTCCAGCAAGTACAGTGTATTGGACTGAAGAGAAGCTACTGTTCTTGTCAGTTTCCAAAGCAGAGTTGAACTAGATATGGCCCGGGTGTGTAGGAATCACAGTTTTATTGTTCTAAGCAAGCTCACTATTCTGGCCCTATAGGAAACACAGTAGAGTAGAAGAGTGCTCTTTTCTCAAAAAGAGAGTGTGTTTCTTGTAGAGCGAGCTATTAATTGTTTCCCATTCATAAATGGAGATAAATCACATGAAGTTTCCGGTCCTATGAGCAAGAGTTGTTTTTTTGTAAGGAGAGTCACTATTGCACTCCCCTTGCTATTCACAGTGCAAATAGACTCGCATCTGTTCCAGCAAGTACAGTGTATTGGACTGAAGAGAAGATACCGTTTTTGTCAGTTTCATAAGCCGAGTTGAACTAGATATGGCCCATGTGTGTGGGAAGCACAGTTCTTCCCTACTGAGCAAGCTCACCCTTCTGGCCCTATAGGAAACACATTAGAGTAGAAGAGTGCTCTTTTCTCAAAAGCAGAGTGTGTTTCTTGTAAGGCTAGCTAGTGTTTGTTTCCCACTCATAAATGGAGTAAAATCACATGTAGTTTCTGGTCCTAAGAGCAAGAGTTGTTTTCTGCTAAGGAAAGTCACTATTTTGCATTTTTTGCTATACAAAGTGCAAATAGCACTCCCATATGTTCCCAGCTAGTACAGTGTATTGGACTGAAGATAAGCTACTGTTCTTGTCAGTTTCGTACGCACAGTTGAACCAGATATGGCCCATGTGTTTAGGAAGCCCAGTTCTTTTGCTCTGAACAAGCTCACTGTTCTGGCCCTTTAGGAAACACAGTAGAGTAAAGTGTGCTCTTTTCTCAAAAGCTGAGTGGGTTTCTTGTAAGGTGAGCTAGTGTTTGTTTCCCATTCATAAACACAGTTGAATCACATACAGTTTCTGGTCCCATGAGCAAGAGTTGTTTTCTGGTAAGGAAAGTCACTATTGTGCCTTTTTAGTCATACAAAGTGCAAAAAACTCTCGCGTCTGTTCCCAGCAAGTACAGTGTTTTGGACTGAAGAGAAGCTACTGTTCTTGTCAGTTTCCTAAGTAGAGTTGAACTAGATATGGCCCCTATGTTTAGGAAGCCCAGTTCTTTTGTTCTGAGCAAGCTCACTGTTCTGGCCCTATAGGAAACACAGTAGAGTAGAAAAGTACTCTTTTCTCAAAAGCAGAGTGTGTTTCTTGTAGGGCAAAGTAGTGTTTGTTTCCCATTCACAAACAAGTTGAATCACATGCAGTATATTGTCCTTTGAGCAAAAGTTGTTTTTTGGTAAGGAAAGTCACTATTGTGCTCCCATTGCCATACACAGTGCAAACAGCACTTGCATCTGTTCCACCAAGTACAGTGTATTGGAATGAAGAGAAGCTACCATTCTTGTCAGTTTCGTAAGCAGAGTAGAACTAGATATGGCCCATGTGTGGGAAGCACATTTCTTCTGTTTTGAGCAACCTCACTCTTTTGGCCTTATAGAAAACAGAGTAGAGTAGAAGAGTGCTCTTTTCTCAAAAGCAGAGTGTGTTTCTTGGAAGTCGAGCTAGTGTTGGTTTCCCACTCAGAAACGGAGTTGAATCACATGCAGTTTCTGGTCCTATTAGCAAGAGTTGTTTTCTGCTAAGGAAATTCACTGTTGTTCCTTTTTTGCCATACAAAGTGCAAATACCACTTGCGTCTCTTCCCAGTATTACAATATATTAGACTGAAGAGAAGCTACTGTTTTTTTCAATTTCCTAAGCATAGTTGAACTAGATGTGCCCCGTGTGTTTAGGATGCCTAGTTCTTTTTTTCTGAGCAAGCTCACTGTTCTGGCCCTATAGGAAACACACTAGAGTAGAAGAGTGCTCTTTTGTCAAAAGCAGAATGTGTTTCTTGTAAGGCAAGCTAGTGTTGTTTTTTCATTCATAAATGGAGTTGAATCAAACGCAGTTTCTGGTCCAGTGAGCAAGTGTTGTTTCTGCTAAGGAAAGTCACTATTGTGCTTCCATTGCCATATACAGTACAAATAGCACTCGCGTCTGTTTCCAGCAATTATAGTGTGTTGGACTGAAGAGCAGCTACCGTTTTTGTCAGTTTTCTATGCAGAGTTGAACTAGATATGGCACGTGTGTGTAGGAAGCACAGTTTTTCCTTTTTGAGCAAGCTCACTGTTCTGGCCTTCTAGGAAACATAGTAGAGTAGAAGAGTGCGCTTTTCTCAAAAACAGAGTGTATTTCTTGTAAGGTGAGCTAGTGTGTGTTTCCCATTCACAAACGGAGTTGAATCACATGCAGTTTCTGGTCCTACGAGCAAGAGATTTTTTTTGGTAAGAAAAGTCACTATTGTGATCCCACTGCCATACATAGTTCAAATAGCACTCGCGTCTGTTCCCAGCAAGTACAGTGTATTGGACTGAGCACAAGCTACTGTTCTTGTCAATTTCCTAAGCATATTTGAACTAGATATGGCCCATCTGTGTAGAAAGCACAGTTGTTTTGGTCTGAGCAAGCTCACAGTTTGGACCATTAGGAAACACAGTACAGTAAAAGAGTGCTTTTTTCTCAAAAGCAGAGTGTGTTTCTTGTAAGGTGAGCTAGTGTTGGTTTCCCATTCATAAACTTAGTGTATTCACATGCATTTTCTGGTCCTAGGAGTAAGAGTTGTTTTCTAATAAGGAAAGTCACAATTGTGCTTTCTTTGCCATACACCTTGCAAATAGCTCTCATGTCTGTTTTCCAGCAAGTACAGTGTATTGGATTGAAGAGAAGCTACCGTTCTTGTCAGTTTCCTAAGCAGAGTTGAACTAGATATGGCCCTTGTGTGTAGGAAGCAGAGTTCTTTTATTCTGAGCAAGCTCACTGTTCTGGCCCTCTAGGAAACCCAGTAGATTAGAAAAGTGCTCTTTTCCCAAAAGCAGAATGTGTTTCTTGTAAGGCAAGCTAGTGTTTGTTTCCAATTCATAAACGGAGTTGATTCATATGCAGTTTCCGGTCCTACGAAAAAGAGTTGTTTTCTGGTAAGGAAAGTCACTATTGTGCTCCCATTGCCATACACAGTGCAAATAGCACTCGGGTGTGTTCCCAGGAACACAGTGTATTTGACTGAGTAGAAGCTACCATTCTTGTCAGTTTCCTAAGCAGAGTTGAACTACATATGGCCCGAGTGTGTAGCAAGCACAGTTCTTTTGTTCTGATCAAGATCACTGTTCTGGCCTTTTAGGAAACACTGTAGAGTAGAATAGTGCTCTTTTTTCAAAAGCACAGTGTGTTCCTGGTAAGGCAAGCTAGTGTTTGTTTCCCAGTCAGAAATGGAGTTGAATCACAAGCAGTTTCTAGTCCTACGAGCAAGAGTTGATTTCTGGTAAGGAAAGTCACTATTGAGCTCCCATTTCCATGCACAGTGCAAATAGCACTCGCGTCTGTTCCCAGCAAGTACAGTGTATTGGACTGAAGAGAAGCGACCATTCTTGACAGTTTCCTAAGCAGAGTTTAACTAGATATGCACCGTGTGTGTAGGGAGCACAGTTCTTTTGTTCTGAGGAAGCTCACTCTTCTGGCCCTTTAAGAAACACAGTAGAGTGGAAGAGTGCTCTTTTCTCAAAAGTAGAGTTTTTTTCTGTAAGACGAGATAGTGTTTGTTTCCCATTCATAAATGGAGTTGAATAACATGCAGTTTCTGGTACTATGAGCAAGAGTTGTTTTCTGGTGAGGAAAGTCACTATTGTGCCTTTTTTGCCATACAAAGAGCAAATAGCTCTCACGTCTGTTCCCAGCAAGTACAGTGTACTGGACTGAAGAGAAGCTACTGTTCTTTTCAGTTTCCTAAGCAGAGTTGAACTGGATATGGTCCATGTGTTTAGGTAGCCTAGTTCTTTTGGTCTGAGCAAGCTCACTGTTCTGGCCCTATAGGAAACACTGTAGAGTAGAAGAGTGCTCTTTTCTCAAAAGCAGAGTGTGTTTCTTGTAGGGATAGGTAGTGTTTGTTTCCCATTCTTAAAAATTTGAATCACATGCAATATCTGGTCCTATGAGCAGAGTTGTTTTTTGGTAAGAAAAGTCACTATTGTGCTCCCACTGCCATATACAGTGCAAATAGCACTTGCATCTGTTCCTAGCCAGTACAGTGTATTGCATTGAAGAGAAGCTACCATTCTTGTCAGTATCCTAAGCAGAGATGAAGTAGATATGACCCGTGTGTGTAGGAAGCACAGTTCTTTTCTTCTGTGCAAGCTCACTGTTCTGGCCCTATATTAAACACAGTAGAGTAGAAGAGTGCTCCTTTCTCAAAAGCAGAGTGTGTTTCTTGTAAGGAGAGCCAGTGTTTCTTTCCCATTCATAAACGGAGTTGAATCACATGCAATTTCTGGTTTTATGAGCAAGAATTGTTTTCTGGTAAGGAAAGTCACTACTGTGCTCCCATTGCCATACACACTGCAAATAGCACTCGCGTCTGTTTTCATCAAATACAGTGTATTGGACTTAAAAGAAGCTACTGTTCTTGTCAGTTTCCTAAGCAGAGTTTAACTAGATATGGCCAGTGTGTGTTGGAAGCACATTTCTTTTCTTCTGAGCAAGCTCACTGTTCTGGCCCTATAGGAAACACAATAGAGTAGAAGAGTGCTCTTTTCTCATAAGCAGAGTGTGTTTCTTTTAAGACTAGCTCGTGTTTGTTTCCCATTTATTAACGGTCTTTAATCACATGCAGTTTCTGGTCCTATGACCAAGAGTTGTTTTCTGATAAGGAAAGTCACTATTGTGCTCCCATTGCTATGCACAGTGCAAAAATCACTCGCTTCTGTTCCCAGCAAGTACAGTGTATTGGACTTAATCGAAGCTACCATTCTTGTCAGTTTCATAAGGGAGTTGTACTCGATGTGGCCCATGTGTGTAGGCAGCATATTTCTTTTTTTCTGAACAATCTCACTCTTCTGGCCCTATAGGAAACACATTAGAGTAGAAGAGTGCTGTTTTCTCAAAAGCAAAGTGTGTTTCTTTTAAGGCGAGCTTGTGTTTGTTTCCCATTCATAAACAAAGTTGAATCAAATGCAGTTTTTGGTTCTATGAGCAAGAGTTGTTTTCTGGAAAGAAAAGTCACTATTGTGCTCCCATTGCCATGCACAGTGTAAAGAGCACCCGCATCTGTCCCAGCAAATACAGTGTACTGGACTGAAGGGAAGCTATCATTCTTGTCAGTTTCCTATGCAGAGTTGAACTGGATGTGGCCCATGTGTGTAGAAAGCATAGTTCTTTTTTTCTGAGCAAGCTCACTGTTCTGGCCCTTTAGTAAACACATTAGAGTAGAACAGTGCTCTTTTCTCAAAAGCTGAGAGTGGTTCTTTTAAGGCGATCTTGTGTTTGTTTCCCACTCATAAATGGATTTGAATCACATGCAGTTTAAGGTTCTAGGAGCAACAGTTGTTTCCCTATAAGGAAAGTCACTATTGTGCTTCCCTTGCCATACATAGTCCAAATAGCACTCGCCTCTGTCCCAGCAAGTACAGTGTATTGGAATGAAGAGAAGCTACTGGTCTTTTCAGTTTCCTAAGCAGAGTTGAACTAGTTATGGCCCGTATTTTGGAAGCACAGTTCTTTTGTCTGAGCAAGCTCACTATTCTGGTCCTGTAGGAAACAATGTAGAGTAGAAGAGTGCTGTTTTCTCAAAAGCAGAGTGTGTTTCTTGTAAGGTGAGCTAGTGTTTGTTTCTCATTCATAAACGGAGTTGAATCACATGCAGTTTCGGTGCTAAGATCAAGAGTTGTTTTCTGGTAAGTAAAGAACCCATTGTGCTCCCTTTACAATGCACAGTGCAAATAGCACTCCTGTCTTTCCCAGCAAGTACAGTGTATTGGACTGAAGAGAAGCTACTGTTCTTGTCAGTTTCCTATGGAGAGTTGAATTAGATGTGGCCCGTGTGTGTAGGAAGCACAGTTCTTTTGTTCTAAGCAAGCTCACTGTTCTGGCTCTATAGGAAACACAGTAGAGTAGAAGATTGCTCTTTTCTCAAAAGCAGAGTGTGTTTCTTGTAAGGCGAGCTAGTGTTTGTTTCCCATTCCTAACCGGAGTTGAATCACATGAAGTTTCTGTTCCTAAGAGCAAGGGTTGTTTTCTAGTAAGGAAAGTCACTACTGTGCTCCCATTGCCATACACAGTGCAAATAGCACTTGCCCGGTATTCGGGCCAGGTTATTTGATGAGACCTGAGGAGGCACCTCCTGAAATATCAATGGGGGCGAGAGAGAAAGGAGACCAGGCGCATAAAGGAAGACAGAGTCAGTCTGAGTCGCGGCAAGGTCTCGTTTATTGGGTGTTGAGGCTTATAAGCAGGGCTAAAGGCAGGGAGGGGGAAGAGGGGAAGCACGGAGAGAAGAAAGGAAAATTCCTAAGGGAGGGTGAGTTCGCTTTGTTCCCAGGCCCCTGCAGCTGGCTGATTAGCACTTATTCCAGAAAGTTGTACATCCCGCGGTTAGGCCAGGAACTTCCAGCTTTTGTTAGGCTTGATAAAGTAAGGACACTGCTGTCTGGAATCGGTCCCCAACAGTTCCCCCTCTTCTCTCAAAAATGGACCAAGTCCATGTGATCGGGGTGGCTAGGGTCCGAGAGAGTCCCTGTCTTAGGCTACACAGGGGGCTTCCCATGCTCGGTTGCGTGCCATATTGAGCCGGTCTCGGCGACCTCTGTACGCTGTTGTCTCCAGCGTGGGCCCTATACTATTCTCGTCATTGAGTACCCTCTAGCAGGACCGTGAGGACGTAAGGGCCTTAGGACACTGAATCTGAGTCCTTGATGGGGCTCCTGGCCGGCCTCCTCAGAATCTACTCTGTGATAATGAATCGAGACGTGTCGTGGTAAGGCCGAATCAATCTGATTTTTGATAAACCGAGTCAACAGCTGAAAGGCCCATGGACCAAAGGTAATGAGAAGGAGAAAAACATTTAAGGGGGCTAGAATCGTATGTAGCAAGGCGAAGAGCCAGCGGGACCCTTGCAGCCAATTTTCAAATCACCCGTGCTAATTTTTAAACTCCCTTTTTCTTTGAGCCAGCCTTTCACTTAATTTTTCCATCGATTCCCTGACAATACCAGTATGATCGGCATAAAAGCAGCATTCTTCCTTCAAAGCTGCACTTAATCCCCCCTCCTTTAAAAATAGTAAATCCAGACCTTTTTTGTTTTGTAATATAACCTCAGAGAGCGTGGTTAAAAATTTCTCCAGAGCAGAAATGGATCTTCCTATGGCCTCTAGGTCAGTAGTCATAGCCATTTGTAACTGCATAAGGTGGTTGCTCTGCACAAGGGCAGTAGTTCCTGTACCAATTTCTGCAGTGATACCCCCAATACCTAACAAGAGGACAATAGTCATAGACACAGGTTCTCAAGTGTATCTGTCTCTCTGTTCAAAGAATTTCATACCAGAACATAAGAGTTTTTCCATTATCAATGGCAAAGCAAGCTTCCCCTTCTTTAGTTTTTGCCATCTGCAAGTGTGTCATGGGTTCAGAGGTGGATATTGGAATTCTAGCATCCTCAGTTTAGTGGTAACCAAACATGAATCATCATTTAGTTAAGACATCAGTGATATAAGAGCCAACAGTAATTAGCAGAAGCACAAGGCCAAAAGCCTTGTGATGGCTGACAGAGTTCCTTATCCTCAAGGAACTTGGAACTTTATCTCAGGTTCCCTATGACAAGAAATTCCCTTTTGATCTAACATTCCAGGGTGGGGGGAAACAAGGACGATGTTTTCTCTTTTGTAATTATTTCCTGCTGACATTGGGACGTTGTTATCAGGGCCCTGGAAAGCCAGAATGTTAGTCAAAGACAAGAGGGAACGTTTTATTGACCAGCTGAAGAGATGGTATGCATATCGGCTGAATTGGTCCATATCAGCTTTCAGCAAGTTTAGGGCTCATAGTCATTTGCAGTAGGTTGTCATCAGCAAATGATGCTTCGATGTATCTGTCAGCCAAGTGGAAACCTGTTGAGATAGATATAAACTAGGAACAGGAGTTAAAACTTATGAACTTATTTGGAACTTTTAAACCTATAGTCTTAGTAACTGTAGTATTATCAATTTGCCCTGAAATCCATAGTGTCTTTTCTATCTAGAGAACCAAGTATAGATTGAGCTGAATTTTCCTTGGCCCAATGAAAAGCATCTGTAAGTCTATATTTAGAACCTGTTTATCTTTTTTAAAGAGACTTATTAGCTTTAATTAATTAATCCATTGATCAATCAATTACTAAGCTGAGAAAGCTATAGCTAGTCCAGTCATCAATGTCATCAAAGATCTGAGAAGGATAAACTTTACCTGAGTGCAGACTTTTAAGTTTATTTAAAAAAACAACATAGACTATCCATTACCCAGACTGCCTTTATCCCAGGCTCCTATAGTCTTCATAGTGTTGGCAGGACAGATGTCAGAACAGCATCAGTCTTGGCTGCTGGGCCTATAATGTGAAATTCTCCCTGTGGAGGAAGGACTGACCTTATCTTGTCAGTGTCTCCTAGGCCAGATCCCTGGCAGCAGGTGTTGAGTCAGAGCATCTTTCCCAGTGGTTGGTGTTGTCCACAATTCAGGTGGCATCTTTTTGTCGTTGTTCCATATCTTCTTTGGAGACCTTGGGAGTCATTGCTAGGAGCTGGGGAGCTCAGAGTCTCTGTTTGCTATAGTAAGCTTTTTATCAAATAATGTAAATGCCATATTTATCAGATCTTTGACAGGTTTGAGGACCATTATCTATTAAATGTATCTGAGCCAAACAAATCTAGGCCTAATCTTGAAAATATCTCTAAGTTTGGTAACAATAACCAGGCCAATTTGTTCTCCTATAGATATATTAGTCAAATATACCTCTCACTTTTTTTATTTAAATAGAACAGTTTATGTTTTAAACTAGTATCTGAATAGCCAGATGACTAGTATTAACTTGTATTGCTTAACACAAAGGACATGCAAACTCAGACTTTCAAAACCAAACATACATGTGGCCACATTTTTCATTCATACCTGTAGAGTAGACAGATATTTTTACAACTATGACCCTTTGGAGTCTCAATGTAACAGCAGAATAGCAAGACAAAGAAATCTGAAACATGTTTCATTTTTTTTATATATTTTAAGTCATTTTTTATAAAAACATTATATTTTATCTCAACCAACAATAATTTGAAACCAATTCTCTTAAATGATGGCAAGTATTTGTAACCCACTGAACTCAAATGACCAAAACCCATTGTTATGCCCAGATCGCCCCCAAAGAAGCCATTGGGAGACTTAGGTACAGAATGCAAAAAGCAAGGTTTATTCAGATGAAGTCAAAGTTTACAAGCCTCGACAGGGGGCTCATTCCAAATCTCTCACGCACAGCGGGGAGATTGGAAGGAGCGCCCCTTTCTTTGTGAGGCTAGTTCTTAAAGGCACAGACCACACAGCCTGCCTCCATTCTTCCTGGTTCACATCAGTAATTTTTTATGTTATCTTTATTTCTTGTTTGTTAAACAACCGTGTCTAGGAGTTTTATGAGCTGTTTCCGGGGTTCAAGAATTTTGGGATGTTTTAAGACCACTTAGCCTCTGCCAGATGGTCATATATTCTGACTCTGTGTTTTTCTAAGTTTCTGTAGCTGATAAAGCCACCTGGGAAAAAGGGGTCTAACTTCTTATCTACACTTAGGAATCCTGGTTTAGGCTCCTCTTTGTCTGTAGGGGATAGAAGAAGGGGGGTTATTGAGGTTTCACACCATGTAAATTTTTATTTTTCCTGTGGAAACAAAACCAAAGTTTTTCCAGTATCTTGAACTGGTAATTTAACATTTCTTTTTAAGCAATATCAGGACAGAGAAGGATTAACAAGAGAAGCGGCTGGCCGGCAGAAGAGACCTTGAAGTTATCACAGTAAAGGGAGGGAGGGGGAGCAGTGGGCATAGAGCGTGTCCTCGACTGCCAGTGTTCCTAAAAAAAAAGTTTTTGTTAACTCCTCTGACTAAAGTCAGATTCTCTGTTCAGTGTTCACACAGCTTTTGTCAATTGCAGCACAGTTTTTGTCAATTGCAGGCAGTCCCCATTGCCCTGTCCAGAGCTCCTGTCTTTGCCCGCCTGTATGGAGAGCACGCACCCTCACCCTCGTGAGAGCAGCCAGCTGGCTGCAGTCCTGATAGTAAGAGTGTTAGGGAGGGACGGAGGTGGCCTTTGCTATGCCTCTCTCTCCTCCTCTTCCTCTAGAAAAATAAGGGAGGTTAGTAGACAGAAACAAATAACATTTACACAGACAATCCAAGAACCGGTACATCAGCACTGAGATGACGGCCTCCTTCACAGCCAGCAAGCCCCTCTTGCAGTATGCAAGCCCCATCTGGCAGGAGCTACCTGTTTATCTCAGTTCAATCAGGGAGTGGGGGTGGGGGACCCAGGTCCCTCTATTGTGGCTCACACATCCTTCCAGTGGACTAGGCAAAGGTCTAGTAGAGAAGAAGGGAACTGTCCCATAGCGTCCGTCACCGTCAAGTCAACAGAGAACAGTTAATACATTACACACAAGACCAAGGGCACACGAAAAAACTTTGCCCCAACAAGACAACCAACAAAGCTCCAAGAACAATGACAGCCTGTTATGCTCTGGGGGGGGGGGTAACCCTCCAGGCTCAATCACATCAAAAACAATCCAGACTCGAGGATCTCTGTCCTTAATCAAACAGACATCAGGGGCTTCCACATCCCTGTCAGTCAGACATGCACCTTTTTTTTTTCTTTTTGAAAGAGAAGGAGAGAGTAAAGTAACAATGATCACAACAAAACATATAAAAAAACCCACAAAATGGCTCTGACAATTTCCCGGGACAAAATACAAAGTGGCACTTCCTCCCATCATGGGGGAAGATACCCAAAGATGCTCCTAAACCAAATGGTCACCTCTGAGATGGCCTGAGGGCTCTGGAACATCACCCTTCACCACCAGGTTCACTGTCCGGACACGTCTGCCCCAGTGAGAGCCTGCAAAGTACAAATCGATTGACCAGTACAAAACAAAAGTAACATGACAGAGAGACACAGACGAGACAGAGAGCTCTCTTACTGGTAGATGTCAATAAACATCTGGACCCTTGGGTGTCAGGCAGGGGGAGTTTGAGAGAAAATCCTCTGCAAGGTTTAGTAAATGTGAAAGTCCCTCTACTTCCTTTAGAACATCTCTAATCACACCATAAAAACTAAAAAAGGCATCGGGGACATTTTCCCCATCTCTGAGTAATTTGTTAATATCTTTTCCAACCTTGTTCCAAGTCAAAGGGTGAATTCCTGGTCCATTAATCACTAACCAGGGACATTTTCCCCCTGTATATTGGAAGAATTTTATCAAATCTTTTTTCTTAACTCTTATTCCTCTCTACCTAAGATTACCTTTTCATCTCCTTTAGAAAAACAGCCTCTTTACATAAATTTTTGCCAATGATCGATGGGACGACACACTTACCTCAAGACTCTCCCGCATAGCACGAGTGATGTGGTCCGGGCGTCTATACCCTGATCCTCTCTGGGGCCCCTTCTGTTGTCCCTCATCTGGCAGGTCACCGTGCCTCGAGCCCCACATTCAGGTGACACTTGCCCGGTCCCACGGGCCAGGTTATTTGATGAGACTTGAGGAGGAACCTCTTGAAATATCAATGGGGGCGAGAGAGAAAGGAGACCAGGCGCATAGAGGAAGACAGTGTCAGTCTGAGTCACATCAAGGTCTCCTTTATTGATTGAGTGTTGAGGCTTATAAGCAGGGCTAAAGGCAGGGAGGGGGAACAGGGAAAGCACAGAGAGAAGAATGGAAAATACCTAAGGGAGGGTGAGGTCGCTTTGGCCCCAGGCCCCTGCAGCTGGCTGATTAGCACGTACTCCAGTAAGTTGTACAGCCCGCGGTTAGGCCTGGAACTTCCTGCTTTTGTAAGGCTTGATAAAGTAAGGACACCGCTGTCCGGAATTGGTCCCCAACAAGCACTCGCGTCTGTTCCCATCAAGTACAGTGTATTAGACTGAATAGAAGCTACTGTTCTTGTCAGTTTCTTAAGCAGAGTTGAACTAGATATGGCATTTTTGTGTGGGAAGCACAGTTCGTTTGTTCTGAGCAAGCTCACTGTTCTGGTATTTTAGTAAACACAGTAGAGTAGAAGAGTTCTCTTTTCTCAAAAGCAGAGTGTGTTTCTTGTAAGGCGAGCTAGTGTTTGTTTCCCATTCAAAAACGGAGTTGAAACACCTGCAGTTTTTGGTCCAATTATCAAGAGTTGTTTTCTGGTAAGAAAAGTCACTATTGTGCTCCCATTTCCATGCACAGTGCAAATGGCATTCACATCTGTTTCCAGCAAGTACAGTGTATTGGACTGAAGAGAAGTTACTGTTCTTGTCAGTTTTCTAAGCAGAGTTGAACTAGATATGGCAAGTGTGTGTAGGAAGCACAGTTCTTTTTTTCTGAGCAAGCTCACTGTTCTGGCCCTATAGGAAACACAGTAGAGTAGAAGAGTGCTCTTTTCTCAAAAGCAGAGTGTGTTTCTTGAAAGGCAAGCTAGTGTTGTTTTCCATTCATTAACAGATTTGAATCACATCCAGTTTCTGGTCCTATGAGGAGGAGTTGTTTTCTGGTAAGGAAAGACATTATTGTGCTCCCATTCCATACACAGTGAAAATAACACTCGCATCTGTTACCAGCAAGTACAGTGTATTGGACTGAAGAGAAGCTACTGTTCTTGTCAGTTTCCTAAAGAGAGTTGAACAAATATGGCCGTATGTGTAGGAAGCACAGTTCTTTTGTTCTGAGCAAGCTCACTCTTCTAGCCCTGTGGGAAAAACAGTAGAGTAGAAGAGTGCTCTTTTCTCAAAAGCAGAGTGTGTTTCTTGTAAGGCGAGCTAGTGTTTGTTTCCCATTCATAAGAGAAGTTGAATCATATGCACCTTCTCGTCCTATGATCAAGAGTGGTTTTCTCATGAGGAAAGTCACTATTGTGCTCCCAATGCCATACACAGTGCAAATAGCCCTCGTGTCTGTTCCCATTAAGTACAGTGTATTGGACTTAAGAGAAGCTACTGTTCTTGTCAGTTTACTAAGCAGAGTAGAAGTAGATATGGCCCGTGTGTGTAGGAAGCACAGTTCTTTTGTTCTGAGCAAGCTCACTGTTCTGGCCCTATAGGAAACACAGTTGAGAAGAAGAGTGTTCTTTTCTCAAAAGCAGAGTGTGTTTCTTGTAAGACAAGCTAGCGTTTGTTTTCCATTCATAATCGGAATTGAATCACATGCAGTTTCTGGTCCTATGAGCAACAGTGGTTTTCTGGTAAGGAAAGTCATTATTGTGCTCCCATTGACATACACAGTGCAAATAGACCTCGTGTCTTTTCCAAGCAAGTACAGTGTATTGGACTGAAGAGAAACTACTGTTTGTCAGTTTCCTAAGCATAGTTGAACTAGATATGGCCCGTGTGTGTAGGAAGTATAGTTCTTTTGTTCTGAGTAAGCTCACTGTTCTGCTCCTATAGGAAACATAGTAGAGTAGAATAGTGTTCTTTTCTCAAGAGCAGAGTATGTTGCTTGTAAGGCAAGATAGTGTTTGTTTCCCATTCAAAAATGGAGTTGAATCCCCTGCAGTTTCTGTTCCTATGAGCGAGATGTTTTCTGGTAATGAAAGTCACTATTGTGCTCCCATTGCCATACACAATGCAAATAGCACTTCTGTCTGTTCCCAGCAAGTACAGTGTATTGGACTGAAGAGAGGTTACCATTCTTGTCAGTTTCATAAGGAGAGTTGAACTAGATATGTCCCATGTGTGTAGGAAGCACAGTTCTTTTGTTCTGAGCAAGCTCAATGTTCTGGCCCTATAGGAAACACAGTATAGTAGAAGAGTTCCCTTTTCTCAAAAGCAGAGTGTGTTTCTTGTAATGCGAACTAGTCTTTGTTTCCTATTCATAAACGGAGTTGAATCACATGCAGTTTCTGGTTCTATGAGCAAGAGTTGTTTTCTCGTAAAAAAAAGTCACTATTGTGCTCCCATTGCCATTAACAGTGCAAATATCACTCCTGTCTGTTCCCAGCAATTACAATTTATTAGGCTGAAGAGAAGCTATTCTTCTTGTCATTTTCCTAAGCAGAGTGGAACTAGATATGGCCCGTGTGTGTAGGAAGCACAGTTCTTCTGTTCTGAGCAAGGTCAGAGTTCTGGCCCTATAGGAAACACATTAGAGTTGATGAGTGCTCTTTTCTCAAAAGCAGAGTGTGTTTCGTGTAAGGCGAGTTAGTGTGTGTTTCCCATTCATAAAGAGAGTTGAATCACATGCAGTTTTGGCTGCTATGATTAAGAGTTGTTTTCTAGTAAGGAATGTCACTATTGCACTCCCATTGCCATAAACAGTGCAAATAGCACTTGCATCTGTTCCCAGCAAGTGCAGTTATTGGACAGAAGAGAAGCTCCCATTCTTGTCAGTTCCCTCTGCAATGTTGAACTAGTTATGTCCCGTGTGATTAGGAAGCACAGTTTTTTTGTTCTCAGCAAGCTCAGTATTCTGGCTTTATAGGAAACACCTTAGAGTAGAAGAGTGCTCTTTTCTCAAAAGCAGAGTGTGTTTCTTTTAAGGCTTGCTAGTGTTTGTTTCCAATACTAAAATGGAGTTGGATCACATGAGGATTCTGGTCCTATGAGCAAGAGTTGTTTTCTGGTAAGGGAAGTCACTATTTCGCTCCCATTGCCATAAACAATGCAAATATCACTCGCATCAGTTCCCAGCAAGTACAGTGTATGGGACTGAGAAGAAGATACTATTCTTGGCTGTTTCCTAAGCAGAGTTGAAGTAGATATGGCCCGTGTGTGTAGAAAGCACAGTTCTTTTGTTCTGAGCAAGCCCACTGTTCTGGATCTATAGGAAACACAGAATTGAAGAAGAGTGCTCTTTTCTCAAAAGCAGAGAGTGGTTCTTGTTAGGTGAGCTAGTGTTTTTTTTTCCATTCATAAACGGAGTTGAATCACAAGCAGTTTCTGGTCCTATGAGCAAGAGTTGTTTTCCTGTAATGAAAGTCACTATTGCGCTCCCATTTCCTTAAACAATACAAATAGCACTGGCGTCTTTTCCCAGCATGTACAGTGTATTGGACTGAAGAGAAGCTACCGTTCTTGTCAGTTTCCTAAATATAGTTGAACTAGATATGTCTCATTAGTTTAGCAAGCAAAGTTTTTTTTTTCTCACTCTTCTGGCTCTGTAGGAAAAACAGTAGAGTAGCAGACTGCTCTTTTCTCAAAAGCATAGTGTGTTTCTTGAAAGGAAAGCTAATGTTGTTTCCCATTCATTAATGGATGTGATTCACCTGCAGTTTTTGGTCCTATGAGCAAGAGTTGTTTTCTGGTAAGAAACGTCATTATTGCGCTCCCCTTGCCATGCACAGTGAAAATAACACTCGTGTCTGTTCCCAGCAAGTACAGTGTATTGTACCGAAGAGAAGGGACCGTTTTGTCAGTTTCCTAAGGACAGTTGAACTAGACATGGCTGTGTGTGTGGGAAGCACAGTTCTTTTGTTTTGAACAAGCTCACTGTTCTGGCCCTATAGGAAAAACAGTAGAGTAGACGAGTGCTCTTTTCTCAAAAGCAGAGTGTGTTTCCTGTAAGGCAAGCTAGCGATTGTTTCCCATTCATAAAAGAAGTTGAATCACATGCAGTTTCTCGTTCTATGGGCAAGAATTTTTTTCTCGTAAGGAACGTCACTATTGTGGTCCCATTGCCATACTCTGTGCTAATAGCACTCGCGTCTGTTCTCAGCAAATACAGTTAATTAGACTGAGGAGAAGCGACTGTTATGTCAGTTTTATAAGCAGAGTAGAACTAGGTATGTCCCGTGTGTGTGGGAAGCATAGTTATTTTGTTCTGAGCAAACTCACTGTTCTGGACTTATAGGATACAGTAGAGTAGAAGAGTGCTCTTTTCTCAAAAGCAGAGTGAGTTTCTTGTAAGGCGAGTTAGTACTTGATTCCCATTCATAAATGGAGTTGAATCACATGCAGTTTCTGGTCCTATGAGCAGGAGTTGTTTTCTGGAAAGGAAGGTCTCTATTGTGCTCCCATTACCATACACATGCAAATAACACTCGAGTCTGTTCCCAGCATATACAGTGTATTGGACTGAAGAGAATCTACTGTTCTTGTCAGTTCCCTATGGTGAGTTGAACTAGATATGACCCGTGTGTAGGTAGCACAGATCTTTTTTTCTTTCCAAGCTCACTGTTCTGGCCCTACAGAAAACACGGTAGAGTAGAAGAGTGCTCTTTTCTCAAAAGCAGAGTGTGTTTCTTGTAAGGCGAGCTAGTGTTTGTTTCCCATTCATAAAAAATGTTGAATCACATGCAGTTTCTGGTCCTATGACCAAGAGATGTTTTCTGGTAAGGAAAGTCACTATTGTGCTCCCACTGCCATACTGAGTGCAAATACCACTCGCATATGTTCCCAGCAAGTACAGTGTATTGGACTGCAGAGAAGCTACTGTTCTTGTCAGTTCCTAGGCAGCGTTATACTAGATATGGCCCTTGTTTGTAGGAAGTACAGTTTTGTGTTCTGAGCAAGCTCAATGTTTTGGCCCTATAGGAAACACAGTAGTGTAGAAGAGTGCTATTTTCTCAAAATCAGAGTGTGTTTCTTGTAAGGCGAGCTACTGTTTGTTTCCCATTCATAAACGAAGCTGAATCACATGCAATTTTTCATCCTATGAGCAAGAGTTGTTCTCTGGTGAGGAAAGTCACTACTGTGCTCTCACTGCCACACTCAGTGCATATAGCACTCGCATATGTTCCCAACAAGTACAGTGTAATGGACTGAAGAGAAGCTATTGTTTTTGTCAGGTTCTTAGTAGCGTTGAACTAGATATGGCCGTGTGTATCGGAAGCACAGTTCTTTTTATCTGTGCAAACTAACTGTTCTTGTCCTATTGGACACAGAGTAGAGTAGAAGAGTGTTCTATTCTCAAAAGCAGAGTGTGTTTCTAGTAACACAAGCTAGTGTCTGTTTCCAGTTCATAAACGGAGTTGAATCACATGCAGTTTCTGATCCCATGAGCAAGAGAAGTTTTCTGGCAAGGAGAGTCACTATTTTGTTCCCATTGCCATACACAGTGCAAATAGCACTCGTGTCTCTTCTAAGGAGTACAGTGTTTTGGACTGAAGAGAAGCTACTGTTCTTGACAGTTTCCTTAGCAGCGTTGAACTAGATATGGCCTGTGTGTGTCGGAAGCACAGTTCTTTTGTTTTGAGCAAGCTCACTGTCTGGCCCTATAGGAAACACAGTGGAGTAGAAGAATGCTCCTTTCTCAAGAGCAGAGTGTGTTTCTTGTAAAATGAGCTAGTATTTGTTTCCCATTCATAAACGAACTTGAATCACCTGCAGCTTCTAGTCCTATGAGCAAAAGTTGTTTCCTTGTAAGGAAAGTCACTATTGGGCTCCTATTGCCATATACAGTGCTAATAGCACTAGCATCTGTTCCCAGAAAGTACAGTGTAGTGGACAGAAGTGAAGATACTGTTCCTGTCAGTTTCCTAGGCAGAGTTGAATTAGATATGGCCCGGGAATTTAGGAAGCACAGTTCCTTGGTTCTGAGCAAGCTCACTGTTCTGGCTCTATACAAAACACAGTATAGAAGAAGAGTGCTCTTTTCTGAAAAGCAGAGTGTTTTTCTTGTAAGGCAAGCTAGTGTTTGTTTCGCATTCATAAACGGAATTGAATCACATGCAGTTTCTGGTCCTATGAGCAAGAGTTGTTTTCTGGTAAGGAAAGTCACTATTGTGCTCCCATTGCCATAAACAGTGCAAATAGCACTCTCGTCTGTTCCCAGCAAGTACAGTGTAGTAGATGGAAGAGATGCTACTGTTCTTGTCAGTTTCCGAAGCAACGTTGAACTAGATATGGCTCGTGTGTGTAGGAAGCACAGTTCTTTTGTTCTGAGGAAGCACACTGTTCTGGCCATATAGGAACACAGTAGAGTAGAAGAGTGCTCATTTCTCAAAAGCAGAATGTATTACATGTAAGGTGAGCTAGCGTTTGATTCCCATTCATAAACGGACTTGAATCACATGCAGTTTCTGGTCATAGGAGCCTAATCTGTTTTCTGGTAAGGAAAGTCACTATTGTGCTCCCATTGCCATACTCAGTACAAATAGCACTTGCATCTCTTCCCAGCAAGTACAGTGTATTGGACTGAAGAGAAGCTACTGTTTGTGTCAGTTTTCCAAGCAGAGTTGAAGTAGATATGGCCTGTGGGTGTAGGAAGCACACTTCTTTTGTTCTGAGCAAGCTCACAGTTCTGGTCCTATAGGAAACAAAGTAGAGAAGAAGAGTGCTCTTTACTCAAAAGCAGACTGTGTTTCTTGTAAAGTGAGGTAGTGTTGGTTTCCCATTCATAAACTGAGTTGAATCAAATACAGTTTGTGGTCTTACGAGCAAGAGTTGTTTTCTCTTAAGGAAAGTCACTATTGTGCTCCCACTCACATACTCAGTGCAAATAGCACTCGCGTCTGTTCCCAGCAAGTACAGTGTATTGGACTGAATAGAAGCTACTGTTCTTGTCAGTTTTTTAAGCAGCATTGAACTAGATATGGCCCATTTGTGTAGGAAGCACATTTCTTTTATTCTGAGCAATCTCAGTGTTTTCGCCGTATAGGAAACACAGTAATGTAGAAGAATGCTCTTTTCCAAAGCAGAGTGTTATTCTTGTAAGGCAAGCTAGTGTTTGTTTATCACTCATAAACAGAGGTGAATCACATGCAGTATCTGGTCCTAGGAGCAAGAGTTGTTTTCTTATAACGAAATTCACTATTGTGCTCCATTGCCATACACAGTGCAAGTAGCACTCGCAACTGTTCACAGCAATTACAGTGTAATGGACTGAAGAGAAGCTACTGTTCTTGTCAGTTTCCTAGGCAGAGTTGAACCAGATATGGCAAGTGTGTAAGAAGCACAGTTCTTTTGTTCTGAGCAAGCTCACTCTTCTGGCCTTTTAGGAAACACAGTAGAGAAGAAGATTGCTCTTTTCTCAAAAGCAGAGTGTGTTTCTTGTAAGGCTAGGTAGTGTTGGTTTTCATTCATAAATGGAACTGAATCACATGCAGTTTCTGGTCCTATGAGCAAGAGTTTTCTTCTGGTAAGAAAAGTCACAAATGTGCTCCCATTGCCATAAACATTGCAAATAGCACTCTCATCTGTTCCTAGAAAGTACAGTGTAGTGGACGGAAGAGATCCTACTGTTCTTGTCAGCTTCCTAAGCAGAGTTGAACTAGATATGTCCCATGTGTGTAGGTAGCACACTTTTTCGTTCTGAGCAAACTTACTGTACTGGCCCTATAGGAAACATAGTAGAGTAGAAGAGTGCTCTTTTCTCAAAAGCAGAGTGTGTTTCTTGTAAGTCGAGCTAGTGTTTGTTTCCCAGTCATACACAAAGTTGAATCACATGCAGTTTCTGGTCCTATAAACAAGAGTTGTTTTCTTGTAAGGAAAGTCACTAGTGCGTCCCCATTGCCATACACAGTGCAAATAGCACTCGCGTTTGTTCCCAGCAAGTACAGTGAATTGGACTGAAGAGAAGCTACTGTTCTTGTCAGTTTCCTAAGCAGCATTGAACTAGATATGACCCTTGTGTGTATGAAGCACAGTTCTTTTATTCTGAGCAGGCTCACTGTTCTGTCCCTATAGTACACAGTAGAGTAGAAGAGTGCTCTTTTCTCAAAAGCAGAGTTTGTTTCTTGTAAGGCGAGCTATTGTTTGTTTCCCATTCATAAACAGAGTTGAATCCCATGCATTTTCTCGTCCTACCAGCAGGAGTTGTTTTCTGGTAAGGAATGTCACTGTTGTGCTCCCATTACTATACACATGGTAAATAGCACTCACTTCTGTTCCCAGCAAGTACAGTGTAGTGGACTCAAGAGAAGCAACTATTCTTGTCAGTTTCCAAAGCAGAATTGAACTAGATATGGCCCGTGTGTGTAGGATGCACAGTTCTTTTGTTCTGAGCATGCTCACTGTTCTGGCCCTATAGGAAACACAGTAGAGTAGAAGAGTTCTCTTTTCTAAAAAGCAGAGTGTGTTTCTTGTAATTCGAGCTAGTGTTTGTTTCCCATTCATACACAAAGTTGAATCACATGCAGTTTCTGGTCCTATGAACAAGAGTTGTTTTCTTGTAAGGAAAGTCACTAGTGCTTCCCCATTGCCATACACAGTGCAAATAGCACTCGTGTTTGTTCCCAGCAAGTACAGTGTATTGGACTGAGGAGAAGAGACGGTTCTTGTCAGTTTCCTAAGCAGAGTTGAACTAGATATTGCCCGTGTGTGTAGGATGCACAGTTCTTTTTCTCAGCAAGTTCACTGTTTTGGCCCTATATGAAACACCGTAGAGTAGAAGAGTGCTCTCTTCTCAAAAGCAGAGTGTGTTTCTTGTAAGGCGAGCTAGTGTATATTTCCCATTCATAAATGTAGTTGAATCACATGCTGTTTTTGTTCCTATGAGCACGAGTTCTATTCTGGTAAGGACCATCACTATTGTGCTCCCTTTGCCATACACAGTGCAAAGAGAACTCTTGTCTGTTCCCAGCAGGTACAGTGTAGTGGACTGAAGAGAACCTACTGTTCTAATCAGTTTCCTAAGCAGAGTTAAACTAGATATAGCCCTTGTGTTTAAGAAGCATAGTTCTTTTATTCTGAGCAAGCTCACTGTTCTGGTCCTATAGGAAACACAGTAGACTAGAAGAGTGCTTTTTTCTCAAAAGCAGAGTGTGTTTCTTGTAAAGCAAGCCAGTTTTTCTTTCCCCTTCATAAATGGAGTTTAATCACATGCAGTTTCTGGTCCTATGAGCCAGAGTTTTTTTCTGGTAAGGAAAGTCATATTTGTGCTCCCACTGACATAATCAGTGCAAATAGCACTCGTGTCCATTCCCAGCAAGTGCAGTGTATTGGACTGAAGAGAAAAGACTGTTTCTCTACGAGCAAGAGTTTTTTTCTGGTAAGAAGAGTCACTATTGTCCTCCCCTTGCCATACATAGTGCAAATAGCACTTCTGTGTTTATACAGCAAGTATAGTGTATTGGACTGAAGAGAAGCTACTGTTCATCACAGTTTCTTAAGCAGAGTTGAACTAGATATGGCTTGTGTATAGGAAGCACAGTTCTTTTGTACTGATCAAACACACTGTTCTGGCTCTATTGGAAACAGAATACAGTAGAAGAGTGCTCTTTCTCAAGAGCAGAGTGTGTTTCTTGTAAGGCGAACTAGTGTTTGTTTCCCATTCATAAATGGAGTTGAATCACATGCAGTTTCAGGTCCTAAGAGCAAGCGTTGTTTTCTGGTAAGAAGAGTCACTGTTGTGCTCCCCTTGCCATGCACAGTTCAGATACTACTCACATCTGTTCCCAACAAGTACAGTGTATTGAACTGAAGAGAAGTTACTGTTTTTGTCAGTTTCCTAAGCAGAGTTGAACTAGATATGGCCCGTGTGTGTAGGAAGCACAGTTCTTTTGTTCTGAGCAAGCTCACTGTTCTGGCCCTATAAGAAACACAGTAGAGAAGAAAAGTGCTCTTTTCTGAAAAGCAGAGTGTGTTTCTTGTAAGTCGAGCTAGTGTTTGTTTCCCATTCATGAATGGAGTTGAATCACATGCAATTTCTGGTCCTATGAGCAAGAGTTGTTTTTTCGTAGGAAGAGTCATTATTGTGCTCACATTGCCAAACAAAGTGCCAATAGCATTTGCGTCTGTTCCTGGCAACTACAGCATATTGGACTGAAGAGAAGCTACTGTTCTTGTGATTTTCCTAAGCGTAGTTGAACTACATACGGCCTGTGTGTAGGAAGCACAGTTCTTTTGTTCTGAGCAAGCTCACTGTTCTGGCCCTATTGGAAACAGAGTAGAGTAGAAGAGTGTTCTTTTCTCAAAAGCAGAGTGTGTTTCTTCTAAGGCGAGCTAGTGTTTGTTTCCCATTCATAATCGGAGTTGAATCACATGCAGTTTCTGGTCCTATAAACAAGAGTTGTTTTCTGGTAAGAAGAGTCAATATTGTGCTCCCATTGCCAAACACATTGCAAATAGCCCTCTCATCTGTTCCCAGCGAGTACAGTGTATTGAACTGAAGAGAAGTTACTGTTCTTGTCAATTTCCTAAGCAGAGTAGAAGTAGATATGGACCATGTGTGTGGAAAACACAGTTCTTATGTTCTGAGCAAGCTCACATTTCTGGCCCTGTAGGAAAAACAGTAGAGTAGAAGAATGCTCTTCTCTCAAAAGCAGAGTGTGTTTCTTGTAAGACGAGCTAGTGTTTGTTTCTCATTCATAAATGGAGTTGAATCACATGCAGTTTCTGGTCCTATGAGCAAGAGTTGTTTTCTGGTAAGAAGAGTCACTATTGTGCTCTCATTGCCAGACACAGTGCAAATAGCACTCGTGTCTGTTTCCAGCAAGTACAGTGTATTGGACTGAAGAGAAGCTACTGTTCTTGTCAGTTTCCTAAGCAGAGATCAACTAGATATGTCCCATGAGTGTAGGAAGCACAGTTCTTTTGTTCTGAGCAAGCTCACTGATCTTGCCCGTTAGGAAACAGAGTAGAGTAGAAGAGTGCTCTTTTCTCAAAAGCAGAGCATGTTTCTTGTAAGGAAAGCTAGTCTTTGTTTCCCATTCATAAATGGAGTTGAATCACATGCAGTTTCTGGTCGTAAAAGCAAGAGTTGTTTTCTGTTAAGAAGAGTCACTATTGCACTCCCATTGCCATACACAGTGCAAATAGCACTTGCGTCTGTTTCCAGCAAGTACAGTGTATTGGACTGAAGAGAAGCTACTATTCTTGTCACTTTCCTAAACAGAGTTGAATTAGATATGGCCCGTGTGTGTCAGAAACACCGTTCTTTTTTCTGAGCAAGCTCAGTGTTCTGGCCCTATCGGAAACACAGTAGAGTAGAAGAGTGCTCTTTTCTCAAAAGCAGAGCATGTATCTTGTAAGGCAAGCTAGTGTTTTTTCCCATTCATAAATGGAGTTGAATCACATGCAGTTTTTGGTCCTACAAGCAAGAGTTGTTTTCTGGTAAGAAGAGTCACTATTGTGCTCCCATTGCCATACACAGTGCAATTAGCACTTGAGTCTGTTCCAAGCAAGTATAGTGTATTGGACTGAAGAGAAGCTACTGTTCATGTCAGTTTCCTAAGCATAGTTGAACTAGATATGGCCCGTGTGTGTAGGAAGCACAGTTCTTTTGTTCTGAGCAAGCTCACTGTTCTGGCCCTATAAAAAACACAGTAGAGTAGAAGAGTGCTCTTTTCTCAAGGGCAGAGTGTGTTTCTCGTATGGCGAGCCTGGTTTTGTTTCCCATTCATAAATGGAGTTGAATCACATGCAGTTTCTGGTCCTTTGAGCAAGAGTTGTTTTCTGGTAAGAAGTGTCACTATT